>NW_012143062.1:0-1561 GCF_000956105.1 Propithecus coquereli | reverse complement strand
ATAGTGGTTATTATTTTTATAGCACCTAATACCAAATACCTTCCATTTAGTATCTATTTAATCCACAGACTTGGTGTAAATAATGTCATCACACCATGTTACAGGTCAAGAAACTGATACACAGAAGTAGGTTAGGTCATTAGCCCAAAGTCACAAGACTGTAAGAGACAGTTTTGATTTAAACAGGAATCTGGAAAAACTGGATACAAATTCCCAACACATTCCTTTATTAGATCAATGAATGAATGAGTATGTGAAATGAGGTAAGCCATTTAACTTTCCTGAGTCTGTTTCCCTGTCTGTAAAATGGGAAAATAACAAAACCTACTTCATGGGATCATTGTTTAGCACTTAGTACAATAGTAAGTACTCAGTAATTATTGACAGCTATTTAATACTATCACGATTAACCAGCATCGAGCAGGGGGCCATTCAGAAAACAAACTAATAATTAGATCTTTTTCTAATTTTAGGTCCAATAAAATTACATACAAAATTTAAAATTCAGTCTGAAAGTAGGAACTTGAGGTATCAGCCATGATACCATGATCCTCTGTAATCTTGGGTTAGCGAGAGTGAACTATCCCCCCAAATATTGTAAGAATGATGTATACAAGGAAAGATGGAGCTAGTTTGTTCATACAAGGGTTAGAAAAATAATTAGGCAACATCATGGACTTCAGAGCTGAAGGGACTGTGAGGATATACTTATTCATCAGCTGGACCACTAAACTCTTTCATGGAGAACAGCATACTTGGTTGCTGGTTTATGGTTTTGCTTATTCCTTTAGAGCTGGGAGTTCTGTCTTTACATCCTAGCTTGTTTAAAACCAAAGCCTTAGTTTTTTCATCTATAAAATGGAGAAAATAGTACTTACTTTTCATAATACTAGGGGGTTTAAATGAAGCAATGTATGCAAAGTGGTAGTGCAGTTTCTGGCATATGGTCAGCATTCAAGGAACGATAATCATTAGGATGATTATAGCCAAGATAAGTGTCTCTAGGGAGACAGAGTCACAAACAACTATAAGAAAATGCGGGCTAGTGCGACAAGGTCAACATGGACAAAGAGCTAAAAAGGGGCATGCAATGACATAGGTGTGCTGGAATCATTTTTGATATCACCCTACATGGCTATTCTGAACTGGCAGGGGTCACCTTCTAAGCTTTCAAAGGTGAAAACCCTGGAGAAGACTGCATTGGTGAGGGCTGGCCCTTCAAGACTTGAGAAACACTGCAGATCAAACAACTTGCAATGAATAAACCGGAGTGTGAAAATGAATCACAAAATGTTCAAGAAAGTTGTCTTTTGCTGTGGCAAATAAGTCTTTATTGGAAACACATGCACACACTTGTAAGCACTGAATTTTAAAAAGCATGACTAACTTAAAGTACTGTCATGCTGCCTTGTCATCTTTAGCTTCCTATATACTAAATATCACCCACTTAAAACAGTACAAAGAGTAAATCTGCTTGGTTCATGTTGTAGTGTTCAATTTAAGCAGCCAATTAGAAGTATAAACATTTAAAAATTTGAACTAATTAATAAGGCCTACCAAA
>NW_012143061.1:0-1582 GCF_000956105.1 Propithecus coquereli | reverse complement strand
GTATTCTACATGTGGCTATCCAATTTTCCCAGCACCATTTATTGAATAAGGATTCTTTTCCCCAGTGTATGTTTTTGTCTGCTTTGTCAAAGATTAGTTGGCTATATGAGAATGGTTTTATATCTGGGTTTTCAGTTCTGTTCCATTGGTCTATGTCCCTGTTCTTGTGCCTATCCTGCAGAAATGATTCCACAACATCAAGAAGGAAGGAATCCTCCCCAACATGTTTTATGAAGCCAGCATCACCCTGATACCAAAACCAATAAAGGACACAAGAAAAAAACAAAACTACAGACCAATATCCCTTATGAATATGGATGCAAAAATTCTCAATAAAATTCTAGCAAATCAAATTCAGAGGCTTATCAAAAAAATTATCCATCATGAGCAAGTGGGTTTCATCTCAGAGATGCAGGGATCAGAGCAATCAGACAAGAGAAAGAAATCCAGGGCATCCAAGTGGAGCAGAAGAGGTCAAACTATTGCTCTTTGCTGACAATACGATTTTATATTTAGAAAACGCCAAAAATTCTGCTACTGAAACTGATAAACAGATTTAGCAAAGTCTCAGGTTACAACATCAATGTACAGAAATCAATAGCATTCCTATATGCCAACAACAGTAAAACTGAGAACCACATCAAAGACTCAATACACTTCACAATAGCAACAAAGAAAATAAAATATCTAGAAATATATTTAACTAAGGAGATGAAAGACCTATATAGGGAGAACTACAAAACACTGAGGAAGGAAATAGCAGAGGATGTAAACAGATGGAAAACCATACCATGCTCATGGGTTGGCACAATCAACATTGTTAAAATGTTTCTGCTACCCAAAGTGATCTACAGATTCAATACAATCCCTATTACAATATCAACATCATTTTTTCTCACGTAGAAAACATAGCATACACATGTATGGACATAGAAAAAATAATTCTATGCTTTATATGGAACCAGAGAAGACCCCGTATAGCAAAAGCAATCTTAAGCACAAAGAGAAAATTGGGAGGCATCAATTTACCAGACTTCAAGCTATACTACAAGGCTATAGCAACTAAAACAGCATGGAAATGAGAATTTCGAAAAGGAACACTAACAACTGAATCCTTAGATTTGATAACAGATTGTATAAACCAGAATAAAAGTACTGATTAACGCTAAATCAAAAGAAACTATAGGGAATGTAGCACAGGGAAAAAAAGGATGGAAAATATGGAAGGAAGGATAAAAGACAGAATAAAGTTCATGTACGTTGAATAGTACTATTTCTTTAAGCCTTCATTCTCCCAGGAGCTAAACCTAACCCTAACATTACTTCAAAAATGTCTAAATAAATAAAAATATTGTTGAATTAGAAAAAGTCTTAAAATATTGTCTGAAAACACTAACCTATATAGTAAATAAAGAACAATTTACTCTTTAACAATATTTGAGATACACCTAGTAATCAATTCTATTAAATATGTAGGCAAACTTTTACCTAACATTACTTCAAAAATGTCTAAATAAAATAAATATTGTTGAATTAGAAAAAGTCTTAAAATATTGTCTGAAAACACTAACCTATATAGCAA
>NW_012143060.1:0-1258 GCF_000956105.1 Propithecus coquereli | reverse complement strand
CCCCTGCCCCATTCCCCATCTCCCTTCCCCTGTACCTACACCCCCTCCTTCTTGCAAATTGTGACTTTTTTTCTCTTTTAGCCTAATGAAGGCAAGTATGTTTCTGTATTTGCTCATGTGTGCACCAATAAATAGAAGTTGATTTAAAATTCTTTTAGGGATGCCTCTACTATCTAAAAATTGGCATTGATTTTTTCCCATTGAGGTGCCAAATTATAAATATTTGAAGTTGTTTGGAATTTTAGCTGAGGTAGTTTATTTTTTTTTAAGTTAACTGTGACTCGATAGATTCAGCTGAACGTCTTTTGCAGACAAATTGCATGCATTACCAGATAGGGATATAGCAATAGAACAATTCAATTTTGTAAATATTATAAGAATAGACTGCTTCTTTCTGAATATTTTTGAGAAAAACAGGGTGATACCTTATATAAACATTAAGATCTATAAACAGGCCAGTTTTTAGATAAAATTGCTGCTTTGGGATATTTATCTCCTGGTTTAATTGTTTATATTTAGTTCATAAGCACTTTCCCTTCCCATTGCAAGTTAAAAAAAAATACTCTAAAGTTCAGAGGGATTTTTGGTGATTATTTGGATCAACATACTTAGGTAGTCTGCCATTAATGGCATTGCTATAGCCAAATAAACGTTTGGGAACTCAACCATTGAACTATATTTTTGTCAGTAGGAAAAGTATCTATTTCTAAAACAATTTTGAAAATAAAAATGATAGTGTTAGCTTCAGCACCACTGTGGCATCATCACCAAGCTTATGACTCACAAAAGGAGCAAAGGACAAGTTTGTTTAGGAAATTCATTTCTCTGGGCCAGCGAACAGGGCATATACACCAAATGGAGTGGACCATGCTAACTAAAAACAGAAACAAAACCCCTTAACACCAAACACAGTAAAGTAATAAGTAAGTAAATTGGCTGTGTTACCTCATGAGAATCACTCCGTTTTGTGAGGGAAGTGGTTAGTTCTTTCTTCCCTGGAACACTTTCTTCTACCTGGAGTTCCACCCCCAAATCCCTGCTGACTTCTAGTAAGGCTTTTACCAAGAGTTCCTTTTTATTTTATTTTATTTTTTTACTTGAAGTGTTTCTGTTTTGGAAATTTATACTTTTTGATACATATCTCTCCTCTGTCCATTAAAAGTAATCTAATTTTGGCCGGGCGCGGTGGCTCATGCCTGTAATCCTAGCTCTCTGGGAGGCCGAGGCGGGCGGATTGTTTGAGCTCAGGAGTTCGAGA
>NW_012143059.1:0-1113 GCF_000956105.1 Propithecus coquereli | reverse complement strand
ATACATAAATTAGCCAGGCATGGCAGTGCGCACCTGTAGTCCCAGCTACTCAGGAGGCTGAGGCAGGAGGATGATTCAAGAGTTCTAAGACTTGTTTCTATTAAAACTATTGTAAAACCTTCAATTGTGCAGTGTACTGTGGTGCAATTTGGCCTTTACTTGGTATGAAATGCATCATTTATGCATTAAGTTCTGCTCCTATTCATTTCATATTATCCCACATTTAAAGTACCCAGGAGCTTAAACACGTTCTATTCACCAAGGCTCAGTTCTTTTCCAGTGGGACAATTTTGTCCTTCAAAGGATATTGGGCAACATCTGGAGACATTATTGATTGTCACAACTGGGAAGAGGGAGTACTAGCATCTAGCAGGTAGAGGCCAGAGATTCTGCTAAACATGCTGCAAGGCAGAGGAAGAGAGATCCCCACAACAAAGAACAGTCTAGCCCAAAATGTCAACAAAGTAGAGACTGAGAAACCTGGCCGAGGCAAATACCTACTGCTACCTGTCAAATCCTATTTTAGTACTTGGGTATAAATGGTCCTGTGGATGGTCCAAAGTATGTTTATATTCATTTATTTCATATTTTTAGTTGAAATATGAAAAACAAATTTAAAAGAGCATTTTGTCTATTTGAAAAATTCCTGAATCCCATCGGACTTATAAAAATTGAAACTACTAGAACCCAATAAGAGATATCATTTTGAGGAAATTCATTTCCTAATATAATATTGTAAAAGTCCCCCCAGGCCCTAGAATTTTTAATTCTTGGCCTAATTATTTTTAAAAAATTACTCCAAGAATTTGCCTATATTTATACACTTGTAGAATTGCAGTAAATTGAATCACCGTCAGAAAACATTTGCTAGTCCCTGAATTGACTGAGATACCATATAAAAGAATCCTAGAGTTTATTGCAGAATTAATGCTATAGTATGACCTAAGATCTAGATATACATTCCCTCAAAAGAGTGATGGCATAAGAAAGTTTGTAAACTAGAATTATGGATTAATATAAAATGGTATAATAATTAAGGATCCTGATACGATCCTCAGTCTATCAAAAAGCATTTACTGGCCGGGCGCGGTGGCTCACGCCTGTAATCCTAGC
>NW_012143058.1:0-5945 GCF_000956105.1 Propithecus coquereli | reverse complement strand
TGTATTCAAGAAGCACAAAATATGCCACTGAGAATTAATCTAAAGAGAAGTCCATAGAGACATATTATAATCCAACTGACTAAAGTCAAAGATAAAGAGAAATCTTGAAATCTGCCATAGAAAATGATCCATTCTGCAGAGGAGAGCATCCAAAACATTATCAGCAGGTTTTTTCACAAGAATCATTGTAGAGCAGAAGGTAGAAAGATAATATATTTGAGTAGCAAAAGGAAAATATAGACATACATGTTACCCAGTAAATTGCATCTGATAAAATTTTCCTTTGAAAATGAAGGGTAAATTAAGACTCTCCCAATGAAAAGCTGGCGGATGTGTAACTGCTAGACCCACCCTACAAAAGAAAGTGCTAAAGGGAGTCCTACAAGATAAAACAAAAGATCATAGACAGCAGCCATATGAAAATGTAAGATTGTCCAGTAAAATTAAATACATGGAAATTTTTTCATCTGTACTATTGTAATTTGGGGCCGCAGAATTTAAATCACACACACACACATCTATATTAATGGTATACAACATATAGAGATGAAATTTTTGACCTCAGTCATATGAAAGTGGGAAGGACGAAACAGGAAGGAATAGAGTTTTTCTGTGTGCGATTGAATTTCTCAAAACTGAAGGAACAAAAGGCTTCCCAGCTGTCCCGGGTAATCACAGCTTTCCACAGGCAGTCACCTGAGCAGAGAGGGGGGAGGGGCAGGAGGAGAGGGGTTGAGGCCATGGTGGAGACACCCCAGGCTCTGTTCCTGAGCCCGCAGCTGAGCAGAACTGCGGAGTCTCTCCCACCCTCTCCCGCTTCGAGGGCAGAGAGCACCCTTCAGGCTAATGGTCCCCTTCCCTGATGTCCCTGGGCCTGAACTTGGGGAAGGCTGAGCGTGGGGTGGGGCTGGGGCAGCCGCTCCTGCCCCTGGGAGGTCCCAGCTGCTGGGCCCCAGTGAGCACAGAGCAGAGGGTTCAGGGCAGGGCTCCAGGGCTGCTGTCCCTGCTGAGACCCCCACAGTCCCTCAGGGACAGAGACAGTGCCCCTGACGTCTCGGAGGCCAGGGTCATCACGACTTGGAGGAAGGTCCTGGAGCTGACCAGAGAGATGCTGGGCAGCAGCACTGCCCTGCACACGCTGTCCCCACAGGTCCAGGGCTCACGTCGCCTGGGCTCCTCACTGTGCTGCAGGGCGCTCCCCACGGCGCTTCCTCACTGCACAGGGGCAGCCTCCTCAGCACGAAGTCACCCTCCGCTCCTTCCCCTGTTCGGATTATTGTGTATTCGGACCACAAGTGAGTGACCTCAGGGAGGTCATGTCCTGAACCCGGTGGGCCGGAGGGCAGAGGTGCTACCAAGCCTCCTAGCCTCTCTGTGGGCCTGAGGGGACCAGGTCCTCTCTCATCACATGCCATGTCCCCCATGGCAGGCCAGTCTCGATTACCCTCATCACTTGTCCCCATCTCACCCTTGCTGGGTCAGGGGCCTATTAATAGAAATGCACAGGGGCATTTTTCAAGAAGAGGCCATTGTCTCTAAGGAGAGAAAGACCTGCTCCTCTTGCGGCTCCTCTACCCTGAGGAAGACGACTAAGGACGCCCGCCCTCCGAGGATGCAGCAGGAGCGACAGCCCCGAGAGGGGACATTCGGGAGAGTGGGGCTCCAGCAGCAGGTGGGGCGCGTGCGTCGGGGCGGGCCTGGGACTCGAAGCAAGTGTAGGTTTGGAGTTTTGTGCACAGATCAGGGAGAGGAGCTGGAGGTTCTCAGACACCCGGTGCAAGCCCTGTTCTCACAGGGCGATGTTATTTTAACTACTAAACAGATACTTCTGTGGCACTCGCTGTGAATCAGAGATTGCCCCACTCACATCATGGGTAGAACACAGTTATCTCCATCCAGTAACCTCATCCACAGCTGGCGTCACAATAGCACGGCAGGCATAATAGATTGTGTGCACACATTTGCGTTTGTGTACATATATGTACATATATAATCTGAAATCTTAATGATTTGAATAAGTAATTGGCAGACAGACCCCCAAAATGCCCGTGACCTTTACAATTATGTTTTGTCACTGGGGCCTCATACCCCTGGATAGTATTGGCGTTTAGTATTTTCTTAGTGAATATCAGAAATACATCATTGACAAAAAATACAAATACCCACTGTCCTATACCCTGTGCAGAGAACAAGAAATCAAGGCATTATTTCAATGTCCTCCTTTTACTTGGGCCATAACCATCCTTCCAAATTGTCAGCAAGAAACATGGGAGTCACCCTGACGCACCCACGTACATCACAGCCCACGTGCAAGCAAGCGCTAATGCACTCTACAACAGAAAGACGTCCTAAACTGCTCTCTCCCCTTCATCCCGCTCTACCCGACCTCGATTGACCCGCCGGCATCTCCCCGGCACGGCACCAGCTCCCCATCCCGTCTTCTGCCCCAGGTCTCGCCCCCTCTGACTCTCGTTGCAGCCGGAGGGTCGACGGCCAAATGCCCAGGTGACTCCCCTCTCCCACCTCACCATCCTCCAGCGACTCTCGTGCCCTTCTCACAGGAGGTCACCATGATGCTCCACCTCAACCTTCCTCCAGGCCTGAGGCCTCCCTTCGAGGAGCTCCTCCTGGACATGTCCCTGCCCCAGTGACTCACTGTTCAGGTCAAGGGCAGCTTTTCTCAGTTACTCAGATGACCGGTGTCTCTTTCTGTGGATCTCACCTCTGGGTGGAACATTTTGACCCCCACCCTCCATCCATCTCCCTCCTGCTTATTCTGAAAGTCCCACAGGAGACCCCACCCCTGCGGATTAGGCCTCTTTGGCCCAACTCGCCACCCACCCTCATACACACACCACACGGACCCCTTCCCTGCATGGGTCTCCTGCTCCACTCCTCGTCTCTGCTCTCTCAGCTCCTCTCAGTGGAAGGAGAGTCATCCTATGGCTGGTTTAGCACCGTTACTAGGTTGGCACAGGTGTTCAGTAGGAACTGTCTACTCAGGCAGGTTAAAACTCAGATATCCAGAAAAATGTTCACCAAATTCTTAATGTCAAATGTAGTCACTTGACCTCTCTAACATATTTAACCCACTACAGCCAGCTCTGCTATTTCCTATGGCCTGGACAGTGGCTCTCTGACGGTGCAAATATATCATTCAGAAATTGCTACAGTGAATAAGCACGTGGAGAGATCATTTCAAACTCTTTCCCTCCCAACACCTTCCCCGTTCACTTTCATTATTTCAACAGCTTTCTGGTGTCCTATATAAGATGCTCATGTAATTTGCAATTACAATTTACTAATTGTAACTTGCAATAATTCACCTATGATATAAATCTCAGCAGAGAAAATATTTTACCATACACAAGTAGAATTTCAGGAAGGTTATTGTGAAAATCTATTTCAGCCTTGGGTGAAAATCTGGTCCACCTTTCTGGTCACTTGTCTCTGGGGCAAAGAATATGGAGACCCTGAAGTCTGTCCCATTCCTCCCCACGCCCTCAGACTGATGCACAAAGTTAAGACCTTCCTCCATCAGGGGTCACCTCTGTGTCAACTCCACCTGCATTCCTCAGTCCAGGGCAATGTCTGAGGTTGAGGGAGGTGTCCCCTCCCGAACAGGAGGCTAATGTCACTAGGCTACAAAGGCAAGTGTTGAAAAACGGCGACAGCCACCAGGGGGTGCTGCGGTTTGCATGTAGTCTCCAGAAAAGTCCCTTTCATGACCGAGTAAAAGCTCAACACACCCAAGGTGCTCCCCTGAGCAGGCCATTGCCTGAGAATAGGCTTCAGATCAGAAGGGCCAGGCTGCTCCAGCCATGAGGACGGTGCCCCGCAGCGGGCGTGAAGGAACTTCCACTATACTGAGTAGCATCAAAGAGAAGACATCTCATCTCCTAACCCAAGTTCCCCAGCACACCTGAGGGTCCAGGGCATCTGTGATACCGAACATAACCCCATTGCCACATGGTCGGTGACAGTCCCAGACAAGCAGCTGTCCACCAACGCAAGGGTGTGCCTCCCCCACCCAGCGGGCCCATGCTCCCGAAAATCTATGTTCAGGAGGCCCCTTGTCCTCGCGGGCACTGCCTGCAAGTGCAAACAGCACAAGGTCCCGTGGGGGAGGCACCAGTGGTGCTTAACTGGGGACACGCCCAAGAACGGGCTCCACGAGGCTCATGGCTCTTCCACCTCTCATGCGCCTCCCAAGGGCAGAGCTGGGCTGAGCCTGGCTTCTGCGTGGGCCTGGTGTCGCATTGCAGGACAAGTACCCTCTGGAAGCTGTGTCTTTTCGTAAAGTGGGTGGGTGACAGGGAATAAGGGTAGGAGTGAAGGGAGGAGAGTCAGCAGGAGCTCAGGGGAGAAGCACAGCCAAGACGGGGTCAGTGTCCATGGCCCCTGGGGACCTCGGGGGGAGCTGAGGCCACCGTGGGAGGAGCAGAGGGCAGTCCAGGTTACTCCAGGCCAGGCCATCCTGTTAGGGCCTTCGGCGACACCCAGACTGTCTTCCTGATAATCATCATTATTTGAAGCCAGGGCAGAGGCTTCACCCTGCACTGGGGGCTGACAGAAGGGACAGTGAAGTTGCTCCTGCTGAGCCATTTCCGACACCCCTTCAGTCTGTCCCCTGTGCAGCAAGAGGGGTGAGGAGGGGAGGCCAGGCCAGGGCAGGTGTCCCCGGAGTCACTTCCTGGAACACCACAGTAGGGACACAGCTCTCCTACGTAACTCTGCTCATTCTTCAATGCTTTCCCGGGAGTGCATCTTTTTCTATTTCAATATCTTTAATCCCTGGGTGTCCCCCACCACACTGGAGACAGCATGAGCAGCAGATGTCTTTAGGGTACAGAGGGGGTGGTTATCACAGGACCTGACTCAGCGGGCAAGGAAGACCGACTCTGGGGGTCCCGTGCACACTGGGAGGTCACAGACACCATCACCTCTCACTATGGAGAAGACCGTTTGCCCATCACCCCTGGAGTTGCAGACACCTGCTTCCTCTGAGCCGCAGGAGGGAGGAGCAGCTCCCAGAGCCGGGCTGGGATGAGTAGAAGCAGGGGGAGGTGACCTCACTCCTGGAGCTGGTGAGTGGAGCTGGGCTTGGGGTGCTGGACCCAGTGGCCAATAAGAAACTCTGAACCCGTGCGCATCTCTGAGTCATGCCTGTATCCAGGCTGGGCACGTGCTGTGGTTTGAATGTCCCCTCCAAAACTCATGGTGAAACTGAATGGTCAACGTAACGGTATCAAGGGGTGGGGTGTTTAAAGGTGATCAGGCCATGAGGGCTCTGTCTTCACGAATGGATGGGCGCCGTATTGTTGCAGGGGGGTGGTCATTGCAGGAGTAGGATCCTGAAAGGGGGTGAGGCTCCACCTGACTTACTCTGTCCTTGTCACACTCTGCATTGTCCATTCACCACGGGGTGCTGTGACAGGAAGGCCAGCACCAGATCCACTCGGACTTCCAGACTACGGAACTCTGAGCCAAATCAACTGCTGTTCTTTATAGATAACCCATCTTGTGGTTTCTGTTATAAGAGAGGAAAGTGCACTGAGACAGAGTGTGTGCACTCAGGCATCTCCTTCCTCACCCGTAATCTCCCTGGAGGGAAACTGAGCCCGGAGAGCTGATTCAACTATGGACGCGGTAAGTTTGAGAAGATATCGGCAATGGATCAGATTGACGCTTTAATGACAGCAACATAAAGCCCCACATTTTTAAATCCATAATCACACACATAATTGCTAGGGAAATCAGGTGCTGGTTGAAAAGTAACAACATAATTCAACCCTTAGCTTGATGTGGCCCCAGGCCAGGCAGCAGTGACTGCACCAGGCAGGGAGAACACAGGGGAGGTTTTAGTGTCACTTCCCCTGAGTCTAGAGCACCGTGTAAGTGCCACTGTTGCCGTGGTATGTAAGGCAGTAATAGTCAGCCTCGTC
>NW_012143057.1:18307-19099 GCF_000956105.1 Propithecus coquereli | reverse complement strand
AAATAGGATTTTTACAGCAAAGTGGATCCAAATATAATAAAGTCATTTTCACATTAATTTAAATTTCTTAGGAATAAAAAGTAAAGCTAAACTATATGTTCTATATGAGCTTCTCATATTTATGAGTAGATTATATTCTAAATAAGTCATTGGGAAATCTGGATGTTCTTTCCTGTAGAAACCATGTTAGAAACAGTGGTTAAGTTGTAAGGACAGAAGATAAAGTCCGTTTAATCAAGAATGTACATAAAATATCATACTCAGTAAGCAACTGTGTACAACCACCACTTACAGCAAGTGGGATATAAGAAATGCACTCTGAATTCTAAATAAAAATTTTGGGCTATGATCCCTCTGGGGGTATCAGGGTCAAAATAAAGGGAAAGGGATGGACAGTGGATTGGAAGCAGGTAGATGTTTCTTGTAGAATTTTTATCTGTCAAGAAATACATCTGCTTGAGAACATCCATTTCCCTGACTTCTGACTTACATAATAATGAGTGCTGGTCTTCAGAGTAGCATTCCTCAGCTTGGATTCTGTCCATATCTATGCTGCTTAGGAGGTTCGTGCATCAGAAAATGATCAATATGTGCAAATGAAGCCAATCTTTAAGATAAATTATAATATATGTGAATTTTAAAAGAAAATATACCTACTGTGAATATAAAACAAGTAATATAAATGTTCGGATTTGTCTTTTAAGGAATTATCATAAGGTACACATTTCCAAACAATGAAGTTAGACGCTGACTTTGGGATAATTTAGATAAAACTAAACTAATATTTAAGAA
>NW_012143057.1:16810-18257 GCF_000956105.1 Propithecus coquereli | reverse complement strand
TCTTGGAAGTGTTTATCATTTTTTAGCATTGTTTTACTGTATTACATATTTATGCATATATAAAATGTATAGTTTTAACTGTTTTACATGTTTACCTATAAAAAGTTTTGAACCTATCATGTTGTAACTTGGATTTTTGCTTCACTCTTCATTTTTTACACTTATCCATATCAGTGCATGTGACTCAAGGTTATTCATTCTAATGTATAGTATATATCATTCATTTGTATGAATAGATAACAATCCTTTGGTGGGCATTATGTATTTTCATTTATCAGTGCAAGAAACAGTTTCAAATGAACATTCAAGTATATTTTATCATATATAATGTGTGTCTATATGAGAGTTTCTATGGGTTATATATCTCGAGTTGGAATTACAAGTGTTGTTTGATATCTAATTTTACTGTCAATTTTAAGTAAGCAAGATTAGTTTTGTGTACATGATGAATCTCTTCATTTTGTTAAAATTACTGATATAACTAGAATACCACTGAACTCAAACCTTGAGAATATTTTATGATATGCTAAACTTACATAAATGTGTTGAAAAGGCATTTTTGTATATGTGCATAGCAATGACATGGTGTTTTTAATGCATCAATTTGCCTAAACAACACAGTATAGTGTCCACATACCAATTTTTGCTTGACTGAACTATAATTGATATATTGGGAGTACTTGTAAAACATTGGTAGGTTTAATGGCCTATTTTGCAAAATAATATTTAAAAATGTAATTCAGACGAATATTTAGAATATGAGGTTAAAGATGAATGAGGTTTCATATTAATCATCATCCTAAGAATCTTATGAGGAGGCATCATTTTCAAATGTTATCTCCTTGTAAGCAGGATAATTTGTACCTGCACAGTGTATATTAGATGTGGGATTTGAGTAGTAATAGATTTCTTTAAGAATGTAATTTATTTTACTTTCATGCCCGCCCCACTCACTATGCAGAGTTTAAAATGCAATGGCTGGAAGACAAGAAAGTGTCACTAGAAGTATGTGGACATGGACTCCGGGACTGCTAATGATGATTGTGATCTTTTGGGGTCAGCAGGGAAACGGACAAGGCCAAGGTAAGTACTGGCATGTTCTAATCCTCTGAGAACCAGATGTGAGTTTCCTTTTATGATGAAATTATGTGGGTTTTTGGTTTGATATTCAAGTGATTTGTTAGAATCTTTCTCCAAGTTTTTTATTAAAGCATTCTGTAATGCCTCTGAATCAGTTAAATTGAAATAGAATTAGGTGTGAGTCAGTGATCAAATCTGAAATTTCCAAAAGTGGCTTCATTTTGTTGTAGTAGATGCTGTTTATATGTGTGTGTTTGTGTGTTTGGAATTTCACAAGAACGTAAAGCATATAAAGGTTTTAATTTTTGAAGAGAAGTTTGCGGATCTCTGTTTCTTGACTTTAGTGATTTTTATATTTTCATTTTTT
>NW_012143057.1:7568-8360 GCF_000956105.1 Propithecus coquereli | reverse complement strand
GGAAAGAGGAATAAGATACACAAATACATAAACAAATCAATGGTATGAAGGACTATGAAGAAGATTAGATGTGATAATGTGGTTGAATAAAACTGACAAGTAAGGAGGCACTGATCTGGCTCTGAGGGTTTCAGGAAATTTCTCTCTCCAAGGAACTGGTATTTCATTTGAGATTGGGAGACATGATGTGGGTGCTCTCAGAGACCAAATTTGGATTGTGTCACAAAGTTTGAATGTAAATTAAATCTGTTGAAAGGTTTAAGATAGAGATGTGATACACAGTCAGATTTACTCTTCTGCAGTTCCCTCTCTCTGCAGTATGACAGATGTATTATGGGGGCAGGATACATTAGCAGAGGAAAGGGGTCCATTTGGCTGACTCTTGTACCTATCCAGTTGGAGGATGATGCTAGTTGGGATGATGATTATAGAAACGGAGTTGTAGAAAATTGGTTGGGATTAGAAGTTGTTTTGAAGATAGGGCTAATAGGATTTACTGAGCAAGGATCATACCAAAGTATTTGGATTTGGGGACCTGGTGAATTACAGTCACTTTTACTGAAATGAGGAAAGGCTTGATGACATGAGGCAGATTACAAGTGACGGAGGTGTGGGTGGGTACATGTGTGTGATTGATTTTACATGTTTTTTATTTAATTGAGATGTCTATTAGAATCCAAGCAGAGATATCAAGCAAACACTGAGAATGTGACTCGGCTAGATATGGGAGTTTGCGAGTCATAGGCCTTCAGATCATGCCGAAAGTCCTGAGTCGAGGTTAAAGGTTGGCAA
>NW_012143057.1:6132-7518 GCF_000956105.1 Propithecus coquereli | reverse complement strand
GGTGGAAAGTTTGTGGAGATTTGTATTTTCTTTTTGATAATTCACTGTGAGTTCTGAATGTCACTACTAAAAATTCAATAATTTTGGTTTATTTCTCTTGCAATCATGTACAAACTAGTATATTAATGTTAAATTCTAATTTAAATTGATTAAAATAAACTTTTGTATTTTTCTTTTTGCTATTACTGAATATCTAATTTTTAATCAATTTGAAAGCTTTCTAGAATAGTGATCCAGTGCAATTTAGCATAATGTATAACTGCTTCATCAGATTTAGGTACTTAATTGAAGATACTAATTATAAAGGTCATTTGTTCTGTTGGATGATGCTGATAAAAATGCTTTCAAATTACTATCATGACGATTGATACCACATTAAGTTGTGTTTCTGGAATCCAAATTTAGACAGTAGTAATGAGTTAATAGCTCTCAGTAGACACCTTTGATCTCTATAGTCAAGGATGCTTAAAAGTAGAAAGACTTATTGGCTTCAAATCTTGGGAACTGGGAATAACCAGAAATGGTTTTTATTTGTTTCTTGGTAAAATTGTCTTCCTGGTAGGAAAATGTTTCCTTCTACTTCTACCAAGCAAAGATTTACCCTATTCTGCCTTGCCTTATGACTTTGGTTTGGACAAAGCAGGGTTTTCTTAGGGAGAATCAACCTCTCATGGTAGAATGACAGGAAAAATGCTGAGTACACAAAATGATGTACATTTTAATACTGAGTAGAAAAGCATGAAGAGAGAAAAAAAGGGAGAAAAATAAAGACAGGGAAAAGAGAAACAGTGTAACTTAAAAATTAATAAAAAGGATTAGCATATACATGCTAGTCAGTGAGTCAATCAATAAATAGTCATAGAGGGCCCACTGTGTGCCAGGCACTAGGCATATAGCAATGAAGGCAGAGACTCAAGCGGTTATAGTGTAGTTATGAGGGAAAGAGGAATAAGATACACAAATACATAAACAAATCAATGGTATGAAGGACTATGAAGAAGATTAGATGTGATAATGTGGTTGAATAAAACTGGCAAGTAAGGAGGCACTGATCTGGCTCTGAGGGTTTCAGGAAATTTCTCTCTCCAAGGAACTGGTATTTCATTTGAGATTGGGAGACATGATGTGGGTGCTCTCAGACTTTTATTTTTTCTGCAGAAAAGAATTTCTTTCCACAATTTAGATTAGATGCTTTTAAATTAAATCATTGTGTGGTATTTTGTTTTTGTGTTTTAAATGGTCTTACTGAGCATCAAAGACACTGCAATGGAACAAAGGCAAGTTGTAGAACGTTCGGTTTTTATGGGGTAAAAATTTGGTAATTTATAGATCTTTTACTAAACTTGCATTACGTCACCCAATATTTGGATATCACTCATTCATAAC
>NW_012143057.1:5746-6058 GCF_000956105.1 Propithecus coquereli | reverse complement strand
GGAAAGAGGAATAAGATACACAAATACATAAACAAATCAATGGTATGAAGGACTATGAAGAAGATTAGATGTGATAATGTGGTTGAATAAAA
The DNA here is from genome assembly GCF_000956105.1 of Propithecus coquereli. Classification (NCBI taxonomy): domain Eukaryota; kingdom Metazoa; phylum Chordata; class Mammalia; order Primates; family Indriidae; genus Propithecus; species Propithecus coquereli. The sequence goes on along the minus strand of NW_012143057.1, from coordinate 5,966 downwards.
CTGGCAAGTAAGGAGGCACTGATCTGGCTCTGAGGGTTTCAGGAAATTTCTCTCTCCAAGGAACTGGTATTTCATTTGAGATTGGGAGACATAATGTGGGTGCTCTCAGAGACCAAATCTGGATTTTGTCACAAAGTTTGAATGTAAATTAAATCTGTTGAAAGGTTTAAGATAGAGATGTGATACACAGTCAGATTTACTCTTCTGCAGTTCCCTCTCT
>NW_012143057.1:395-848 GCF_000956105.1 Propithecus coquereli | reverse complement strand
AGGTTGTTTGTGTGTATGCAAATTTTAAACTCATTTGGGTAAATACCAAGGAGTGTTATTTCTGGATTATGAGTAAGAGTATATTTAGTTTTGTAAGAAACTACCAAATTGACTCCCAAAGTAGCTGTACCAATTGGCATTTCCACCAGCAATGAATAAAAGCTCCTGTTGCTCCTCAACCTTGCCCACATTTGGTGTTGTCAGTGTTTTAGATTTTAGCCATTTAAATACTTATGTACTGGTATCGCGTTGTTTTAATTTGCAGTTCCCTAATAATATTTGATGTTGAGTAAGTTTTGAATATGCATATTTACTATTTGTATATCTTCTTTGGTGAGGTGTCTGTTTAGACCTTTGACCCATTTTTTAACTGGGTTGCTTGTTTTCTTATTGTTGAATGTTGAGTGTTATTTGTATACTTTCAATATCCGCCCTTTATCTGCTATGTGTTTT
>NW_012143057.1:0-345 GCF_000956105.1 Propithecus coquereli | reverse complement strand
GGGCAAAATGAATGAAATTTAAATATTGTTTGTAGTATTTTTTTATACAGCCATTTGTTCCTTTTAGTTTTTTCAATTCTCCCCTTGCTTTTCTCTAGTATTATCACCACAATTGTTTACATGGACTTACTATACCAAGTACTTTATAAATACAATCATCCCCCATATATACTTTGACATTCTTCCCTGTTCATGCATTCAACGTAAAAGAAGCATGTCAGGATGAAATTGTGTGCCACACGACATGCTGGATTGGCGGAAAAGGCACTAAATTTCTTTACCATGTCTGAGCTTCCTTCTGTTCTGTCTTTGTTCCACTTGATGCATGTAATTTTTCTATTGCTC
>NW_012143056.1:0-1056 GCF_000956105.1 Propithecus coquereli | reverse complement strand
TATGTGCTATTTCAATTTTATATAATGATCTAGTTTTTTGAAAGATTGACTGCTATTTTACATTTTACATTTTCATGGTATTGAGACATGAACACAAATAGTATATGATATTTGCAACATGTAAGCAAATATTAAACGAAGTAATCTGAGATTCTTTGGAAAAGTTTATTTGATGAACATATTATGAACTCTTATGAAAGTGATAATCATTAAGATAACTTTTTTGCTTTAATTACTGTATAAACAGGTATGAGGAAAATGTAAAGTATATTTGGAGAATTTTTAACCTTGATATTTTTATAGGACACATGAATTTTAATAAAGTATACAGTAAATTAATGCATATTTAGCCTTAATTCTAGTAATAGACAAACTTCAAATGATTCATTTAAATCTTTGAATCTCAAATACTATAGAGTAAGAAATCTAGTGTATATGAAACGTGGATTCTCAAAATAAAATTGTAAGTATCTCTTGCTTATCCTATCTAACTTTCATACTCTTGTTATCTTACAGGATATTTGGTGTATGAAATAATAGGAATAGTCACCAGTCTAGTAACTCACTAATATGAAGCATTTAAACCTATGGAGGCAGAAGGATAGGGAAATGAAAATCAGAAGAAAACTCCATTAAATGCTACGGTCAACTTATCCCTCTGATTTCTGTCAAATTCTTCATATCCTGCTAAAGGAAACTGCTTCAGTAACATAGTTGCATAATTTATTCAATATCTATTTCATAGATTTTTTATTTGGTATCTATTATATGGAATAAATGATGCTGAGCAAAGAGTGATGAAAATAAAGTCAAGGTCCCTGGCTTTGTGGGATTCAGGGCTGGTACGGTACACATATATTCAACAGATAATTGCATAAATTATTTTAGTGTAATTGCTCTAAGATACATGAAGAAAAAGTAAAATGCAATGAGAGATTATAATAGAGAATCAAAAACAAAAAAAAACAAAAAGCCTGAGGAGTCAGAGATAGATTTCCAGAATGGTAGAAATTAATTTCAGACCTGCAAAGTGATTAGAATTTTCCAAGGCTAAAG
>NW_012143055.1:0-1076 GCF_000956105.1 Propithecus coquereli | reverse complement strand
TTTTTTCATATGTTTGTTGGCCATTAGTCTGTCTTTTTTTGAAAAGTTTCTGTTATGTCCTTTGCCCACTTTTTGATATGGTTGTTTGATTTTTTCTTGCTGATTTTTCTGAATTCCATATAGATTCTAGTTATCAGCCCTTTATCAGATGTGTAGCATGGGAATATTTTCAGTATATGTTCTGTATCCTGTTGGATGGCACCCCAGCCTTGGGGAGTGTTGCCTATGAGTTAGTGCTTCAGCTGTACCTTCAGCAGGTCATTTCATTACTCTAACCGGCTGACAATTTCTGAATGGGACAGTAAGTGATATGACAAGTGGGTCTTCTGGTCATGGCTTCTCTCCCATATCTTCCTTCAGTGGGTTCCCTGATCAGATGCTATATTGTGTAGGATTCAGTGATTATGGATTAGGCATTCCATAACCAGATCCTTCAAATGTGATCAAAATCCCATCCAGGCTGGGTGCAGTGACTCATGCCTGTGATCCTAGCACTCTGGGTGGCCGAGGCAGGAGGATTGCTTGAGCTCAGGAGTTTGAGACCAGCCTGAACAAGAGTGAGACTTCATCTCTACTAAAAATATAAAAAATTAGCGAGGCGTGGTGGCAAATGCCTGTACTTCCAGCTACTTGGGAAGCTGAGGCAGGAGGATCACTTGAGTCCAGGAGTTTGAGGTTGCTGTGAGCTAGGCTGACACCACGGCACTCTAGCCTGGGCAACAGAGCGAGACTCTGTTTCAAAAAAAAAAAAAATATCCCATCCAGCTGTCTTCCAGTGATGCAGTAACAGAGCCAATTAATTTTATTTATGTAGATCTTGTAAAAATACAACTTAAGAGTGTAATTGGTGTAGCCCGGACGTGGTGGCTCACACCTGTAATCCTAGCACTCTGGGAGGCTGAAGTGGGAGGATTGCTTGAACTCAGGAGTTCGAGACCAGCCTAAGCAAGAGTGAGACCTCATCTCTACTATAAATTGAAAGAAATTAGCCAAACAACTAAAAATAGAAAAAATTAGCCAGGTATGGTGGCATGTGCCTGTAGTCCCAGCTACCCAGGAGGCTGAAGCAGGAGGAT
>NW_012143054.1:0-1137 GCF_000956105.1 Propithecus coquereli | reverse complement strand
TTTTCTAGTTTGTTTGCAAAGAGGTTTTCATAGTATTCACAGATGATATTTTGTATATTTGTGGTATCAGTTGTAATGTCTCCTTTATCATTTCTGATTGAGGTTATATGACTCAATCTATTTCTGGTTAATCTGGTTAATGGTCTATCAATTTTGTTTATCTTTTCAAAGAACAATCTTTTTGTTTCATTGAACCTTTGTGGTGTTTCTTGGGTTTCCGTTTCATTTAGTTCTGCTCTGAGCTTTGTTATTTCTTTTCTTCTGCTGGCTTTGGGTTTGGTTTGTTCTTCTTTTTCTGGTTCCTTAAGATGTGAAATTAGGTTGTTAATTTGTGACCTTTCTTTTTGATGTACGCATTTAAGTTTAGGAACTTTCCCCTTAGAACTGCTTTGTCATTTAGTTCAGGAATCTTTTGATTTCCATCTTAATTTCATTGTTGATCCAAGGATCATTCAGCAGCAGTTTGTTTTATTTTGATGACTTTGCATAGATTTGAATGTTTCTCTTGGAATTGGTTTCTAGTTTTACTCCACTATGGTCTGAGAAGATACATGGTATGATTTTGATTTTTTTTGAATTTGCTGAGACTTGTTTTGTGTTCTAAGATATGATCAATCTTGGAAAATGTCTCATGTGCTGATTAGAAGAATGTATATTCAGCAGTTTCTGATTGTATGTTCTGTAAATGTCTGTTAGATCCATTTGTTCTAGAGTCCTGTTTAAGTCCAGTATTTCTTTATTCATTTTCTGTTTCAATGATTTGTCCAGTTCTGTCAGTAGAGTGTTGAAGTCCTTAGCAGTCAGGTGCTGCTGTTTATTTCTTTGTTTAGATCTAGAAGAATTTGCTTTATGAAACTGGGAGCTTCTGCGTTAGGTGCATATATACATATATATTTAGGATTGTTAAGTCTTCTTGTTGAATTGCTCCCTTTATCATTATAATAATGACCACCTTTGTGTTTTTTTTTTTTTACAATCTTTGATTTAAAGTCTATTTTTTTTGAGATAAGGTCTCACTCTGTGGCGTGGGCTAGAGTGCAGTGGCATCATCATAGCTCACTACAACCTCAAACTCCTGGGCTCAAGTGATCCTCTTGCCTCAGCCTCCCAAGTAGCTGAGACTACAGGGACATGCCA
>NW_012143053.1:0-2945 GCF_000956105.1 Propithecus coquereli | reverse complement strand
GATGTCATATTTCAAATTTTTATAGGTACTACAAATAAAATATGAAGCCCGTCTTAATTTGATTTCCTAGTCTTGAGAATTAAAAAATAAAAAGTCCAATTTGAGATCTAATTATTAAATACTATTCTTGCTGCACTTATATAAATAATCAGGTCAAGTCTGATGAGACTAAATTTATTTTTCAAACAAATTAGTCTTATTTTGATTATTTTGGGCAAAAATTTGGATGAATACAGTTATTAGAATGTAGCCCTATTCATTGTTTTTGTGTTCTTATTATCTACCTGTACACTGGACTGGATCCTAAATTCTTCTATGTTCTTCCAATCCAATTTTCCCTGATAAAATCACTGAGAAAAAACCCTGCCCTTTCCTAAAGCTCTGTAAGCTGAAGATGAAAACTCAATGCAAATTTCAAGGGCTAAGCCTTGTGCCGGACATGTGGGCCAGTCCACTAACTGCCTGATTCCGTAACCACAGGCATTCAAACTGTGAAGTTGCCGACTTCACTCTGTAGATGGCTTTTCCCAAGACCATCAGAACAAGACTTCGTATCATAATGAGATTCTTACTCCTCTTAATGTCTACTTTTTCACATGGCAGGCTAATGCTTAGTTAAAATTTCACAGTCAGTAGCTGCTATGGATAATTCAACAGAACCTGACCTAAGAAATTCTTTAGTCCACCTGGTGGGTAACTTAGACAACATCCCTAACATAACTTTTTGTTCAAATTGTAGTAGTGGTCCCTTTTATAGAGTAGGCATTCTCTGCTTTAATTCAACCCGTCATGGAATGCTACTGAATGGCCACAACAGGTCTCACCCAGTTTCCTCATGGTCTTCTATTTATTTATTTGAGACAGAGTCTCACTCTATTGCCCTGGCTAGAGTGAGTGCCGTGGCGTCAGCCTAGCTCACAGCAACCTCAAACTCCTGGGCTCAAGCGATCCTCCTGCCTCAGCCTCCCGAGTAGCTGGGACTACAGGCATGCGCCACCATGCCCAGCTAATTTTTTATAGATATATATTTTTAGTTGTCCAGATCATTTCTTTCTATTTTTAGTAGAGACGGGGGTCTCACTCTTGCTCAGGCTGGTCTCAAACTCCTGACCTTGAGCGATCCACCCACCTCAGCCTCCCAGAGTGCTAGGATTACAGGCGTGAGCCACCGCGCCTGGCTCCTCATGGTCTTTTGAATTGTTTAAGTGGTTGCCTTTAGGCTTGGGCTCTTAGTTCAAAACCATTGTACAAACTGGATTTGTTAAGTTCCTGTTGGTTTTACTTTATATTATTTTCTTTAAATTTTGTACCTGTTGCCAGTCCAACCTCTGCAGGAATGACACTCCTAATAGAATAACGCTGGCCCAGCACTTCAAAATGATAACAAACTTCTAAGGAACTAACAAAATTGAACTTAACAGTACACTCTGGGTAAACCTAGCAACAAACTTCCCTTGTTGCTCAAATGTGGCTAAAATAGTCTAGCACTGATTTCTAGTCACCAACCGCTTCCCCTTGACGTGGGACCAGACCAACCTGGACAGGTCCATCCTGGCACCAGGACACTCAAACCCTAACCGCGGTATGGTTGGTCAGCAAAGCTTTCAGAGAAAGATCTTAACCAAAAGAGGGAAATGTATTTATGCCTTAGAGTATAGGTTAAAGAAAAAAAGGGGGGATGAGAAAGGTGTCAGATTGAAAATGGAGTCATTTGTGTTAAACCCTGGAAACATGGAGCCTCAGAAAGTGATGAGGGGAAGGCTTTCATGCATGATTTGCCCAATAATAGGAGCTATCATATCAGCTTACTACATGAGTCATGCAAGGACAGCTAGGAGCACAAGGTCAGCCAGCTGCTTACACAAGAATACCTGCCTGACACACTGTCACATGAGTTCAAGCCAAAATTGCAGTGGCCTCACCATAATTTAAGATTACAAATCCTCCCTCACAAGTACTGATATTTGCCAATCAGAACGCACCACCTTTTTTAAGACACTGCTAGTGCCAATGAACTTTCTTCCAAAACAACGTGCATGACCTCTTCTTTCTCCAACAAAACTCCAACCTTCCTCTCTGTTCTCTGGAAGCGACAGGGGCCACCCTGGTCGGTATGCATATTCCAGATTACAATCCTATTTCTTGTACATAATTCCCAAATAAAACCTGTTTACTTGCAGATTTTTCTCTCTCTCTTTTTATGTTGACAGGCGAGTCTTGAATTTTCCTTTACTACTGTCCTGCGGGTTCCTTTCCTTTTTCTCGTATGCCGGATCCCATGTTTTCTGGATCCTGTATGTCTCCATCCATTTTACGTTGCTATAACAGAATACCTGAGACTGGTAATCAATGAAGAAAAGAGGTTTATTTTAACTCATGACTCCAGTGGCCAGGAAGTCCAAGAGCCTGGGCAGCTCCATGTGTTGAGGATCATATGCTGCTTCAGCTCACGGCAGAAAGCAGAAGGGGAGCAAGCATGTGCCGCGAAATCACACGGCAAGAGAGAAAGCAAGAGAGAGAAATCAAGGAAGCTAGACAGGTTTGAGCAGCCCACTCTTGTGGGAACTAATCCATTCCCGTGCAAGAAGCAGAACTCACTCACCCTCCTGGGAGGGCCTTGATTTATTCATGAGAGGGCCACCCTGATGACCCACACTCCTCCCACTGGGGCCCACCCCACAACGCCACCACAGTAAAGGTCAAATTTCAGCGTGACCTTTGGCAGGGAAAAACCACATCCCAACCACAGTGCCACGTCATCTTCTGTTTTGGTATTTCTCTCTTGCTTTAGGAGAGCATATATTCCAGTTATTTCTTGAAAAAGGATGCATAGTTACCGTTTTTATTCTACCCCATACCCTGGTGTTGGATGGATATCGATTTCCTGCAGCGTTCTGAGGACAATGGTCCAATTTCAGTGTTGCTATCGAGAGTTTAATGCCATT
>NW_012143052.1:0-1267 GCF_000956105.1 Propithecus coquereli | reverse complement strand
CTCAGGCTGGTTTCGAACTCCTGAGCTCAAACAATCCGCCTGCCTCGGCCTCCCAGAGTGCTAGGATTACAGGCGTGAGCCACCGCACCCAGCCTAATTGAAAGTTTTAAAGGCAACAAAGACTCAAGGGACAGATGTTATGATATTATCTTTAATCCTGGAATTCAAGTCACCAGTGGGGGTACCTTCTCAAATAAATCAATACAATAGCACTTTTGCAAATATAAAGCTTAATATAAATGCAACACAATCTGTTATTATTAAGTCATTATGTCAACTTAATCTTTCAAAGATCCATTCTGAAAATCTCTGGGTTTTCCCCCTCATCTGCCTGGTACCCAGTTGTTTTTGCCAGCTACTTAGGGCTACAGGAAGTATTTTCCTCAGGGGTGTGTGTGTGTGACTGTGTGTGAATACATTTAGAGAGTCCAGACCTGAGGTCCCTGACGAAACAGGGTTGGGCTGTGGTCGGTGTGCCAATAGGCATCTACTTTCCATTTGTGTTACTGTCTTTTTGTTCCTTAGAAGAATTCAATCCTGGAATGCTGACCCTCAATGAGAAGGATGAATTAAAACTTTATTAGGCTCCCTTAAATCAACAGAGGATGTGTTTTTTTAGATCATTTAGATTTATTTCATAAGTTAGTTGCCCAAAAGCTGCTCTGCACTCATACAAAATAATTTTTTAAAATATACAAATGAAATAGCACAAGAGCAAGCTCCCCAGAAAAGAAAGAAAACAAGCAGTGCTGATCACCATCTGGTTCTCCTTTTGGGAAGTAGAACCCAAGGGGAAAATAGACCATGTCCTTTCCTTTAGCCAATGCCTACGGTTTTGTCAGCTGAGAGAGAGAGACAATGGGAGAATATGTGCAAATTTTTCCTATCAGTGTAAGAATTCTGTGTCTCTGCTACCTCCAAAAGCCTCTCTCTGCAAAAAGTAATGAAAAATATAATACTGTTAAAGTGGCAAAGGCAGTCAGAACAATGTGGAATACAAAGGTTCACACCTAAGGTATGAAATAAGAATTTACTTGCAAAGCGCAGGGAAGGAGCACAACAAGGCAGCATACACCAAGCACCAAAGAAGCGAAATAGGTAATTTGAGCTGTAACAGTTTAAAGTTTGGAATGATGAGAAAAGGTTTATCAAAAGAAGTTGGATTACACTTAACCTTTGTGGTGCATATTTGTTGTCTTTGCCTGCCCAGCATCTGTATTTTCTTTTTGGATCTATCCTACCCCTACTCTTTTTTTTTTTTTTTTTT
>NW_012143051.1:0-2036 GCF_000956105.1 Propithecus coquereli | reverse complement strand
ATATTCATATTTATATAGGTACATTAGTATGTGAGGAAAATATATAACTGGAATAAGTTAATTTGTAGGATGGTCTTTGTGAGCCTAGGGTGGAAGAGGTTTGGAATACAGATGACTAGAGACAAAGATGAAGAATGTGGTGCCTACCCCAGTGTCCCACAGGGAGTCTCAGCATAAACTGGCTCCAGATAGATTCCGAAAGAAGTGTTTACATCACAGGCACAAGAGGTAGGTCATGAGCGGGTCTCTTATTTGACAAGTGTGACACAGGGTAGGGAAATGGGGAGTCTCACCACTGGCCTAAACACAGCATGGCTTCATGACACTAAGGTCTCCATAAAGCAAAAGCAGAGACACTGAGGCCTGGCAGGAGATTGTAAATGCCTGCCAGACAGGATGAGGCATGTGACAAAGTGACAGAGAATGCTTATGGGACACTCCCCAGGATGCATCAAAGATGCCTTAGAAGCACCACAGGGGAGCTGAGGGCTTGCATGGGAGGTGGAAGTTAAACCCAGGCAAACTAGATTATCGTGTTGGATGCGGAAGAACATGGTATGGAGAAAAATGAAGCACAGATGTGTGGGCCATAAGATCCTAGGCAAATTATGAATTTTGTTCTCAACAAAACATAGTAAAAACAAAATGACAATTGTTACACATTCTTGGTGAACATTGAAAATACTGGTTTCTCAAAGGAAAGAAATTTATGACATTAATTTCATATACGTGGCTTCGCATGGAGACTCCAAGATTTATAATTCAGCAGTGGTTTTTCAAGTATAGTTGCCTCTGGTACCAACATAAAAAGAAAGGAGAGACTGTTACGCAGGACTCTAGGCACCCTGCCCACCTCAACCATAGCAGTTATGTTTTTAAAAATCTGTTATATACTGGCTTTTATTTAGAAAAAAAGGCTCTACTGCTAAGGGGAAAGAAAGTTGTGTTTATTCACATCCTACCATTTACCTGTTTCTTTTGCCTAAATCAGTTCTTACTATTTAGTGGATCAACCTTGACTCTGCTCCTAAACTCCCACTGCTCCATTTTTGTGGTTTCTGTGGTTTCAGAAAACAGAAGCCAGAGGCAAGCACATGTAATATTTATCATGCCTAGAACTCATTTATGGCTTTTACATCCAATTGAACACCAAAATATGGTCATCAGAACGTTCCAGGGAAACCACTAAACAGAATAAGCCATACATTTTTAAGAGAGTGGATTTTTAATATACTACAAGCCGATGTATTAAAATGTTCTGTTCTGTGCAAATGGAACTATGGTGCTCCACAGCTATTTACTTCATCATATTTGAAAGCAAAGCTTACTGAAAAATAAAAAGGCCATTGTAATTGACTAATTTCTCAGGCACCACTTAAAAAATACACACTGTTTGCCCTTCAAGTTACAAACACTAAGGCCAGCCAAAGAGAGCTGACCACAGGCTGACATATCTATAAAGGAAGCTGACCTCTCTTAGAAGCCAAAATAAACTAAAATTTCTCAGTCTACAGTGCAGAAGCAAGCAGATCTTTGAAAGTTTGCCATATTTATGTGGAAAGATTATATAAAGTAAAAAGATTTTTGTCTTCCCAAGGTGCCCTCTTTTCCACATTACAAATAAGAAGAAATATTTCCAAAAACATCCAGTATATTTTAAACTTTTGTTGTGGGTTACCTATTTAAAAAAATCATAAAACTCTGTTTCAAGGAAAGTCAGCCTCGTTTTTGTTTTTTTGCTTTTTGGGTGTTTTTGTTTTGTTTTTGCAGTAACTTTTTCTCCTCTCGGGCTCCTTTCTTGTGAAAGGCAACACATGGATAAACAAAGAGAAAAAGCAAAAAAGCAGTATTTTTCTTTATGAAATTATAAGGGAAAACATAGATGCCTTGATTCCTTCTTTAGAATGAAACAAAGAAGAAATAAAAAATGTTGTATGCGTTTGTGTTTTGTTTTGCTTTGAGAGGGATAGTGAGATCAGCAGGCTAAATAAAAGTTGGATAGCAATTAAAATTCTCTTTTCTTAACATCTTTCCAT
>NW_012143050.1:0-2697 GCF_000956105.1 Propithecus coquereli | reverse complement strand
CTTGGTGTTCTTTGACCTTCTTGTACCTGAATATTGATCTCTTTCTCTAGGTTTGGAAAGTTTTCTTTTATTATTTCTTTGAATAAACTTTCTACGCCAATCTCTCTCCCTCTCTAAGGCCAGTAATTCTTAGATTTGCCCTTTTGAGGCTGTTGTCTAGATGTTGTAGGGGGCTTCATTCTTTTCTATTCCTTTTTCTCTTCTGATTGTGTATTTTCAAATAGCCTGTTGTAAACTCACTGATTCTTTCTTCTGCTTAGTCACTTCTGCTATTGAGGGACTTGGTGCATTTCTCAGTTTGTCAATTGAATTCTTAAGCTCTAGAATTTCTGCTTGATTTTTTAAAATTATTTCAATCTCTTTGTTAAATTTCTCTGATAGGCTTCTGAATTCCTTCTCTGTGTTGTCTTGAAGTTCATTGAGCGTCTTCAGGACAGCTATTCTGAATTCTTTGTCTGGAAGGTCACATATCTCCATCACTCCAGGATTGGTCACTGGTAACTTATTTAGTTCATTTGGTGAGGTCATGTCTTCCCGGATGTTCTTGATGCTTGTGGATGTTTGTTGATGTCTGGGCGTTGAAGATTTAGGTATTTATTTTAATCTTTGCAGTCTGGGCTTAATTGAATACGTCCTTCTTGAGAAGGCTTTCCAGATATTCAAAGGGAATACCCTTTGAATACCCCTTTGAGTGTTGTGATGTAAGTCTTTGGTCACTGCAGCCATATCAGCACTGGGGGTACCCCGAGCCCAGTAATGCTGTGACTCTTGCAGATTCCTGGTGGTACTGTCTTGGTGGACTTGTGTAAGATATGGGAGAATTCCCTGGATTACCAGGCAACGTCTCTCACTCTCTTCCCTCACTCTCTGTGCTGGGCTGCTGGAGTTGGGGGAGGAGTGATGTGGGCACTCCCTTTTGGCCACCAGTACCAGGTCACACCTGAAGCTAGCTAGCTCAGTGTCACCCAAAGCCAGTGGTGACTGTTGCCTGGCTACCTCTGATGTTTATTCAAAGCCCAAGGGCTCTTTAGTCAGCAGGTGGTGAATCCTACCAGGACTGGGTCCTTCCCTTCAGGGCAGCATGTTTCCTTCTGGCTTAGGGTGAGTCCAGAAATGTGGTCCAGGAACTAAGGCCTGGACTCAGGGACTTCAGGAATCTGCCTGGTGCTTTGTTTTACTGTGGCTGATCTGGTACCCAAGTTGCAAAACAAAGTTTTCTGAGCTCTTCCCTTTCCTTTCCCCAAGTGGAAGAAGACTCTTTCTGAGCAGCACTGCCTGTAGTTGGGGGAGGGGGTGACACAGACACTGGCTTGACTGCCATAGCTGGTGTCTCAATGGGTCACATGTACCCCATGTCCACTGGCTCCGAGCCAGCACAGCCACAAGAATTGACCTAGGACTGCAGCCTTTGTGGCCTGGCTGCCTTATGAATGTAGTCCAGGCCCCAGGCTGCCTTTTGTCAGCGGGTGGTGGGGCTAGTCAGAACCCGGGTTTCAGGGCGTAGAATTTCCCTCTTTCTGGGCTTGTCTAAATGCTCCCTCCGTGGGCACCAGCAGAATTCTGCCCTGTGCTGTGTTGCCCTATGCCAGGGTGGCCCTGAGTTTCAGTGGAAAGTCCCATAATCACGTCACTCTCCCTCCCCTGGGAACACAGATTCTCTCTCCACCCGGTGAGCTGCCCTGGCACTGCCAGGATGAGGGAGGGGTGACGTAGGCAAAGCAAGGCTGTCTTTTCTGCCCTCTTCAGTGCCTCTTTCCTTGGTATAATGTCAAAAGGTATGATCGCTCAGCTGAATTTTGGTTCTTCAGAAGGTGCTTGCTTGCGTGGATAGTTGTTGAATTAGGTGTTTGTGCAGAGCGATGATGGCCAGAGGTTTCCATTAGGTCATCGTGCTCCCAAGACTTTCTTCCAGGTTAGAATTCAACTTAAGAATTTTGTAGGGGGCACAAACATTTACATCTGAGTAGGGGCCCTAGAGACCACATCCCAGGAACCCCAGCAGTTATTTGGAACTTTTCTAGTTCCAGGGGTCCTTATTCTCTCCTCCTTATGTTGCACCTGGTAGTAGTTTATGAGAAAGCATCTTAGGGTGGCAGTGGTGGCATTTTATGAAATATCTTTACGATGTTCAGACTCCTTCCAGTCAGGTGCACTGTCAGTACCAGAAAGGCTTGTATTTGCAGGACGCAAAGTCTAGATTCGAGCATGGTCCCTGGATTAGTGGAGCACACTGGTCCCTTGAGAAGCTTATTGAGTTATAATTCTTGGGCTTTTCCTAAGGCCTACTGCTTATATGGATTGGGGCTGGTGACCTCTGTTTTTGAAAGCTTCCCAAGCTGTTTGAATGTATACTGATATTTAAAAACCATGGTTGTTAAAGACTGAGTGTTTGTGTCCCCCTCAAATTTATGTATGGAAACCCTACCTCTCCCACGTGATGGTATTAGGAGGTGGGGCCTTTGGGAGGTAATGAGGGTTAGGTGAGATCCTGAGGGTGGAGCACTCATGACTAGAGTTAGCAGAGAGTCACAGAAGAGCTTGCTTCCCACCTCTGCTCTCTGCTGTTGAGAATACAAAGTGACCTCAGCAATCTGCAGCCCAGAAGAGGACCCTCATCAGAACCTGGCTGTGCTGGCACCCTGGTCTCAGACTTCCAGCCTCCAGATCAGTGAGAAAGAAATTTGTGTTGTGTATAAG
>NW_012143049.1:0-1950 GCF_000956105.1 Propithecus coquereli | reverse complement strand
CATAAAAATAAAGCAGGGGGAATTATATTAGATGGCTTTGATCTAGAGCTTTGTGTGCAGCGAAGATATGGAATCAAACATACCTTGACTTGGCTCCTGAGTCACCTGTTTATAAGATGTATAACATGTCCTAATTACTTAATTCCCCCAAGCCTCAGTTTTTCTGTCAGCAAAATGTGCAGAATATATCTATCAAATGAAATTTTTGTAAAATTAAATTTTAAAATGCTTATTCTTACATGGAGTACTTAGCTAAAGTATGCAGCTAAATTACGAGGTATGCAGCTAAAGTACGCAGCTAAAGTGGGCTAGGGAGAACTAGAATACATAGGAATGATTAAAATTAACCAACAGAAGACGTCAGAAGGTCTATCCATATCAGAATATTTAAACAGAATACTCTTGGAAGGCAGAAAATGTGTTTGTAGCATTATTGCTTGTGCAATTAGTATATGTTTGAAGATGAAGGACCAAACCTCTAGGAAAAAGACGCTGACCTAGTCTGGCCCATACTTTTAGCCACTATTATCTCCAGGAACCATAGGAATGTCTGGCAACCACTTAAATTACCAGGGCAAAGCCACAAGTCCACAGAAAGCCTGCATCCTGATACACATTGCCTGTTGTCAATTTCCCCCTCAGAGACAAGCAATTGATGCTGCTGGTGGGCAATGAAAATAGGCTGCTTGTGCCTCGGTCTAGATTCCTTTTTGAAGGAATGGGATAAAGTCATGTTTTCCGTTTTAGTCAAGATGTATAAGCATAATACACAGAGCAGAAAATTCTCCTGGATCCTGAATTCTGCTTTTGCTGTGTGAGGACCCTCATGTTAAATACTTCTTGATCTTCAATATGCTTAAGAGAACAGAAATCTGAACCAGCAAATAGCAAAGGCCACAGCACAAAATTTATTGAGATTATTTACCAAATAATTCATATACATCCAACATCACTGAACGGAAATAATGTTAATTTAAAAAAACAAGCAAGACTCAAATTAGGGTCTTTCAAAACACTCAAAAACATCTTAGTGACTGTATCTTTAACAAATGGAATGACCAAATTAGTAAAGTCAGATGTATCTCAATCAACCCCAAAACTCAATATTGCCAACATGTTTTTCTACTTAAAAGAAAACAAAAAGCAAAGCCTCATAATTTAGTAATTACCATGTTTCTTGGTTTCTGATCTCAAATGCCAAAGAAAAATATCTGATGAAAGGAAGCAAAGTACCTAGTCTCAACAGTCTTCTTCAAAACTTTAAGGCTGCTTTCACAATATCAGTATAAATATTTAGATTCCCATCTGACAGATTTCTTCACTTATATGAGTAGGAATGCTCTCAAAACCTTAGTCTTTCACTCTTGCTTCATACTAGAAATTTTTGATTAACCACTTCCCTATTGGCTGGACTGAAATACTAGATAAGAACTCATTATAATGTCTTCCAAGACAAGAAACCAAGATAATCTCAATACAAATTTTGGTGGCCAATATGTTACAGTACTTAGCGATACTTTGTTTTCTAATTGCAAGTATGTTGAAAACCTTAAGTGATTTTATAACACACATATAAATAGATGATTCTATTACAATATAAAAATGTCCATTAACTTGTCCTCACTATTCCCTATGACTTTAAATATCAAATCTAATTATACAACAACAAAGATCTTTGTCCTATTTAACCCTGTGTACCAAACAGTGTAAATGCCACAAATGAGAAACATTTTAAGAAATCTCATATTAAGTATCTGGATACCACTTAGCATTAGTGATAGAAGGAAAAGAAAAGAGAAAACAAATTTCTCAGAGATTTATAAAGGAAGAATGGATGTTAAAGAATATTCCTTTGGACCTTTAAAAAATTCTGTATCTTTCAATGCTTCAACATTATACCAAAAAAGAATTTACTGAATAAAAGTAGCCAAACATTTATAAGATATATTT
>NW_012143048.1:0-5358 GCF_000956105.1 Propithecus coquereli | reverse complement strand
AGTTTGAGGTTGCTGTGAGCTAGGATGATGCCATGGCACTCTAGCCCGGGCAACACAGTGAGACTCTGTCTCAAAAAAAAAAAAAAAAAAAAAAAATTGTATAAAACTATCTTTAACCTATGTATATAAGGTATATAAAAGACATGAATATTTTGTGTTTAGACTTGGGCCCCATCCCCAAGGTATCTCATTATGTATATGCAAATATTTCACAATCCAAAAAAATCCAAAATCCAAAACACTTCTGGTCCCAAGCATTTTGGATAAAGGATGCTCAACCTGTATCTTGTTTTAAATGTCAAAGTAAGACAGAGGAGAAAAATGCCCATCCTCTGATTTAAACATAAATCCAGGGACCATTTAATCAAGACTCTTCAGATCTTAACCATTATATAGATGTATAAGGAAAGATAATTTTTATAGCACTCAAAGTATAAAACATTAAAGTCTATTACAGATTAAAATCAACACCCAAATTATACTTCAGTATAATCATGTCAATGCTACTGACTTTCAGAAACAGAAAAATAATAGTCTTTACTTACTCAATAACCCAAAAATGAATAGAAGTTTCCACTAGTCTCCAAGATCAGTCATATTGAGTGATTCATTTTTGACTTTACAACGGTATTGTTAACTTTCGTTACATTTTAGATTCTTTTCTTCTGGTCATATACCCATCCAGAAGCCAGGTACATTTTAATAAAGTAAAATATTATGGACTTGCCACTCTTGGGATATTTTTCAAATGCTCTTGGAAATTTTTATAGCAAGTAATTTCAGTCTTGCATATTTGGGCTAATTTATTTAGTTGAGATTGAATACAAAAATAGCTCAATATGCATATCCATGAAAATTTAAGGAAATGAGAAAAATTAAGAGTGTGTCAAACTGCAATGTTTCTTAAGACTACGTTCAATTTATATTACTAAATGTTTTAAAGACAAGAAATATGTTTTTCTCTTCCACTTAATATTTCTCAATGTTTTAACAAGACATTCTATATCTCTTATAGGCAAAAAAGATATAATTCAAAAGGGTAAATGAATATGAATTTGCAGTTTGCACATATGCACACTATTAAATATTGATGTTAGCTTATGCTATTATTAAATTTACACTAAGATTATGAAATATAAAGACTAATTGTTCCTAAATTACATCCCATCAATATATAAGCAAATGAAAATGCTTCAGAAGAAAAAGTCGTTTCTGGTAGATTCCCAAGACTGGTCTACAAAAGTGAACTACTCTTGAAAATAGAGTCTGCTTCAATTTGTAAAAAGTCTGTACAACGGGGAACAAATACTTAATGAACAATAAAACCAGAACATAACAACTCAAACATTTGAAATGAGGCCTTCAGAAAACAATGGGCAAGCATAATAATGAAAATAGATTTCATCTGTCTTCTTGCCTACTTGGTAGCATTAACTACGAGCTCTGTGTACAGGGGTGCCCTTGGACACTGGCAAGTTTCTGTAGGCAGAAACTTAAGTGAGCAGGCAGGAAACCCAGCTGTCAGGCTGAACTCCCAAAGCCAGAATAACGCAGGCTTAGTTGTGGAGTGTCAATGTGCACAACAGGAACCTCGCCCTTTCCCATTACCTTTCCTCTGGTTCATTACCTTTCTTTGGAGATGAGACTGCTTTCTGACCTGGAGTTGTAGGGTGGGGTAAGGGAGCCAATTGTCCTAGTTTCAGATACGGATGTTTAACTAATTTTCCTCTTTTCAGCTCAAGTCTTCTTCTTGCCCTTCTTCATACTTGCAGATTCTCAGTCCAGGTTGATTGATCCCCTTCCATTTCCTCTACAGCCTTCTCACAGCTTATTTTCTCAGCTCACTTCTATCTTTCCTTCTCTAAGTAATTTCTTGAAAACTTAAAAGTGCCAGTGAGTCTCTCTGATTTTCTTTGCTGCATAGATCTATTCCTTTATGTGCTTCTATGCTTTTATTTTAGTGAGGTTCTCAGGAGTGACAAGAAGTCATCAACGTATGCTCAGTTCTCCACCTTAAATCAGGTAGGACTTACTTTTTGTTTTTTCTCCCTTTTTAACCAGACGACTTCCATCTAGTATCTGCAATTGTATATAAAAATCTTATCTCTTAACCTATAAAACAGATAACATTTCTAAAATCTAAACAAATAAACAAAAACTCCACAGCATTTAAATTTAATATAAATTGTGCATGCATTGGAAACCAGCAGTTATTTTCATACCTGAAAGAGGACACAATATTATTACTATACCCAATGCATAATTAAGAAAAGCTAATTCATCCAGTGAATCTCAACAAGATTCAGTTTCTGTTTCAGGTTCAGAAGTTTCCTTACAAGTTAAAGGATAAAAATGTAATTGTTTCCAGTTATCATGGCGATCGAATTAGCTGCAAGATAATGAAAACTAGATATTTGAAGGTAAGAATTCATATTTTTTTCAAAGAAGGCATTGAATAAAAAGGATCAACATTGATAGCATATGGAAGTTTGGGGGAATATAAATTATCATTATTTATAAAATCAAAATTTGAAAAAAATACCAATAATATGAACTTTAAAAATCCTGGAAACACGTATTAACTTTATGACAAATATACCACTAAACAAATATGATTGCTAAGTGACTTATGTGAATCATAGCTAATTGAATCATTATGTTGACTTATTATTTTACTGTCACTGTCTCATTGTTCGTTATATTTCATAAAATCAGATGTGGACCTGATCTCTTGCCAAGAATTCCCCGCAAAAGAGAAATATAACAAGAAGCATAAAAAAAAAGCATAAGCCATATAAAGGCAGCTGGAAATCTGTACCATATTAAATACTCTATTTTTAAGATTTTAATCGGCTATCGGAAGAGAAAAACATTTTTAAAATTATAAAATAGTTTATGTGATATAAATCCATCGACCGTGATAGTTGTGCCAGCATTATCTTTTAGAATTCAAATTTTATGTAGCCCAAAGGGGGTAGCGGCGAGTATGGGGGAACCGACCTTGACTTGTCTCTTCTCATTTCTAAATTCTCTGGTCAATTTCACATTCTAAATACTTTATTTATTAATACTTTAATATTTTATTGCCATTACAAATAACAGTTACTTTTTGTTTACTATCACAGTAACTTCAAAATCCTTGTGATACAAATGTGTTTAGAATTAAAATCCTTCACTGAAACAAATGAATGCTACAAAACCAAATTTTGTGGTTTGCCATGGCCAGGCTATTTGGTTTATCCAGATGTCTGACAGATGAAAGATCTAAATACTAATCCACAATAATCACAGAACTAATGTTTGGGAACCTACCTAGTTGCTGTCATAAAATGAATAAACCCAAAAAATATTTCAATAAAAAGTAAACATTTATTTATAATTATTTACGTATTTGAAATAGTCCCAACCACAGTGGACCTAAATACTCCAAGGTAAAGAGAATATGTGGTGAAAAACTTGACTTTAAGGGAAGAATATGGCCAGTAAAATGCTCTGATGTGAACTAATAAAATATTCTAGTAAATATTTTTTCTTTTACTTAAAAAAATAAGAGTTGCTAAATAAAGACAATATCATTGACATTTTATGAAGCTTCAAATTATAATAATGGGTATTATACTACTTATTGTTATTTATTATTCCTTGATTTTAGAAATCTCCAGGATGTTTAAATAAGATGTTGATAAATTTTGTTTTGTTTCAAATAATACACATTCTGAGAAATTCCTTTTTTTCTCTTTGTATCTCGTCTTCCATTTTGATTTTGTTAGCACATTTCAAGATCCAAGAGATAGTGACATTCACGGGTTACCTCAAATGATAGATTTTTGGTTTTCATTTTAATGTTGTTTTAAAAGTTGGTAGACAAGTAAAGAAAAACAAGATTATTTGCAGAGCCAGGCCATGGTAATTCTCAATTCTGGCTCTAACAGAATCAATAGAGACTTCTATTAAAAAATTTCTACATAGAGGGCCACTCCCAGAGATCCTGTAAGTTTTTAGATAGGGGCAGGTGTATTTAAAAGAAAACAAAACAAAATTACAACAAGAAAAACAAAACTGCCAGGCTATTTTGATGCCTAACTAGGGTCTGGCACATCTGGCATAGATCAGCTCTAAGGGCTTTATTTCCCATGTTTCCCTTTACTTTTCTCAAGTCTTTATTGTAAAAACCTTAATTCTTTCTCTTTGATACAGGTTACCTGCTTTACATATGCCCAACTTTCACATTATACCTTTTAAAATTATGCCTCACAGGAGTTTGAGACTAGCCTGGGCAAGAAAGTGAGACCCTGTTTCTACCAAAAAAAAAAAAAGAAAAGGAAAAAAAAAAAAAGAAAAGGAAAAAAAAAAGCTGGGTGTGGTGGCATATGCCTATAGTCCCAGCTACTCAGGGAGCTGAGGCAAGAGGATCTCTTGAGCCCAGGAATTCAAAGTTATAGTGAACTATGATCACACCACTCTCCAGCTTGGGTGACAAAGCAAGACCCTGTCTCTTAAAAAAAAAAAAAAAAAAAAAAGCTACACTGAAGTCAATTTACGCACTCTAAATCTTATTTAAGGGGAATTCAAGGTCCCAGAAGGATGACTGTTTAAGGAATATTCTGATGTGAGCACACACTGGTATAGAGCTTAAAGAAAAATGCTCAGGTTTCGAGACTATGCATTTAAGAAAAGCAATACACGACAAAGAGCAAGAGTTTCTGGTGAGAAGCAGTGCAGGCGAATTTAATGATATATCCGCTTCTACCTGGCAGGTTTCCGTATCTCAATATACACTGGTCTGAAACTCAACAATCATCCAGGTAATGTATAAAAGAAAAAAAAAGAAAAAGAAAGAAACCCAGTAATCCAAAGGAAAAATCTTGATAATCTTTTGGTCAAAAGCAATTTTTTAATATTAAGGTAATCTTCATCAGTTGTTTTAGGAGCTCTACTGAAACAGTCTATGCATGATACCCCTCTTGTGGATTTAAATAGATTATGTGGCCTAGAGACGGTTACGTGTATCATGGTTCAGTTTAAAATTCATGTCTCTACTCTCTTTGCCTTTTACAATTTTGAACAACATTTTTCAAAATGCTTATGTTTTTCTAAGGCTTATTTGGCTTTAATATTTTCCAATTTCTTATTCTTTAATTACTAAGCTTATATGAATATCATAAAAATAACTACTGGTCTTACGTCACTATCATATGCAACTTACCAACCTTCAGACTACATACACGTTAATAAAATATATTATACTTCAGAAATTACTCTCAATACAATTAATTTTAATCATATCAGACTCTTGCTTTTGTTTTTCACGCTATATCCAAACCTAAAACTTTTTACTCTGGGTCAAGTGCATTAAAA
>NW_012143047.1:0-1379 GCF_000956105.1 Propithecus coquereli | reverse complement strand
TAGAATATTGCAATCATCTCCTAATCGGTAATCTTGCACCTCTGCCAACTTACTCATCACACGTCACATGTCAGAAAGAGAGATCCTTTTTAAATGTTAAGGGCAAATGTTCCTTCTCTGGCAAACCACTTCAAGGGCTTCTCACTCACTTGGAATAAAATTCACACGTTAAATGTGCTTCAAGAGCATGATGTTTGCCAGGGCTACAGTGGCTGAATTGTGTGATACACCATAATCTACTTAATTTTCTACCAATTGCTGGACTCCCCCACTCCCATTTCTTGATAGCATGCCAGGATGAACACACATGTTGGCCCTTTTCTACATCTCTGATTCATCTAGGATGGATTCTTAGAGATGGAATTAACTTCACCAGGAAAGAAGAGAAATTGGATCGTGTTGCCAGTTAAATTTCATCAAAGTCTATCCTAGTTCAGATTTCCACCAAATATGTCTGAGAGTGTTTGTAAAACCATACCCTCAACAGCAGTGAATTTTACAAATTTGTCCTGTATTCATTAAATCAAACACATTATACTATATATAATTTTTAAAACTTGCATTCATTTTGTTACAAGTGGCTCATATACCTTGTTTTCAAATCCTCACTGGGCATTTGTGGATTGTTCATTGATGTACTCTGCTCACATTTCTCCAGTGGTGTCAGTTGATTTCTGAACTGTCCTCATCAGTGAATCTCCAGCAGATTTTCGGTGCTTCCTACAGACATGTACTTGTGCAAGGCATGGTTGGTGGGAGGCAGTGCGGTGTTTGCATTTAGGTACGCGGTGTCTGGAATCAGAGTGACAGCTTCTATCCACGGCTCTGCTGAAACCAGGTGGGCAAACCTGGCCGGAGAAGGCATTATCTAAAATTTTGTTTCCACACTGGTAAAACGAGTCTAGAAGCAATACCTGGCTAGGTCCTAGAGCCAGAGTCCACAAACTCTTCTGCAAAGGACCAGAGCTAATAAGCATTATTGACTTTATAGGCCACACAGTCACTGTCCCAGCTCCTCAGCTGTGCCCTTGTAGCACAAGAGCAGCCTTAGCACATAAATGAAAGAGTGTGGCTGTGTTCCAATGAACTTTAAAATGTGAATTTCATATCATTTTCCCATGTTGCAAAATATTCATTTTTTTTTAGATTTTTTTCAAGTACTTATTAATGTAAAAGCCATCCTGGGCTCACTGGCAGGATTTGGTCCATGGGCTGCAACCTACCGACCTCCTCCTAATGTCTTGGTGAGATTAGAGAGAGAGAAGGTAGTTGTAAGTAACTTGGCCATGACTTGGCATGGACTAAGTAACTAATATATTTAATTTTAGTTATTTACATTTAATAGACCTAAATGCTTTTATTCTCTCCTTTTTTTTTTT
>NW_012143046.1:11998-12330 GCF_000956105.1 Propithecus coquereli | reverse complement strand
GGATCCTGTTGAGGTGCCGGTGGGATATTCAGTTAAAGAAGTACAGTAGGCAGTGGGATATACAGGGCCAAAATGTAGATAAAAAGACATATACCCGGGAATCTCAAAAATGTAGACTATAATTTAAATGACAGGGTCTTTAGTGTGTATAATGATGAGAGAAGAGGACTTACAACAGAATCATAAAAACATTATTTAGTATTTGGGAAAAGAAAGTGGAGTCAAAAAGAAGATCATTAAATATCCAGAAAGTGAGAAGGAAAATGTGTTTATTATGGGAAAATAATTCAAATATTTATGTGATAATAGAAGAAAAAATAATAAGGGGAAAG
>NW_012143046.1:10109-10453 GCF_000956105.1 Propithecus coquereli | reverse complement strand
ACTATGTCAAAAATGTAAACACGTTAGTGTAATCTTTCCAGTAATTTTGCAAGAAAGAAGATCACGCCCCCATTTTATAAATTCAGAAATATCCTCATTAAGTTTAAGCCACTTTATGAAATACATTCTATTAGTAAAGGACAGAGACAGAATTCAAATATTCCTCAGCAAACTTTGTATGACATTCAAGAAACTAGTAGCACCAACCTTCCAGAGAAAAGTTTATGATCTCTACAACATCTTAGTAATTATTTTGGAACATAATCTATCAAAAATTTTCTACAACATTTCAGAATATTGCCTACTCCCCTTTTTAAGTCTAAGTCCATAAAGGTAGCATGACA
>NW_012143046.1:7671-8232 GCF_000956105.1 Propithecus coquereli | reverse complement strand
TCAAGGCTGGAATTTATAAACAAAGCTTATGAATTATATATACTTAGGTTAGCTTTAGATTTGCATAACACTTAGAGGAGATCTTTGCTTAAAAGACAGTATATTGGCAGAGTTATAGAGTAGACATGTCCCCAAGAGATCTTCTAGGTCATGTTCTTGCCTCTGAATAGGATTGTTGGGATATGAAGTTAAGAGTTCCACAATATATTGAGTTCTTAGCTTTAGTGTACAAGAGATTTTCATTTAGAAATCCTAGGAAAAATCTCCCAAACTCATTTTACTCAGTATTTCCCCACATATTAACTAAGGCTAAAACCCTTTGGCATCTATAAACCATATTTCAATTCAAGAAGATTATTTTGTTTTTCTGTTCTCAAAAGTACAAATGTAGAAGAGTACTACATTCATACTTCCATAATTCTAGCACTGATTTAGCTAAAAATGTACTAAGTTGTGGTGTCTATGTAGAGAACTATAAAATGACTGTGCTGTAGAAATATCACCATCAGGATGTGAACTCATTGTAGTTACCATTAATCATATTTTGCAATTTTGCTACTG
>NW_012143046.1:5710-6091 GCF_000956105.1 Propithecus coquereli | reverse complement strand
GGGTTGTACTAATTTGCAGTCCCACCAGCAGTGTAAGAGTGTTCCAATCTCTCCACATGCCTTGGTAATTCTTATGTCTACTCATATTCAAAGAAAGGAAGTCAGAATCAGGAAATATCTTTGGCAATTCACCAGCGTATGGTTTTACTCTGAAACTAAGACTATAAAAGGAGGGAAATAAAGATTTTCCTTGTGGAAATGAGAGTACATTTCCCTGTGTTTTTAATTTTTTTCTTATTAAGGAAAGACATAAATCATTGTATTTCATATCCATTTCTCCTGTTACGTATTCCTTTCATTTGCTTTTTCCAATGTATAGACCATAGAATTAGAAATTTTTCTTTTTGGTCAATATGTAGTTTGCCCATCATATCATCTGAC
>NW_012143046.1:5100-5660 GCF_000956105.1 Propithecus coquereli | reverse complement strand
TCAAGGCTGGAATTTATAAACAAAGCTTATGAATTATATATACTTAGGTTAGCTTTAGATTTGCATAACACTTAGAGGAGATCTTTGCTTAAAAGGCAGTATATTGGCAGAGTTATAGAGTAGACATGTCCCCAAGAGATCTTCTAGGTCATGTTCTTGCCTCTGGATAGGATTGTGGTGATATGAGGTTAAGAGTTCCACAATATATTTAGTTCTAAGCTTTGGTGTGCAAGAGATTTTCATTTAGAAATCCTAGGAAAAATCTCCCAAACTAATTTTCTCAGTGTTTCCCCACATATTGACTAAGGCTAAAACCCTTTGGCATCTATAAACCATATTTCAATTCAAGAAGATTATTTTGTTTTTCTGTTCTCCAAAGTACAAATCTAGAAGAGTACTACATTCATACTTCCATAATTCTAGCACTGATTTAGCTAAAGATGTACTAAGTTGTGATGTCTATGCAGAGAACTATAAAATGACTGTGCTGTAGAAATATCACCATCAGGATGTGAACTCATTGTAGTTACCATTAATCATATTTTGCAATTTTGCTACTG
>NW_012143046.1:4536-5050 GCF_000956105.1 Propithecus coquereli | reverse complement strand
TCCAAGGAAAGGGAAAATCCAGATTCCTTCCTAGGTGTTAGCACATTGTACCTAAGGGTGGCCTGGAAAGAAGAGCAAATCATAAGAAAACCCATGCTGTAGTAAGAACTGAAGGATGAATTATTTCTCTATTTCCATTATTAACACCCTTTACATCTCTACTATTAGGGAATTAGGCTAAATTAAATTGTTTAGTTTTCAGAAAACACAGAATCTTTAACAACACAATTTAATGAAGATAGAATCCTTTCTAACCACAATATTCCCTAAGAAACTTCCGTTAGCCAGCTATACGAAGAGCAAGTACCTCCTCATAAAATAACTTGCATTTTCTGCTATTGATTCGAAAACATGAATGAGAGAACAAGTAATCATGGAAATATACAAAACGGCAAAATAACACTTCATATATACCTGCATAGATAATCTGACTCTTTTACTGGCAAACATTCACCTCCCTTCTAGGTAGATTTCTATTACCTGGATAAATGCACAACCTTGTCCTTCCACATCT
>NW_012143046.1:3497-3805 GCF_000956105.1 Propithecus coquereli | reverse complement strand
GGCATGATTATAGCCATTAGTGACACCACTTTCCACTGCCTCCTCTAGGCAAAAGAGCCCATTTTGTAGAGCAGAAAACTAGTCAGGAAGAAGAATAGTATATTTTAAAATGATACCTGAACATTTTGTCAGCTTTCTAAATATTAATACTTAAACTAATCATTGTTTATAATGTTTATATCCTTGAAGTATATTTTACATATGAACCTATTCATGTATATACATATGTATTATTCTTCAAAAATATCATTAAAATAAATTTGTCATGTCATCATTAGTGAGAAATAAAATTTAAGTAGTAAGAAAAT
>NW_012143046.1:0-2692 GCF_000956105.1 Propithecus coquereli | reverse complement strand
GTAAGTAGACGAGCTGCAGAATGGGAAAAAATATTCACAAACTATACATTTGACAAAGAACTAATATCCAGAATCTATAAGGAACTGAAATAAATTAGCAAGAATAAAACAAATAATCCCATTGAAAAGTGTGAACAGACATTTTTCAAAAGAAAAGATACAAATGGCCAACAAACATACGAAAAAATGCTCAAAATCACTAATCATCGGGGAAATGTAGATTAAAACCACAATGAGATACCACTTTACCCCAGTCAGAATGGCCGTTATTAAAAAGTCCAAAAACAATGGATGTTGGCACAAATGCAATGAAAAGGGAATGTTTATACACTATTGGTAGGAAGTAAATTAATACAACCTCTATGGAAAACAGTATGGAAACTCCTCAAAGAACTAGAAGTAGTCTACTACTTGATCCAGCAATCTCACTACTAGGTATCTACCCAAAAGAAAAGAAGTCATTGCATTAAAAAGATACCTGCAATCGTATGTTCATCACAGCACAATTCACAGTTGCAAAAATATGGAATCAATCTAAGTGCCCATCAACCAAGGAGTGGATGAAGAAAATATGGTATATACACATTATGAAATACTACTCAGGCATAAAAAAAAATAAAATAATGTCTTTTGTAGCAACTGGAATGGAACTGGAGGCCATTATCCTAATGAAGTAATTCAGGAATAGAAAACCAAATACTGTGTGTTCTCGCTGGCAAGTGGAAGCTAAGCTGTGGGTATGCTGGTGCATGCAGAGTGGGACAATGGACACTGGAGACTCAGAAGCGAGGAGGGAAGAAAAACTACCTAATAGGGTGTAATGTACACTATTGGGAGACAGGTACACTAAAAACCCAGACATCATCTTTATACAATTAATTCGTGTAACCAAAAACCACTTGTACTCCTAAATCTATCAAAATAAAAAAATATATATTGGTATTTATAGCAGGTCCATATCAATCACCTGGGTGTGAGAGAAGCCTCCGTGGGAATCCATTTGTTGAGCGAGCCACTGCACAATCTTACTAGCATAGGTGAGGTCACAATTTTTCCGCGATATGACAGCCAACAGCACATAGCAAGTCTTCTCAGTCTCAGCAGAAGGTGCCCAAGGAATAAAGGGTGGGAATTCTTTTGTCTTGGCTTTCTTTTCTCTTTCCCAGTATATAACATTATCTGAGAAAAAGGAAGAATTTTCACATAGTCCCTATGAAATGCACTGGTTACACATAAGAAGAATGCAAATTCCATTCTTGGCTTCTACATGGGCTGCACTGTGTCCCCTTAAAATTTATGTACTGAGTTGTAAAACACTGGTACTTGAGAATGTCACTGTATTTGGAGACAGGACCTTTAAAGAGGTGAGTAAGTTAAAATGGGGCTGGTAGGGCAGGCTGCAATCTAATCTGACTGGTGTCCTTATGAGAAGAAACGTGGACATACAAAAGGGACACCAGGGCTGCACACGCACAGAAGGCCATGTGACAACAGGGAGAGGATGGCCATCTATAAGCAAAGAAATCACGCTTGCTGACACCTTAATCTTGAACTTTTAGCCTCCAGAATTGTGAGAAAATAAATTTTTGTTATTGAAGTCATCCAGTCTGTAGTATTTTGTTATGACAGCCCTAGCAAACTAACACATGCCTAAACCAGTAGTTGTTATTGTCTATGGTCACTGTGCTTGATTATCTTTCTTCACCCATTTGAGAAGAAACTATTAATAGCATAAAAGAGAAAGAGGGAAATCTAACATATGTAATGTTCTTTAAACATAAAGTGCCACTGATAGATTCCAGAAGAGAAACAGAAACATCCTGGTGAAGAGAGAGTTCTACATGATTGCTTAGTAAGTCTCGTCACTGTTTTCAAGATCACGTCCATTGGCAAAAATGAATGATAACACTTACTGGTTTTTGTGGCGGATTGATGCAGCATCTGGAGTAAGGATTCCGCTTGCTCCTCTTTTCCAGCTAATGCAAAAACATAAGCTAGAACGGCATGATTATAGCCATTAGTGACACCACTTTCCACTGCCTCCTCTAGGCAAAAGAGCCCATTTTGTAGAGCAGAAAACTAGTCAGGAAGAAGAATAGTATATTTTAAAATGATACCTGAACATTTTGTCAGCTTTCTAAATATTAATACTTAAACTAATCATTGTTTATAATGTTTATATCCTTGAAGTATATTTTACGTATGAACCTATTCATGTATATACATATGTATTATTCTTCAAAAATATCATTAAAATAAATTTGTCATGTCATCATTAGTGAGAAATAAAATTTAAGTAGTAAGAAAATGGCAGTTTTTATATCTAATCAGTAATATTTTAGCTATAAATTTCCTCTACAAGGCAAAGCATACATATTTTTAGATCTATAATATTTTACTCTAATTATTAAAAATAGAGACTTACATTTCTGAAGATGATTTGAAAAATATAATAATGACCCTGAAAATTCCTAGTATCTTACTTAAGGAATAAGATTTTGGAATCAGATAATCTAACCTATGGATTGAGAGGTAGCCGGGATGAGCTACACTTAAGTTGAAAGTGTTTACTCAGATTGTTTAGACAGAGGGAGAATCCTAGGTTATGGTTTTACTTAGAACAGGGGTTCTTAATTTGAAATTCATGGCTGAAATTCAGGAAATATTGAAATACTTGAAATCGTATGAATAA
>NW_012143045.1:0-898 GCF_000956105.1 Propithecus coquereli | reverse complement strand
TTGTGTGGGAAGATTTTACATTTCTGATCCAGTTTTTTAAACAGTTTCTGCTCTACTCAGATATTCTATTTCTTTTTGAGTCAATAATGGTAATATAGCCACTATGGATTAATTTATATCATCTCATTTGTCTCAATTATTGGCATAAAGTTGTTCCTATTATTTCCTTGTTATCTTTGTAAATTTTCTATTTTCAGGAATAAGTCTCTGCTTTGAATTCAATTTTGGTAATTTCTACCTTTTCTTTTATTCTCTTGGTCATTTTAGCTGTTTGTCAATTTTGATGATCTTTTTAAGGATCACTTTTCAATAAATAGACTTTATTGCTTTTTTTCTATTCTATTGATTTCTGCTTTAATCTTTATTTTCTTCCTTGTGCTTACTTTGATTTTAGTTTTCTCTTCCTGTAGTTTCTTAAGGTGCCATCTTAAATTATACACACTTGAAACTTCTGTTCTGCAATAGGTATTTAAGGCTATAGATTTTCTTTAAAGCACTGCTTGAGCTATATTCCACAAATTTTGTGTTATGTTTTTATTATTGCTCAAGATATTAACTGAACAAGTTTAATCTCCCTTGTGATTTCCTCTTTGATCCATCATATGTATACCATGGAGTACTACTCAGCCCATAAAAAATGATGGACTACCTATTGTATTATCCTGGATGGAGCTGTAGCCTGTTCTAAGAGAAGTATCAAAGAATGGAAAAACAAGCACCACATGTACTCACCATTAAATTGGTGCTAATTGATCAACACTAATGTTCACATATGGGAAGTAACATTCATAGGGTGTTGGGCAGGGGGGAGGGGCAAGGAGGGGATGGGTAAATCCACACCTAACGGGTGCAATGTGCACTGTCTGGGGGGTGGGCATGCTTGGTGGGTGGTACAAAG
>NW_012143044.1:0-3286 GCF_000956105.1 Propithecus coquereli | reverse complement strand
ATTTGTTTAGATTTTGATTCATTTCTCTATTAGCTCTTTGAGACAATATTTATATTTAATAGGTACCCTGGATCAACTGAAAGAAAAAGGAGCCAAAATCCTCCCCAGTTATAGATGGAGGCTCTAGGGTAACTAATCATCTAAGTTTGCCTGGGCCATGGGGGTCCCTGAATATGGGACTTTCTATTTTCAAACCAAGAAAGTCCTGGACAAAACAGGACAAATCATGTCATCCCAGATGTGGAAGTTCCCTTGCAGCAGCCAATTCCTAATATTACGGAAGTTGGCTCTTACCCTAAAGGACCGGAATGATTGCCACAGATTAAATACATTCTATCTTCAAAGTAGCTCCCTCCAAATGCTAGGGAACTGACACAACAAGGATGATTTTCACTCGCTCTGCTGTCTTCTATCCTATTGTTGGGAAAAATAAAATAAAATAGTATACTAATCAAATTATCGTTTGGTTTCTTTTAAAACTAGAGATTGCTAAGTGAACTTCGATAATTTTCTCACAACCAAAATTAAACCATGCATCAAATCTTATTAACCATTTGGAAACATATTATTTGGCTCGGGTTTATAGGATCATGTTATTCTTTTAGAATAGTCACAAATAAAGCAACATTCTAAAACACGAAGTACAATAAAGGTCTTCAATGAAATTTAAAAGAGAACAATATTTTGGGTTTTTTTTTTTTTTTAAGTTCAGAGGTGACTTTCAACAGAACTTCAAAACCAAATTGGGGAACAATGAACATAGAACTGTTCTTTTTAATCATGAGCAAAATCTATCACACATGTTCTTTCAAGTAAAGTTTATTAGAAAGAAACTGCTACTAGAGAACCACATGTTAACTCTGACTTGGCAAGGTCAGGCCAGGGCAATAAACCCTTGAACCTTACAAATATGCAAAGCTGACATAAATAACAAATTAAA
This sequence comes from Propithecus coquereli, assembly GCF_000956105.1. Taxonomy (NCBI): domain Eukaryota; kingdom Metazoa; phylum Chordata; class Mammalia; order Primates; family Indriidae; genus Propithecus; species Propithecus coquereli. The sequence goes on along the minus strand of NW_012143044.1, from coordinate 2,346 downwards.
CCCAGCCAGGTATAACACTTTGGCCAGTTGGATGGGAGGCAGATACCCATTCCAGGAAACAAGAGCCTGTTGATTTGTAAGGAAAACCCGGTCTTACCCTCTTTGTTCGCTGCCCATTAGTTTTGCATCTGGGGGTCACTTTGCTCCTTCCTGCTGAGGTGAAACCTAATAAAAATGATTCTGCTGCATTCTCTGCCCGCGGCTCCATGTTGTAGCTCACGGGTTGGTGGTATGGTATATTGGACTAATAACGTAGCATGTTTTTATAAAGGAACGTAGGGTTTTGGGTGGGTTGACATAAGGTGTTTGGGATTTTTTAAAAATTAAATTCAATTTTTAAAATCAACAAATAATAATCATACAAATTTATGACAGTACATAGTGATGTTTTGATACATATGATGTATAGTGATCAGATCAAGGTAGTTAGCATGTCCATCATCTCAAACATTTATCATTTCTTTGTGTTGGGAACACTCAATATCCTCCTTTTAGCTATTTGAAACTATGTAATATATTATTGTTAACTATAGTCATCCTACAGTGGTATAAAACACTAGAATTTATTCCTTCTATCTAGCTATAATTTTGTACCCTTTAATAAATATTTTCTAAAAGCCATTTCTAAATGATGGTGCCTGGGATGTTCTCTAGGAAGAAGTTGCTCTGTGGTAACGGCAGAATTAACATAGTGGGAAAGTACAATGATAGTTGCTTCAACCCCATCTAGGGTGTTTAAAGTAGGGTATCTTTATTTTTTAATATGAAAGTTACTAAAGGGAATTCAGGGATCTGGATGAGGTAAAGAGAAAAAAAAATTGAATCCTGTTCAGAATTCAAACTAGAATGTATCATTTGTTTGACAATGCTCAACTGAGGAGGAGACTTGCATTTTTATTTGTTGAACACATAGTTTTGCTTAATGAGTTACATAGGAGTTTTCAGGGTCATTATTAAGCTCCAATGTTAAGTTGTTCTATTGCTCTCCTTACAGAATGAAAATTTTGACAGATCTAATCCCTAATGTATTTAATGAAGCAAACATAGACCATCAAACACAATGAATTGGAAGTTGGATTCCCAGTGTTTAAATTTTCTTCAAGGCTTTTGTTGTGCGGTGTGACTCAGTGCTCTCTATAACCATGATTGGTGAGATATCAAGTCTTGTCAGAGGAAAGCAGTCCTTTTAAATATTATTGTTGGGGGAAAATGTTCTTTGCCAGCCACACTAAAAGTAGCTAACTACGGGATAGTGATTCTCTTTTTAAATCGACTTTGACTTTGCCAGCAGGGAACAGTATAAGGATTGTGTCCAACTCTTTTTTGGGAGAAAAACCATTTGCCTGCATAGTGGAGGTGGGAAGAGTTGATTCAGTTGTACATGTCATTATCATATTAAATTTTCGAATTTTGAGAATGACCTACGTACAGCATAAGATACGAGCTAGACTGATGGAGTATTTTCTCTGCTGGGCCAACTCAGGTCTAACGAGGTGGAGAAGTCACCCTTTAACTTCAAGAGAGAGAAAAAAGAGGTGTTTTTTGCAATTGGTTAAATTTAAAGACAAAAAGTTTGGCAAAGGCCCATAGGAAGCGAAAACACATTGTAATACTAAAATCAAAATACAAATAATGAGCACATAGGGTGATTTTTCAGAAAACTGGATGATAAAGATAATAATCCGCTGTCATTTTTTTCTGATTCATATACATTTTCCTTTTATTTTTAAAAGTGTGCTACATATTCTCTGGTAACGTCAGTGTCATGTATTTTTCAATGGAAAAGCAACTATTAGGCAGCTCAACTTTTGAAGTAGACAACAATCTAAATCTGGTCTTGGCTCCATTTTTTGAATTCTATATAAGTGGTCCCTTAAAAGCACAGAAAAATAGTGAACCAATTGCATGAGATTATGGCTCATGATGTTCTCTGAATAGTTCATTTTTATTATCTATTGTGTTTCTTGGTTGGGCCAGGTGGGTTGTATTTTATAGTCTTTGGTCTCTAATTCATGCTTATCATGAAAACCAGGGTCTCAGGCTGGCAGACCAAATTCTATCTTCTGTTCTCTTTGATTTTGGTTGGCACCATTATTTTAAAGTTTGAAATTGAATGCATTTAGGAGGTGGGGGTATGAGCATGCCGATTTGTCACGAATCTACCCTACATTCTATTATCTGACACTTGGACCAATTCACACATGTGAATTTTACCACCTTAGCCTCAGTCTTTTGAGATGCATGACTCGATGCAGCTGTCAAGCTGCCCTCCCGTCCTCAGGTCTGCTGTGGACTAATTAGTTAATCCACCACGCCAACCTTGACCCAAGTGGGATTCTTCCTTCT
>NW_012143043.1:0-2011 GCF_000956105.1 Propithecus coquereli | reverse complement strand
GTCAGAGCTTCAAGCGTGTCCATCCCCCAGACGGTGTGCATCTCACTCATTATGTATGTATATACCCATCCCCTCCTCCCCGCTCCCAGCTTCCCGACACCCGATAAATGTTATTCCTATATTGCAACTCTTAAACTGAGAATGAAAAATTCTAGAAGCCTAAGTTGCTAGGCTATAGTACCCACCGTTCTCCACTAAATACCTGGGTGTCTGCAGTTCCTGTTTTGGCCGCAAGATAGCAGTCACCAGGTTTCCTAAACTTTGTCTAGGCAACCATTTTTATGAAGTGGACAAACAGCAATGAAGCATATTTTGTATTAGCAGACCATGAGACAGCATGTAGAATGTGGTTGCAATTCTGTTTAAAAATTGCAAATGTATAACAATAAAACTCCACATGAGGATTGATGTGAGGATGCACACAGAAAGAATTTTTTTTTAAAGTAGTTAAACAGAATTTGGCCTATCGAAGATGCAAGGCAAAGGTAGTAGTTACTTCCTTCTCTCCTTTCTCCACCTCATACATTTCCTGAGAGAGCTAATTTCTGCATGAACCAAATAACATAACTATGTCCCAGAGAGCATTTCCCGTTATAAGAATAAGAAGGAAAATATACATGGCATCTATATCATGGATGAGATTTTGCCTCATGCCTGTTTCATAATGACACACCTGTTGAGAATTTTGGTAGGGGAATTTCTTTACACCTTTGTCATGTAAGTGGTTTGATTCCCTTTCTTGCTCCTGGACACTCTAGGTTATTATCATAGTTGCACGTGACCTGGACAATCTGCGTGGGATGCCAGTTTAGCCACAAAAAGGCAGTGCAACCACAGAAGTGCTGAGTGGAGTAAAAGCCCTGCTGGACAAGCAGTTGGGGTGAGAATCAAGACAGCCGGATCACAGGCCAGACCCTCCAGGATCCACGTGACAGTTGGTAAGACTCTTCCCATTTCACAAAATACTTCACATTAAAAATATTTTACCAATTTGGGGAATAATGCATTTTGCTTCCTGCTCTGCAGCCATGGCATTTTAAATTAAAAGCCACATTTCATATTAAAATCATATTGCATTGAGAATTTGGGGTACAGTTCATTACAGTTCATTTTTCTCCCTATTCTATGGCCATAACATTTGTAGTTAGAAGTCATAACTTCTAGTTTTGGTAAAGATCCTCATGTATTACCCCACTATGAAGAAATCATGCAGGAGGCTATTCAGGTGTCTACCTGAAGTTCCAGCCAATGTCCTGACTCTTGAGTTCTTGACAACTCTGCTAGATTATCATTACCACATACTAGATAGCATAGTTACAAAGATTTCTTAGGATCTGCTTAATGTCTTACGACCTTCCTTAGATATGTGTACACAGTCACCCATTGTTTAACGACAAGGACACATTCTGAGAAGTGTGTCCTTAGGCAATTTTGTGGTTGTGCAAATATCACGGAGTGTACTTACACAAACCTAGATGGTAGAGCCTACTAAACACCTAGGGCTATATGGTACAGCCTATTGCTCCTAGGCTACAAACCTGTGTAGCATGGTACTGTACTGAATCCTGTAGGCGGTTGTAACACAATGGTAAGTATTTGTGTATCTAAACATGTCTAAACATAGAAAAGGAATAGTAAAAATACAGTATAATAGATTTAAAAAATGGTACCCTGTATAGGACCCTTACTGTGAATGGAGCTTGCAGGACTGGAAATTGCTTACTCAGTGAGTGAGTGGTGAGTGAACGTGGAGGCCTAGGACATTACTGTAGACATTAGAAACACTGTACACTTAGGCTACACTAAACTTATGAAAATTGTTTTCTTCAATAATAAATTAATAAAACAACAAACCATATATCTAGTAAAAAAGGATGTCAAGGGAAAAGAAGAGGAAATTTTCCACTTCTTTCTTCCATATTTCACTTAGCATATAGCACCTATGTCAGCATAAAAACTGTGATAAAAACTGAGATGGGAATTTAAAATCAAGGGGTGGGGGCAACCTACC
>NW_012143042.1:0-973 GCF_000956105.1 Propithecus coquereli | reverse complement strand
ACATTAGATAAAATGTCTCTCACTGTTTCACACTGACCCAAAATAATGGCAGAATATAATTCTATAATGCACGTTGTATGTTGGACATGTTATATATGTTTTATATGTATTAAGATATGTAATATTTTATTTATTTATTTATTTCAGGATATTATGGGGGTACATTTTGGTTACATGTTATGACTTTGCCACACCCAAACCATGACTTGAACTGTGCCTTTTACCCCCTACCACGCACACCGCGTCCATTACTTGTGAGTTTACTCACCCCCAATCCATGAAGAATATTACTACCGTGTGAACACCATAGTGTTGATCAGTTAGTGCCAATCTGATGGTGAGTACATGTTGAGCATATTCTTTCATTCTTGTGATACCTCACTTTGGACGATGGGCTCAATTTCTACCTAGGAAAATATAAGAAGTGCTAGATCACCATCGTTTCTTATACTTGGATAATATTCCATTGTATACATATACCAAATTTTATTAATCCACTCATGAGTTGACAGGTACTTGGGTTGTTTCCACATCCTTGCTATAGTGAATTGTGCTGCCATAAACATTCGGGTACAGATGTCTTTATTATAAAATGTCTTTTGTTCTTTTCGGCAGATTCCTAATACTGCTATTGCTGGATCAAGTGGTATTTCTATTTTTAGCTCTTTGAGGTACCACCAGAATAGTGCTCCTGTCTCTCCACATCCTCACCAGCATTTGTCATTTTGGAATTTTTAGATAAAGGCCAATGTCACTGGAGATAAGTGATATCTCATTGTGGTTTTGATTTGCATTTCTCTAATGATTAGAGATGTTGAACATTTTTTTATATTTTTGCTGGCCATTATTCGGTCTTCTTTTGAAAAGTTTCTGTTCATGTCCTTTGCCCATTTATTGATGGGGTTGTTTCATTTTTTCTTGTTGATTTTTTTAAGTTCTAGATAGATTCTTGTTACCAGCCCTTTATCGGATG
>NW_012143041.1:0-4766 GCF_000956105.1 Propithecus coquereli | reverse complement strand
GGCAAATCATTTCTACACCATATTGTTATGTGTGACGAAAATTGGATTTTTTTGACAATTACAAATGTTCAGCACCATGGTTGGATAAAGATGAAGTGCCGAAACACAATCTGAAAACCTAATATTCATCAACAAAAGCTAATGGTGTCTGTTTGTTGGTCCAGTACTGGTATTATCCACTACGGCTTCATGAAACTTCACCAATCATTATAGAGGATGTCTACTGCAACCAACTGGATGAAATGATGAGGATGCTTGTGATTAAGCAACTGAGATTGGTCAACAGAGACAGGTCAATTCTCTTGCAAGACAACGCTTGACCACATGACACACAAACAACATTGCTCAAGCTACAGAAGCTGAACTTGGAAACTCTGTCATTCACTATATTCACGAGACCTTGCACCAACTCATTACCACTTCTTCCAGGCTTTAGACCACTTCTTGTAAGGGAAAATACACAATTCTCAACAAGCTGTGGAAAATGCCTTTCGTGATTTCATCGCCACTCATTTTCCAGGCTTCTTTGCTGCTGGCATAAATAAGCTACTGTTAAGTTGGCAAAACTGTGTGGATAGTTTAGGTGCATACTGTGATTAATTGTACTGCTTCTTGTTTGATATACAATAAACTACACTTTTGATATGAAATCAGACATTTCATATTTAATGACCTAATATTGGTTATCACATTGATAAAGATGTGAATAAACTGAAAAGGATATTGAAGAGAAAAATGAAAATGATTAAAGGGATGAAACAGATTTTAGTGTCAAGATTAAAGGAATAAGGTCTATTTAGTTTAGACCTGAGAAACTCAAGGGAAGTCTTGATCACTATTTTAAGATTGATTGAAGGCTTTCATGAGGAGCACACCTAACAGGTATTCTTTCTGTCCATGGAGAACAGAATGAGCAAACAGATTTAACTCTTTATCATTATTATTATTTTACTTGCTGATTAACTGCTTAGCTAGATATTAATGGAGTTTATTTCCCACTGCCTAAATCACTCCTTGGCAGTAATTTGGACCCTTAGAGTTGTACATTAATTTTTTCAGGGCCCAGGGACGCCATTTAGTACTCTCGAGCAATAATGCTATGTACTAAAGAGTACAGGGCAACCTGAAGCTGGCTCACTGATCATTGAGTTATAGATCAAAAATGACTGTAAGAGATCATCTAGCCCAGGCTCCTTAGGGGAATAATGGAATCATAAAAAATAGGGGTTTTATTCACTCTTAAAGCTCTCCAGGGATGGACACTCCACATCCTATCTCATTCCATGTAATGAGAAATCTATGTGTGTGTATGTTAATATACACATATGCTAACACACGCACACACACACACACACACACACACACACAGCTTCATTACATACATTTCCTAAACATATGAAAGCATTTTGTTAGATGCTGATGGTTAGCAGACGGGAAAAGGAGGGTATTGAGTTGAAGAAGAACCCATTGATTCTTTTTAAAAATAGACACACTAATAAATAATTAATGTAGAAGAAAATATTTATGAAGCTCATAAGTCTAATTTTTATTTCTTTTCATGTTATACAAATTTATGTAAATGACTTAGGAAACTTTGATTCATAATTAGTTAAATATCAGTGCTATGTGCTATGCCCACATAGCTCCTCAAAAGAGGAGCCGGTCGAAAGAACAGATCAAAGTTCAAACAGCAAATTAACTAGCATAATTAGTGATAAGTAGCAGAGCTTTAAGGTAACTATTAGATCCTCCTTCTGAAGAGAGTTGAGCCACTATATTTCATTTTATAAATCGTTAATATTTCTGTTTTTCTTCAATAAGATAAATGTAATATTAATTTATAATGCAAGAGGGAAATGAGTCCTGGTGAATTTTGATATCGTCAATCATAAATCAATTTTTTAAAAATTAAAATGCTATTAAGACTCTTTTGCATTATGACTTGAAAATCACTGTTCTGTGTCATCATTATTTCTTCTCCTATTTATGAATGAATGTAGGTGGTATCTATAATTCCAACTCTCTGCTTTGGGAGTTATACCTCCAGGCTGACATGCCATCTCAGTATGTCAGAGAACTAGTTCCCAGCTTGCTGCACTCAATTTCTCTCTGACAGCCAAGAAATTTGATTTTATAATGAGGTGTAAATCATAGAAAAGGGTTTTCTATAAAAGACTTCAGTAGAGATGAGAGTAGGAGCATAAGAGTTTATATCAATGGTGCTGTAGGTTTAAAGAGAACACCAGAATTAAGGACACACAGAGATGAAAGGGGCTTCAGCCTACATGTGTATCCTTTATCTGTATTGAATATACAGTGAAGGTGAAAATTAGCAGTGGTATATTTCATATTTGGATTAATTTTTCCTATGATGGTAGTCAAGTGGGCTGTCTAACTGACAGAGGCATGGCACAATGTATGTAATAATACTTGACATCCTTCTGTGACTTCCTGCAAGGCAAGGAGAAGGTGATGGGGGAATATTCTCCCTTCCTACTCCTTCACAATTGAACTTAATGATAGGGTGACATCCTGGCAAAGACATTAGATAAGTAGAACTCAGAAGGAGAAATTAGGACTGCGGCATAGAGTAATCTTCTAGAGATTGAGGTGAAAATTTGTTTATGTCCTAACTGATGGAGAAGAGAAACGTTTTATTTCAGGATTTGATATTGATACCTTTGGTGTGTAGTCAGATTCTTATTTTGTTATCTATGCATCTTTTTATCTATTTAAAATTTTAGAGGGTGTGTAGAAAGCAAATGATCAAATGAGATGTACACCCAGTGTTGCCATTCTGCTCCCTATGTCAACCCCATAGTCCCCCCAGGTAAACTATTATCAGGTAATACTGGGTTAGCATAACTATTTCCAGTATTGGGGGTCAGTATACATCTGATCACTCTTATTTTTAATTTTCTAGTCAGAAAAATAGTAGCATTATTCATAAGAATAAATGTGACATGATCGTGGATTATATAAAATTATAGCTATATAATCCCAGAAAGCCAGATAAAATATAGGTCCAAAATACACATTCAGGTATTATGCACAAAGTTTAAAACATTTACATGAGAATGATAAACTGTAGTTAAGTTTCTGAACGTTTTATTTAAGTAATACCAAACATCCATATATTCAAGAAATATCTGGCTAACTGGATGTTTCTATTTTCAATGCAGATATTTGACAATATTTGTTGATGCATTTGTTCATGTAACAGTGAGATGAAGATATGCAACTTTTTATCATCTGAGATAAGTTTGGCTGGCAAGGGGGAAATTATATGCATTTTCTTTTTTCATTGTTTGTCTCGCATGCTGCCAATTCATCTTTGACCATGGTCAAGGTTTAAGAATGTTCTGTCAGTCAAGGTGCAGGAAGTAGAGATGAATCATGGATACAAAAGCATCTTCTATTTTATGTTGAGTTTATATCACAACTTGGATGAATTTCAAGCCCATTGGCTCGCATGTTCTATCTATAGATTTATTTGCCTCTTAAATAACAGTTTGAGAAACTCTAATGTTGCTGACGAGGCTTATGAAGATGATTCACGAGAAAAACCTATTCGTTTCTCTATATTTGCTTGTTTGCACATCATTCCTCCTGTTGGATTAGTGAGCAGAAGGAATTGTAAAACCACAGGGGAACGGTTTAAACAGGATAATGCAGACATTAGAGAATGATTAACAGTAATTTCACAAAGGTGGAAGGTAAGCTGCTCATTTTTATGGAATGGAACAAATGTGTTTGGAATGATTAACAAAATAAAACATGAAAAAATAGAAAAACGTAGCCACTCAATTCTATTTGGGCAACAAACCATACGAGACATAAATGCAAATTCTCTCCCAATTCACATACTTAACATTATTTAATGTTAAACTTCAGCTAGACTGTGACTAATAATTGGCACACAGCACAAAAACCACAGTGCTTAAATGTCGGCTTTCCCAGTCAGTTAAAAGGTACTTTATGTGACGTGTACTTTTTTGGAATCTTTTTATCCTACACAAGCTAGCATAAGTCAGTGCTTAACAATAGCATTTCAAAAAAGCCTAAACCTTCTTCCAAAACTAATAGATCAGATAATTGACTTAAATCCTGAAAGCTTCCAATTATCCTATAAAATAAAACAATTCATTCATTCATCTCCCATATATTTAACCTCTATTCTATGCAGAACACTGTCTTAGGTGTTGTGAGAAACGCAAAAGAATCTATATAGGGTGTTGTCCTGCAGAAGCCGGGCAAGGACATGTCTATTCAAAGTTAGTTTGTTACTATCCAGAGATCATTGTTTTACCATCACTTAGGCCAGGTTGGGGCCAGCTTTCATTTGCAGAGAGCTGCTACTGCAACTTTTTGAAACAACTTCCAGTATCATCCAAGGACCTTTTCCTCTTTGCTTCCTTGACCCTGTTCAGAGGCAGATGGAGCTGAAGAACTTCTTTGAAAGTATTATCTCTAGACATTCCTGGCATAGCACCCCACATATTTAGGTTTACCCTATTTTTACCCCACCCTCGCCCATGGATCAGAAGAACTCAATGAGTGTGTTCTGGAGCTTTGGTAGTATGAGGGAGGTTCATTCCTAAGAAGGGTTAGGATTGTTCTTGAACCTTATATCATTGCTAATAAAATTGTGGCTCATAGAACAGTAGCACTGGCATCCTCCCTTGAGAGTTTCTGAGAAAAGCAGGATCTCAAGTCCCACCTCAGACCTAATGAATCAGAATCTGCATTCATATCCATAAACTAGT
>NW_012143040.1:0-1262 GCF_000956105.1 Propithecus coquereli | reverse complement strand
TCAAAAAAAAAAAAAAAAACTTTTTAGAATCATACGATGTTTAACCTGGAGAGAACTTTGAATAGGAAACTGGGGCCCAGAAGACATAAATGATTTGCTGTATTAATTAATTAATTAGTAACTAAGCTGGAATTTAGCTTCAGAATGTAAACTTTTGTTAAAATTAATTGCAGGAGTTGTCACAACCATATCAGGATGTGACTCAGAGTATTGTGCAAGTGAAACTCTTTGTACTGTATATGAAAAACTTAGATTAGTTTTGTTTTTTTTAAGGTAGTTAACTTTAGTGTTAGTTGGAGATAAACTCTAGAGAAGGATCTGCATTAGAGTGTTGATTTGCTGTTGCTAAAATTATTTTTCTAAAGTAATTCTCCGATCCTATCACTTAACAACTTTGGTGTTTATTTACTAGTACACATTGTCTGGTCCAATAAATGTGGGTTATTCTTCTAAATTCCTGTGTTGACCTCAAGCAAATCCTTACCTGTTCCCAATTTTTTCAATCAGAAAATATGGCATTTGTACTAATGTGATTATCTGTAACCTCTAAGTTACTGTGCAGGCTATGCATGGAATTTATTTTTTAATGTGAATTACTGAATTTCTTCACCTCTTGTTAGAGCTGACCTATTAAAAAAAAAAAAACCCTTTATTTATTTTTGCTGAAACTGTGCTTGCTTCAGCAGCACATATACTAAAATTGGAACAATAAAGAGAAGATTAGCATGGATAGATATTAAAATTAAAATTAAATAAAATAAAATTTTTGCTGAAACTAAAAATACATAAAGGCATTACACAAATCTACAAATGTGATAACATTGCATAGAACTACACAGACGCACACACAAATAAGTGCATGTAAAACTGGTGAAATCTGAATAAGGTCTGTGCATTGTACCAATGGCAATGACCTAGACTGGATAGTTATATGATATCATACCATTGGGGGAAACTGGATGAAGGGTACATATGACCTCTCTGTACTATTTTTGCAACTTCCTGTGAATTAATGATTTTTCAAAATAAAAAAAGACTAATAAGGCATTCAAAAGAAATGTCTGTTCAGTAACTAGTTTATGCCAAAATGGGATTCGATTTTTCTAATGATAGGCTCAGGAAATTTAGTTTAACTGATTTTAATTAATTTTATTTACAATATGAAAATTTACTGACAATATTGAATAGTAAGCCAAAACAATGTGATTGAAAATATAACCTAAGACACAATTTTATGCAAGGCTTTTTTTTTTTTTTTTTTT
>NW_012143039.1:0-2516 GCF_000956105.1 Propithecus coquereli | reverse complement strand
GTGGAGGCAGCCCTTAGACCAAATGTTCTTTTCCTTAGGTGAGTCAAATCATCAAATAAGTGTGTTGATTTTAGATTCTATGCTATTCTGCTGAACTCACAAAGCTCAAAGACAGAGGGACCTCCACACCCCACAAGGGATGGGGGTGCGACTGGGGGGCGGGGGCAGAAGGAGCAGACGGGGAATGCCGGAGCTGACCACCGAGAACTCGGACACCGGCGCCCAGGGCCGGCTTTCCGTGCCGCTTGGCCGCCGAGCACGGTCAAGCTATGTAGCACCCGCCTCTCTGGCTTCATGGGATTTGTAAGGATTTTTTCTTTTAATCCCGCTGGCTTTATTCAAAAGGAACACCATTTCTGAGGATTCATATTAATCAAAGAGGTCACTGGGGCCCGACTCTGTAGGCCTGATCTAAACTCACCCTTCTAAGCTACGGTGAATTCTCTTAATCTCCTTGGCCGGCCTCCACTCTCCCTTTGCCCAGCCTGGCCCTGTACTGGCCTCATCTTTCTTCCTGTTGGAAAAGGTAGCTCTCTTCAGAAGAAGAGCTGGACCCTCTCTGCTCCACGCTCTAGCAGAGAGACAGCAGGTGGAAATGTAGAAAAAGTGTCTGAGTCTAAGGTGGGAAAACCTGATTTTCAATTCCTGAATTTACCAACCTGTTTGAGCCTGGCCTCCACATCTATTAAATAATGATTCTTGTACTTGACTTTATCAATAATCAAACACACAGATATGTGTTAGGCAGTTCACAAAATACGTTCAAAACTTTCTCATGGGAGAACTTTCATAATACCCATTTTGCAGATAAAGGAAGTGAGGCTCAGAGAGGTCAGGAAACTTGCTATGATCACTGACCATGGTAGAGCCAGGCAGAGAAGCCAGGCTTTGTGGGTTTAAATGCCACATGTTGTTCACAGTACCCATGTGCTGCCTTCGTGCTGGCCTGACTCACAGAGGTGTGGTTAGGATCAGATGAGACGACGTGGAAAACGGTGCTGCGTCAGCCCCCAAGTGCTAAGTGTTGGGATTTTCCCAATGCTTTGGGGACCTCCCTGGTAGAACTGAGGTGACTTGGATGAATTTTTGCTGCAGTGACCATGATGCTGCTGCTGCCAACATCAGAAAATCAACCAGTATCAACCTTGATACTTTCCTTTTAACCAGAAACTAGTTATTTGAGACTCATGTTATAACAGACACTGTTTCAGAAGCTGAGAACCCCTGGTCTAAGACTCTAGTATCAGTCCAATTGGACTAGGTTATGCTACAACAACAACCCCACAACCAACAAATTTATTTCTAGCTTATTCTATTAATGTCCAGTGGCACTAATCCAAAGCAGACAATTAAAATACTACAGAGGCCACTGCGGCTGCACATGAACACACAGCTCCCTGATTCTGTCGTCCGCAGCCCCGGGTTGTGTAAATACTCTCCTTCACACCGATTGTGGTGGACGGTTAGTAGGCCTGGAATGTCTATTAATATGACCTTCCAGGTTGCCAAGGAGGCTCTCCTCTTGTAGCCATTCCGGGTCCCAGGCACAGGAACCCCCTTGCCATGTCCTTCTGTGATCGCAGAGCAAGGGAACAAGAACCAGGTGAATAGTGCATTGACTCTTAAAGCTTCTGGCTTGAAGTGACCCACCTCATTTCCAATCCCAGTTCATTAGCCACGAAAGGCATGTGGCCAAGCCCAAATTCAACAGGGCAGACTGTATCATGCTCCCAGAGAGGGAACCACATGTCTGTGAGCAGTAAAGCAGTCTGCCACGCTCCTCATTCCTCATTCAAAATGCACTGGGAAACAGCTGAGAGACAGGAAGCACCATTTGCCCCCTAATTGTGAAGTTCACCCCTACTTACAGATGCGTTCTCATTCTCTTTGTCTTTCAGATGAAAAGTGTAGGAGTTTCCAGAGTATAATACCAGCTGAAGAACAAGGTAAATATCTTACTCATGCCCTGCCCACCAGCACTCCTCACAGTTTAGACAATTTTTATTGTTTTATTAGGAGTGGGGGAAAGATGAGAGTTATTGATGATTTTTCCATGAAGTTGAGTCCAAAAGGTAGAACAACAGACTCTTTTCATGTGCCCCATAGCCAGCGGTGTGCTGGCAAATGTTTAACAACCAACTTTGCAGCAGGGAGGCGAGGCCCTGATAGACAGTGTTTGCCGCTTTCCATAGTGTAAATATTCCCACCATGGCCGATTTCAGGCTATAAATGCAAGGCGAAGGCAGAGTTAGGAAAAGATGAGCACATAGGCACACCACTGCCTATGGCACTTTCTCTTCCTTCTGACGCTCATTAAATTTATAATGACTTTCTCAGTGTCTTCCCTCTCCCGCTGGAGCACAGGTTTTGTGCAGGCCTGGTTCACGTCTGTTTCATCCATTGCTGTGTCCTCAGTGCCTGACTTGCCTTACAGCAGTCCCTTCACAGATACCAGTTCCCCTTCCTGTCCTCTGCACATCCAGTGCAGTTCCTTGAAGCCACAGGGGGATCCCACC
>NW_012143038.1:0-1223 GCF_000956105.1 Propithecus coquereli | reverse complement strand
AAATTATTCATTCATTACTTTTATAATAGGAATGGAAGATTTATTCTGAGATAAGCATTGATCTAAGTAAAAAATATAGAAAAAGTCACTAATCTCTTCTAATGGAAAGAGAGAATAATAAGACAAATAATCAAGTGAAAAATCAAAGGCTAGCTAGTGACAGGAATCAAAGAAAATAAAACTGGGTGGCCACTTTTAAGGAGATTTCCCTTAAACTGAGGTCTGAAATGATATTAACATCTGGAGGAACATTCCCGACAGAGAGAACAGCTGGTGCCAATCACATGGCTGAGAATAAGATTGAGATGGGCAGGAGAGTGGTCAGTAGGCTTGGCACAAGATGAGTGGGGTGGAGAGTTGCTCAAGATGATGTCTGCAAGCTTGGCAAAGGGTATCCTTTGCCAAGGATCCTTTATTGCCTGTGGGTCCTTTATTAGCAATTCGAATTTTATTCTAAGAGTGATGGGAAGTCTTTAAGCTAATTCTAAACAGAGGAGTGACATAAAATAATTTATAGCTTATAAAGCTCACTCTGGCTGCTGGATGGAAAATTATTGAGGAAGAGTGGGGAGTGGAAGATGGATGATGTGCTAAGAGTCTATTGCTGTGCTGTACATTTTTCAGAAATGTATCACAAAACAACAAAGAGATAGAACATTTCAAAAGAAAAGGATCCACTAACTGTTGGCCAGATAAAACTTTGTTATCCACACTTGGACAAATGGTAGACACATTCAGCATCACCAGTGTGAAGAGACATCCTCAAGTGATCCATAATGAAGAAAAGAACTTCCCTGTATAAGAAAAAAGAACAAGATAGACATTTGATTCCTCATTGCTGTCACTGGATTCAGGAAGACAATGACATGACATTTTCAAAATGACTTTCATCAGCATATTTAAAAAGATGCAACCTGACAAATGCAATCCTAGTGCAACAGTAGAAGCCTATGAAGGGTTCCATTCCCCGTGGTGCTGTGAGTTCATGCAGAATTTTCCTCCCAACCTCAAATATAGAAAAAATAAAGTAGTAAAATATTTCCTTGAAAACCACAGCATCGAACTGATACCATGTACCTCTGATGTCATGAAATATGAAGTATACAATATCATCTATGTGGTCCTAGGACAAAAAATGCTTATCCTGAATAAAATCAAATAAAATAATCAGATAAGTCTCAATTGGGAACATTCTGCAAACCAACAGTCCTGAACTCTTCAAA
>NW_012143037.1:0-1147 GCF_000956105.1 Propithecus coquereli | reverse complement strand
TAATTTCTTTCTAATTTTAGTAGAGATGGGGTCTCGCTCTTGCTCAGGCTGGTCTCGATCTCCTGAGCTCAAACAATCCGCCCGCCTCGGCTTCCCAGAGAGCTAGGATTACAGGCATGAGCCACCGCGCCTGGCCAGAAGCGTTTGATAAAATCTAGCATCCCTTTGCAATAAACCCTCAACAAACTAGGCATAGAACAAACATACCTCAAAAGAATAAAACCCATATATGACAAACCCACAGTCTCATACTGGATGGAGAAAAGTTGAAAGCATTTCCCCTAAGAATTGGAATAAGTCAAGGGTGTCATTGTCATCATTTCTAGTCAACATAGTATGGGAAGTTCTAGCCAGAGCAATCAGGCAAGAGAAAGAAATAAAGAGCATCCAAACTGGGAAAGAAGAGGTCAATCTATCTCTCTTTTCCAACATTATGATCTTGTATCTAGAAATCCCTGAAAGACTTCACCAAAAGACTCCTAGGATTAACAAATAAATTCAGCAAAGTCTTAGGTTACAAAATCAATGGACACAAATCAGTAGCATTTCTATATGCAAATAATAGTTAGACTGAAGGTCAAATCAAGAACTCAATACCATTTACAATTCCTGCAAAGAAAATAAAATACTTAGGAATATATTTAACCGAGGAGGTGAAAGATCTCTACAAGAACTATGAAACACTGAGGAAGAAATTGCAGATGACACAAACAAATGGAAAAATATCTCATGCTCATGGATTGGTAAAATAATCAACATGGTTAAAATGTCCATACTACCCAAAGAGACTTACTTACAGATTCAATGAAATCCCCATCAAAATACCAATGTCATTTTTCACAGATCCTGAAAAAATAATTGTAAATTTCATATAGAATCACAAAAGAGCTCAAATAGTCAAAGCAATCTTACACAAAAAAGAACAAATCTGGAGGCATCACATTACCTGACTTCAAATTATACTACAAGGCTATGGTACTGGTATAAATGTAGAGATAAAGACCAATGGAACAGAGCAGAGAAACCAGAAATAAAACCATATAGATATGACTAACTGATTTTTTTTTTTTTTGAGACAGAGTCTCACTGTGTTGCCTGGGCTAGAGTGAGTGCCGTGGCGTCATCCTAGCTCACAGCAACCTCAAAC
>NW_012143036.1:0-1016 GCF_000956105.1 Propithecus coquereli | reverse complement strand
CCAAAGTAGGTGCATGGATAAACAAAATGTGGTATATATATATACAATGAAATATTATTCAGCCTTAAAAAGAAATGAAATTCTGTTCTCATAGGTGCCCCATGTAAAACAAAAGAAAACTTAAAAAAAAGAAATGAAGTTCTGAAACGGTCTGCAATATGGATAAACCTTGAAAACATTACACTAAATGAAATAAGCCAGACACAAAAGTACAAATATTATATTGTTTCACTTATATAAAATATGTAAAAGAGGCAAATTCATAAAGACAGAAACTAGATTAGCATTTATGTGGGGCTGGGAGGAAGAAGAATGGGGATTTATTGCATAGTGGGTACAAAATTTCTATTCGGGGTGATGAAAACTTTTAGAAATAGTTTTATACACATGGCACAAAATTGTACAAAAGCCAAGACTCTTGATATATAGGCCGTTTGCTAAAATGCATCTATTTACATTCTATCAGCAACATATACCCTTGATAGAAGTTAGTATTTTTTTAAAACTTAATTAATTTCATAGATAAAAATATTTTTAGTTTTTAGTTTCTCAATCAACAGTGCAGTAAACATGCATTTATTTAACCATTGCATTTTCATAAATTTGTTAGAAATTTATGGGTTGAATTTATAAATTGTCTTCTTCAACGTTTGTCCCTTTCTCTTTGGGATATATTTTAATGAATTGGAAAATGGCATTTATGTATTAAAGAAATCAGTGCTTTGTCATGTTTTCTCAGTTTTTTCCTTTCAGTTTTCATTATGGTATTTTTGACTTACGAATAGCTTTTTTTATAGGTGACCAAATCTACCAATATTTTCCTTTCAAATTCTTCAGTATTTGCTCAGAAGTCACTTTATTTCCTTTTTCCTAATTTGTCTATGGTCAATATTTTAAAATATAGCTTTTAAACCTATCTGGAATTAATTTTGATGTATCTTGTGATATATCTAAATAGATTTTTTTCAAGAGAATAGCCAAATATCTTAGCATTCTTCCCTTCTACATAAATTTGT
>NW_012143035.1:18410-18805 GCF_000956105.1 Propithecus coquereli | reverse complement strand
TAGAATCATAGATACAAAACTGCAACCATGCAAGTTGCTCAGTCCAATTATCCTTCCATTGCCACCCCAGGGAGATATCATCAATATAGAGTCCCCCTGGAAGTAAACCCAAGAGGTTGAATCTCTGAAGTACCAAAATATCTTATTAAAGGAGATTTCAAATACAAAATATTCCATGGTAAGAGATCTCAGGACAGTTTGAAGTTCCAAGCTGTATTTAGAAGTGCCAGTGGATAATATAATTTGAAACTGTTTAATTATAGTTTTCACTCTATTGATGCTATGCACAAGTAGAGTTATAAACAAATGAATCATGGAATGTAAATACCTAGGTTTTAGGAATAACCATTACAGAAAAATAAAAATTTGTAAAACAAACATATAAGAAGATTGTT
>NW_012143035.1:14253-15739 GCF_000956105.1 Propithecus coquereli | reverse complement strand
CTTGAGCCCAGGAGTTTGAGGTTGCTGTGAGCTAGGCTAACTCCATGGCAGTCTAGCCCAGGCAACAGAGTGAGACTCTGTCTCAAAAGAAAAAAAAGAAACCTGCAATTTAAAGAACGGCTATAGCTTCCAAAGATCACGCAGCTTCTGAGTGTTAGAGTTGGGTTTTGATGGGGAAAAAACCATTTTACCCTCTGTTTGCAAAAATAGAGCATGTAAGTTTGATATAATTACTTGTTCATTTCTGTTTCCCCACCACTTTGCTGTGAGCTCTTTAGTGGCATGAACCATCCCATATTCACCCCGGATTCCATGTGCCCAGCACAGGTACTCAACAAACAAACCAGAAAGTTAAATTAAATACCAGATATTAATGCTGGCTTTCTCCTTCCATTGTATTACGTGCCACATAAATACTCAGGACAGAAAGAAATCTTTATTAAGTTTGCAGTACCACATATAGCACAGCAGGAATTGGAATTAATATTGGTTAAGTTTATTGGACTCCACCACAAACTACCACAATTCATCAGATTTTTCAGAAACTATACAGGTGAATTGAATGAGGATATGATGTAGACACTATTCAGTTGTCCCAAGGCTAATAAGACAACAATATTAGCACCTTTGCCACAGTTTCAAAAATCAAAACAAGAATCCCACTTTAAGAAATATATTTCTCCATATGATTTTTTTGTAGCACTTGGCTAATCTTTTCCTTATACTGACATGCTATTATTATACTGTTTTGTGAATCTATATCATACTTTGCCAAATAAATTACAAATTTTTGATGGTAATTACATGTTATTGTGAACAGTGCACAGGTATGAATGCTTAAAAACTGTTACAGTATCTCTGAGACATTCTAAATGAATATTAGAAAATAGATTGTCTCTTTAAGCAGACTCTCTAAAAGGCATCCAAGCTACAGACATTTTGGGCATTTCAGAGAGAGAGAAAATTAATTGAGTATCTGGGCATTGAATACCAAGCCACTTTGAAGAATCCCTGAGGTGGCAAATTTGGGAAAAAGAACTAATAGCACTGAAGAGGTAAGGAACAAAATACTCTAAGGAAAGAGACACGGGTATTGATTTACAGTTAGCTAAAGTTTAGATTTACTCCAAATGAGACAATATGGGTAAGAAAGACAGAGAACATCTGACAGATAATATGATTAGACCTCAAGTCCCCCATCTAGAAAGCTTTGACACTGAGGAAAGCTTGCCTGTTGTTGCCCTGAAGTTGTGAGGCCACCCTGGGGCCTGTTCAACAGAGTTCAGCAAAGAAAAATGACCAAAATCCCTATGATCTGCAAATTGGCCCAAAGAAATACTGATCAATCAGAGAGGAAACAACAAAAGTTAGAGAAAGGAGGTCAGATTGGTACATAATGGCTTTTTTCTCTAGTCTTTCCTTCTGGGAAAGAATCTTTTCTTGTCCTTCTTATCTCTGCTCTTTTTTCATGATTTATTCTTCTCTG
>NW_012143035.1:13676-14203 GCF_000956105.1 Propithecus coquereli | reverse complement strand
ACTCATATTAAAATAAAACAAACAAAAACAGTTTTATTTCTATATAAATGGAAAAAGAGAAGAGAGAGAGTGGATAGGTAGATAGATTTCCATAATGCCTAAGTTACTTTAAAATATTTTATTTTTTCAGCCACCAGTTTCTACTGCCTGCTGAATTTCCTCTCTCTAGATCACTATTGAATTCCAAATTGTCAAATTTAGTGGATACATTTCCATCCTTGCCTGCATCTGACGAAGTTTATTTCCTGTTCAACAGTCTTTCCCTCCCACCCCTAAGATTTTTTCAGGAATCAGGGGACCATATGCTTCATGATAGCTGCAGCCTATCCAGGAAATCTCATTCCCCTTGACATGGGTCTATGATGCAACCCTTAGCCAAATGGGTATGTATTAGTTTTCTATGGTGACACATTACCACAAATAGTGCCTTACGGCAACACAAACAACATCTTACAGTTTAGGATGTCAGAAGTCCAAAACAGGTCTCACTGGGCTAAAACTGAGGTGTCAGCAAGGCTGCATGCCTG
>NW_012143035.1:11872-12306 GCF_000956105.1 Propithecus coquereli | reverse complement strand
TAGAATCATAGATACAAAACTGCAACCATGCAAGTTGCTCAGTCCAATTATCCTTCCATTGCCACCCCAGGGAGATATCATCAATATAGAGTCCCTCTGGAAGTAAACCCAAGAGGTTGAATCTCTGAAGTACCAAAATATCTTATTAAAGGAGATTTCATATACAAAATATTCCATGGTAAGAGATCTCAGGACAGTTTGAAGTTCCAAGCTGTATTTAGAAGTGCTAGTGGATAATATAATTTGAAACTGTTTAATTATAGCTTTCACTCTATTGATGCTATGCACAAATAGAGTTATAAACAAATGAATCATGGAATGTAAATACCTAGGTTTTATGAATAACCATTACAGAAAAATAAAAATTTGTAAAACAAACATATAAGAAGATTGTTATTCATACTCTGAAATAATGACTTGCATTTGCACAAATT
>NW_012143035.1:5016-7480 GCF_000956105.1 Propithecus coquereli | reverse complement strand
TTCAATAAATAATTTTGTAAGAGACCTATCTGTAGTACAAAATAAAATCATCAGTAAAAAGTGCAATATATGTTTATTAATGAATTGTTTGCCATTTTAAATGGAACTAGTATGCATTTTAACTTGAAATTTTTGTTGAAAAAAAGTAAACAAAATATATTTGTTGCCTGAAATGTATAAGGATTTTATAATTCTTTTCCATTTCAGATAAACTCAGATATTTTTAGTTGATGCAAAAGGAGGGCATATCCATATTCTTTAATTGCTATTAATGATATATGTAATGACTTAGTTGCATAAGCATGATCATGGAATAACTTATAATGCAATTTTATTTTCATCTGCCACAGTACCTTAAAATTAATTTCATGTGTGTAGACTTTTCCTGCTGCTTGGATGAAATTCAGGGCAAAGTACATGACTTTTCTCATTATTTTATTATTCTTTTTTTTTTTTTGAGACAGAGTCTCACTGTGTTGCCCGGGCTAGAGTGCCGTGGCGTCATCCTACTAGCTCACAGCAACCTCAAACTCCTGGGCTCAAGCAATCCTCCTGCCTCAGCCTCCCGAGTAGCTGGGACTACAGGCATGCGCCACCATGCCCGGCTAATTTTTTCTATATATTTTTAGTTGTCCAATTAATTTCTTTCTAATTTTAGTAGAGACGGGGTCTCGCTCTTGCTCAGGCTGGTTTCGAACTCCTGAGCTCAAACAATCCGCCCGCCTCGGCCTCCCAGAGAGCTAGGATTACAGGCGTGAGCCACCGTGCCCGGCCCTCATTATTCTTAAGTAATAAAAAGTGATACATTTGCTTCTGTCCACAAAAGAGTTCAGTTTAATAATTTATGTGCCCATTTTAGTGCAATAGTCAAAATTAATTTAAGTTTTAGCATCTCTCTGGCCACTAGTGGTAACTATGTATGAGTTGGTTGAGTTTCCTTTTCCCTTTCACCTTGCACTTTTACTCTCTCCTTCTCCATTTGCTATTGCATTTTCTTCTATCTGCAGGATCAGAGGAGGCAAGATACAGAAAAGAAGCAAAAAAGTTGTAACAGATTTGGCTATGAAATGACATTAGCCCACTTGATCTTGGTTGGTATTTTAAAGCTGTCTCATAAAGCACTATTTTAGGGTTGATTTGTTTTTTCCCCCTTCATGGATTACTACAGCTTACTCTGATTTTTTTTTTTTTAAAGACATTCTGAGGAATATTGATTTTTAATAATTTCTCTTAATTTGTGGCTGTATTTAAATTTTTAGAAATTGCTTCTTAATTATGAATAGATGATATCTGGAGAATACTGGTTTTCTTAATGCAAGCAAATATATCTTTCCTGCTGGTGAACTTTGTCTCTTTTATCAGTCTCTAAGCACCTAGTACCTGCTTTCTCTGAAAGATTTTTGTAATTACTCCAGGCATATTAATTGAATGTGATTCAACATAACTCCCATGCTTGTCTTCCTGTTTGTCTGGTTCCAGGGAAACACACGTGCATTCTTTGGCATGACAAGTCTTACCACAGTCATAGCTGGCTCCCACATAAGAGCAACTAGTCGCATTTTCTACTGCGCAAAAATTCTCCCTTAATCCTCTGTCATAGTAAGATATGATTATTTTCATGGAGAAGCTTCTGGAAAGAATAGCCTATAGTTGCTGTCTCCATTTCTCTGCTTCCTGCTTAGTCTTTAAACCATTTGACAAGCTCATCAGTGACTTCTGTATTTTCAACACATTTCAGTGTGAATCTTCCTCAGCTTTTCTACAATATTTGTCACCTTTTATCGCATTTTCCTTATTGGTGGCCTTTTCCTCACTTAGGTTCCATAAGCAGTACTCTTATCTGGTTCCTCTTCAGCTTTTTGACTCTGTTTTAGGCAAATCATTTACACCCTCCGTAAGTAAGACTGGACCATCTTATTCAAACATATAATGTCCACAAATAGTATTAGTGAGAAATGAAATGAAGCAGGGAGCCTAGGAAATGAAATTCAATCATTTATGGCCAAAATTAACATTTTGATATTCCTATGCGAACCTACTTCTCATCTTCTATATACTACCTTAGTGAACATACCAGATTTCTCAATTAAATAATCCAGAACCTTAAAATCACAGATTCCTCTTTTCTCACTAGCCTCAGGCTTCAAACTCTTCCAGTGTTTCAGGGATTGTAGATACTTAGATTTGCTCAAATATTGAATAGAAAATCATTACAGGCTATGCATCAAAGTAGTAAAAGATTAAAATTGCAGTATTCGACACACATTAGACTATGAGGAGATATTAATTGTGGATGCATATTTATTGGGATATATACTGAATTCTTTATTGGTATATTGCTACATAAAAATAAGTTCTGGAATTATACATGCAGCATAATTATTGCATGTAAACATGGAATTGATCTAATATTGTAACCTATATATTTTTATATGTGTGTGTGCATGTATGTATATCACTATCT
>NW_012143035.1:4039-4371 GCF_000956105.1 Propithecus coquereli | reverse complement strand
TTTCTCTTATGGTCTTAAGAAAACATGATATTGAATTGTCTAACTTACAGTCTAATAAATACAGTGGAAAAAAACATGACTGACAGCAGGTTTTATTTCCTGCAAAAATGACATTACATTTACTTTTCAAGAAATAGTTATTTTTCCTTTAAGTCCTGAAAAGAATGGTGACATCAAATTCTTAGGCCTGTTTTCCTCAAGAAGACTTGAAGAACTGGACACTGTTATTAGTATATGATTTTTAAAGTCAGATTCTAATAGAAGTTTACTTATTCTAAAAAAACACATGGAAATCTCCATCTATTTATTGCAGCCACTGAATAACAAGATAT
>NW_012143035.1:1116-1454 GCF_000956105.1 Propithecus coquereli | reverse complement strand
TAAGCATGCTTTGTATTAATAAAAATCTAAACACAATAGTTTATTTAGGCTCCATCCTCCAAGGTATTTCATAGGACAAAATGAAGCATCACTTTAATTATTTTCTAGACCAATCAGATATGCTCCTGAGAGCAATTCCTATCTATTTAAAATCATGATTTATAACTCTTAAAATTCCCTTGTGCTACCCTTTTATTTTAATTCTTATTATTGTATCATTGCTGTCCATCGCAAAGCTCACAGTATACCCAGTATTGGTTGTTTTCTCTTCTGGGCATATGCTATCCTATCACTCTATAGACTTTTGCTTTCACATTAATAAATAATCGCATTTTGTT
>NW_012143035.1:0-1066 GCF_000956105.1 Propithecus coquereli | reverse complement strand
AAAAACCTGTTGTGTGTCACTATTCTATTATCTTTTAAGTGAACATATTTATTGAAGCATTTTAAAAGTGACTGTGAATGCACCGAACACTTAGAGCAAGAATCAGTTCTTCCACAGTAGACATTTGGACCCTCCGGTCTACATGCTATCCTTGAGGGAAGAGCCAGTAGGCTACACCCAAGGAAGGAAGAAAGGAAGAAAGGAAGGAAAGAAGGGAGAATGTGATGAGCCTTGGAAGTAAAGAACTGGATATTCATGTCACAGAGTGTAAGCAAAGCCAGCTATGACCTGAAGACTCCAGCATTTTTTTTTTTTTTTGCCTATGTAGAAAATTCAGTCATGAATTTTTTTCAAGTATTTCACTATCTGAAATTTCATTTGAATAAAAATATGAACCTAGGAATTTACAAAGGGAATAATAAGCCACAGATAATTCCAGAGCACTCTCTTAGCAGAGCTTTTCCAATTTCTTTAATATCCTTACTTAAATGCTACCAATTTCTACTCATTCTCCTTCACTAGTTCCAAAACTACTCAGGAAAGGATAGATATAAAGAATAAAGAATAAAGAACAAGGTAAAAGGGCCAAAACTTAGAAGAAGCGAGATTGAGGAAGCAGGGAGAGAAATTTGGACAAGGTAGGTGGGAAAGAAAGGAAGGGAAGGAGAAAGGGTAGGAGGAAGAAAGGAGGAAGTACTCTTCACATAGGAATGAAAGGGCATCATTCTGGCTCACTCTTTGTAACTCAGAGCTTAACTGAACATGTCATGGATAGCAAGCCAGCTTACATGTATAGCTAATGCCTGATGGCAACAAAGATCTTTGGTTTATGGGCTCTGAGTCTTGATTATAAATTCTGACCTATGAAAGTCAAATTCTAGCCATGAATTATAAATATTCAACTCCTCTGCAGAATGCTATTTATAGCAGAAAATTATTGAAGGGTACCCAGGTTATCTCCTTTTGGATAGTAAAAGAAGGAAGAAAAGAATGAAGGCAGAAAGGAACAAAGGCAGGAAGAAAAGGAAGGAGGCAGGGATATGCTAGGGAATTTCCTTATCTGGCA
>NW_012143034.1:0-2927 GCF_000956105.1 Propithecus coquereli | reverse complement strand
GCCAAGGTGGGAGGATCACTTGAGGTCAGGAGTTCAAGACCAGCCTGAGCAAGAATAAGAATTTAAAAATGTAAGAGGTATTTATTATGTACTCAAGCAATCCTCCCGCCTCAGCCTCCCAGAGCGCTGGGATTACAGGTGTAAGCCACAGCGCCTGGCCCTAATGTAAATTTTTAAAAAGTGAATAATATTATTAGAATCCAGCAATAGAGATGTATCTATTTTCAATTCAACCAGAGAAGTATATTTTATTCATTCACATTAGGTCACTCTCACAGGGCAAGAGAGTTCTTTAAAAAATTATGTTTTCCCAAGACCATTTGCTTATAGATAATCTTCAACAACCTAAAGACATTTCTGAGAAATTATCACTTAAAAAATGTGACAATACTCATTGTTTCCACTGATTCCAATATTAATACTTATACTGCTGCCCTCTAGAAAATATTTTGTTCACAAGAAATAATAAAGTATGATGATTTGTTACACCACATGAATCTCAATTCTGTTTCTAAGGTTGAGGGGTGGGGGAAAGAATCATTTGAATCCAATGAAATTAAAAGGCCTTTGAGTTCCTACTGGAAAGACAGGAAAGAAAAATGGGTAACAAATGAAAGAAGAGAAACTCGAGTCCTGTTTTCTGTTGTCAAAGCCCTTCAAAATACTTCCGGGGGCTGGTGTGGGGTGGGAATACAGACAACACCTATACAAACATTTTAAAAGGACATATTTGAAACACGGACTTCAGTGGGAGGGGGGGGGACCAAGGGCAACACACGTAACCTAAACATATGTACACCCATAATTTGCTGAAATAAAAAAAAAAAAAAGGCATTATTAGAAAAGAGTTGACCCATTTTTTTTTAGCAAAAAAAGTATTTCTAAGGACTGGAGTCGTAACAGAGATGGAAGAGAAGGTTTGTAGACAAAATAGGAAGGTTGAGAAAGAACAACAGTCTGTGAGCTTCTGTGTGTCCCTTCTCCCTCCACTCTTACCCCTCGCAAGCTTGCCATCTGTTACAGGAAGAATTGTGTTCCCCTAAAATTCAAATGTTGAGGCCAGGCACAATGGCTCACACCTGTAATCCATGCACTCTGGGAGGCTGAGGCGGGAGGATTGCTTGAGGTCAGGAATTCAAGACCAGCCTGAGCAAGAGCGAGACCCTGTCTCTACTGAAAATAGAAAAATTAGCTGGGCATGGTTGCGAGCACCTGTAGTCCCATCTACTGGGAGGCTGAGACAAGAGGATTGCTTGAGCCCAGGAGTTTGAGGTTGCAGTTAGCTACAATGACACCACGGCACTCTACCCAGGGTGACAGAGCGAGACTCTGTCTCAAAAAATAAATCACATGTTGAGATGCCAGCCTCCAGTACTCCAAATGTGACCTTATTTGAAAATAGGATCATTATGTATATAATTAAGTTAAGTTGAAGTCATACTGGTATCCTCATTAAAAAAGGAAATCTGGACATAGACAACACACAGGGAGAAACACTAAGTAAAGATAAAGGCAGAGATCACAGTGATGCTTCTACAAGCCAAGAAACACCAAAGATTGCCAACCACCACCAGAAACTAGGAAAGAAGTAAGGAACAGATTCTCCCTCAGCCCTCAGAAGGAATCGACGCTGCTGTCGCCGTGATCTTAGCATATTAGCAAACTGATACACCATCCCTCAGTAATGATTTCCAGTCTCTCCAGCTGACGTTAATAGTAAAAATGGCCTCACTTAGTCAATGCTTTGCTGAGTCCAGGTAGTGATAACCAATAATTTTGACCTTTGGGGGACTTTTGCAACCCCAAAGAGATGTTTGTTAAATCAATCTTCCCAATCAATGCCCTTTGGTCAGCTATGGAGTAAGATACATCAACAGTGATGCAACCAGCCTGAAAAAAAAAAAAAAAGAGACCAACAGCATGCCATGCTCGCTGGGCCATAAAGTCCATTGGACAGAAGCAGCAAGAACTTCCTGCCCCAGCAGCCCACAGCCTGTTTCTTGATCTGTCTATCCTTGGCTGTTGAGAAGGGCTCCCCACCCCCAGGCACTGTTGTTCACAGACACAACAGCTAGAGAGGCCATCAGAGGGGCATAGGCAACAATCCCACGCCTTCGGCCTTCAACGTTTTGTGGGGTGTGCATTCTGTGGCCACAGTCATGGGGATTGACAAAGGTTGAACAAACTTAATATTTCCAAGACTTGGTATTTCTCAGAACTCTCAAAATTTCAGACTTCTGCTGGTAACTTTAATGTCTGGTGCTTGAATGCGAACCCTGCCTGCATCTGAACTGTAGCCTTCATGTTTCTGCCTGTAGATACCAAATCCCCAAGTTCTCACTTAACTTCTTCCACCCTAGTCTCTGCCTCCGATTCATGAGAAACAGGTTGAGAGGGTGATGCCCCGCAGATAGGCTTAGCCTCCCTATCCCAAGCAGCATTTTGGGAAAAGGCTGTTTATGGTGGGTAATATCTCCTCTGGCAAGAGCTATGCTATGTAGGGGTTTCCCCCTTTCTCTGGACTGTTGAGGGTCTCAGCTTGTGCTCAGGCTTCCCTCCCTGCATTTATTAACACTGATTGGCTTGGAGTAGAATTCCCCTTTCGCAAGGCACATGATTGCTTGATTCAGCAGTCGTCAGTTGCCCAAAGTAAATCAGACTCTCTTAATAAGGCCACGTTCTCTTCCCTCTTTGCCTTCTGCACCTCCAGCTTGAACCAAAGCTTGTTTCCTTTTTGCAGGGCTTAACTGAAAGCCATAGGAAGCATCTAACAAACCTACCCCAGTGCTAAAGCTGGAGTCTGGACAGGCACATAGTCCAAGTTTCAAAATGTAAAAGTTTAACCTGCTATTTTAAACTACAGGCGAAGACGTCCAGACTCGCACTGAGGACTGTCCTCCCTGCTACACTTCATCCACATTAACTGA
>NW_012143033.1:0-1134 GCF_000956105.1 Propithecus coquereli | reverse complement strand
CGTGAGCTAGGCTGACACCACGGCACTCTAGCCCAGGCAACAGAGTGAGACTCTGTCTCAAAAAAAAATAAAAATAAAAATAAATAAATTTTTCTTTTTCCTGATACTGGCCAAGGGTATTTAACATACATTTTCCTCCAATTTTCACCCTTTCCCATAAATATTCTTTTCAACAGGGATAGTTTTTTGTTTTTGTTTTTGTTTTTTTTTTAGAGATAGGGTCTAGACTGTCACCCAGGCTAGAGTGCAGTGGTGTCGTCATAGCTCGCTGCAACCTCAAACTCCTGGACTCAAGTGATGCTCCAGCCTCAGCCTCCTGAGTAGCTGGGACTACAGGTGAGCACCACGACAACCAGCTAATTTTTCTTATTTTTTATAGACATGCGTCTCACTTTGTTGCCCAGGCTGGTCTCAAACTCCTGGCCTTAAGTGATCCTCCCATCTCAGCCTCCCTAAATGCTAGGATTACAGGCATGAGTTACCTTGGCCCGGCTTTTCCTCTATCTTTAACCAAAATGTGTGTGTTTTCTGTAGGGCCTTATCAGAGGCTACAATATATGTCCAATGTACATCAATTTCCTATTTCTGCCAAGTTACCTCAAATTCCACCATTCTATAGGCACATGGTCTGAGTCCCCAAAACTAACATTTTAAAACACTTTGCTACAACAGAGCAGGCTTGCAGCCTTCGCAGCAGAACTGAGAGAGTCCTCTCTGCCTCCACCTGTTCTTAGCACAGCCAGTTACAGATTCTAAGATCTGACATTTGTAGAACTCTGTTCTGGAAACCAAGTTTTGTATTAGTTAGAACTCTTAAAGTTGCAGATTTCAGAAACCCAATTCAAACTGGCTGAGTTTTTGTTGTTGTTGTTGTTTTTGTTTGTTTGTTTTTTTCTTTGAGACAGAATCTTGATTTGTTGCCTGGGCTAGAGTGCTGTGGCATCAGCCTAGCTAACAGCAACCTCAAACTCCTGGGCTAAGCAATCCTACTGCCTCAGCTTCCCAAGTAGCTGGGACTATAGGCATGCACCACCATGCCTGGCTAATTTTTTATATATATATTTTTAGTTGTGTCCAATTAATTTCTTTCTATTTTTGGTAGAGACGGGGTCTCGCTCTTGCTCAGGCTGGTTT
>NW_012143032.1:0-1413 GCF_000956105.1 Propithecus coquereli | reverse complement strand
GGAAAGCTTAAAGAAGGCACCTATCCTTTCAGTACATATGCTTTGTTCTCTTAGTCTGGCTAAAAGTTTGTTAATTCTGTTTATCTTTTCAAAAATTATTCATTTCATTGATCTTTCTTTCATATTTTTAGTCTTCATTTCATTTATTTTGGCTCTGATCTTTAATAGTTCTTTCCTTCTATTAATTTTGGGTTTAGTTTGCTCTTATTTTTCTAATTCTTTGAGGTGAATTGTTAGGTTGTTTATTTAAAGGTTTTCTACTTTTTTGATGTAGGCAGTTATTGCTATAAACTTTCCTCTTATTACTGCTTTTTTTGTATCCCATAGGTTTTGGTATGTGTTTTCATTTTCATTTGTTTCAAGAAATTTTTACATTTCTTTCTTAATCTCTTTATTGACCCACTGGTCATTCAGGAGCATATTGTTTAATTTCCATGTGTTTGTATATTTTCCAATGTTCCTCTTGTTATTGATTTCTAGTTTTATTCTATTGTGGTCAGTGAAAATATTTGGTATGATTTCAATTTTTTAAGACTTGTTTTGTGGCCTAACATATGGTCTATCCTTGGGAATGGTCCCATGAGCTTAGGAGAAGAATGTATATTCTGCAGCTGTTGGATGAAATGTTCTGTAAATATCTATTAGGTCCATTGATCTATAGTGCAGATTAATTCCAATGTTTCTTTGTTGATTTTCTGTCTGGATGATCTGTCCAATGCTGAAAGTGGAATGTTGAGGTCTCCAATGATTATTGCATTGGAATGCTTCTCTCTCTTTAGCTCTGATAATATTTGCTTTATATATCTGAGCTCTCTAATGTTGGGTGCATATATATTTAGAATTATCATATTCTCTTGCTGAATTGACCCCTTTATCATTATATATAATGCCCTTGTTTGTCTCTTGTTATAGTTTTTATCTTGAAATCTCTTTTATCTGAAGAAATACACTGACTCCTGTTCTTTTTTGGTTTTCATTTGCATGGAATATCTTTTTCCATCCCTTTATTTTCAGTCTGTTTGTGTCTTATAGGTGAAGTGGGTTTCTTGCAGAGAACGTATAGTTGGCTCTTGTTTTTCTTTTTATCCATTCAGCCACACTATGTCTTTTAATTGGAGAGTTTAGTCCATTCACATTCAATGTTACTATTGATAAATAAGGACTTACTAATGCTATGCTGTTATTTGATTTCTGGTTGTTTTTTGGTCTTCTCTTTCTTTCTTCCTTCCTGTCTTCCTATGTTAAAAGTGATTTTCTCTGGTAGTGTGTTTTAATTTCTTGCTTTTTATTTTTTTTGTATCCGTTGTAGGTTTTTTGATTTGAGGTTACCATGAGACTTGCAAAAACCATTTATAAACAATTATTTTAAATATATGACAACTCTGCTTATAAAAAACAAACAAGCAAAGAGAA
>NW_012143031.1:0-1202 GCF_000956105.1 Propithecus coquereli | reverse complement strand
AGGAAAGAGAAGTACCAAGTGAAAATAAGAGATATTGTTTAAAGAAATAGCACCACTCGGAGCAATGTATTATGTAATTTTAATTACAATTATAAATTAGTAATAATAAATTCATATTTACAAAGGTAACTAGTAGAACAAAAATACAAACACTTCCAAATATTAGAAGAATGGTACACAAAAAATAAAGTAAATAAAACATACCAGATGAAATATTTTAAAAACAAGTACATAACAAAGTAATGTAAGTAAACTAAGACTAAGCAAATCTGTCATGTCAATAACTATAAATGGATTTGACTCACCTACTTAAAAAAATTTACATTGCATTACAAAGCGATACCCAACTCTATGTTGAATAAAAAGATACTCCTGGCTGGGCGCGGTGGCTCACGCCTGTAATCCTAGCACTCTGGGAGGCCGAGGCAGGTGGATCACTTAAGCTCAGGAGTTCGAGACCAGCCTGAGCAAGAGCGATACCCTGTCTCTACCAAAAATAGAAAGAAATTAACTGGACAACTAAAAATATATAGAAAAAATTAGTCGGGCATGGTGGCACATGCCTGTAGTCCCAGCTACTTGGGAGGCTGAGGCAGGAGGATTGCTTGAGCCCAGGAGTGTGAGGTTGCTGTGAGCTAGGCTGACGCCATAGCACTCTAGCCCAGGCAACAGAGTGAGACTCTGTCTCAAAAAAAAAAAAAGATACTCCTTAAAGTGATACAGAATGGCCGAAATTATAGAATGGGCAAAGATATATGCAAAGGCAAACAGAAAGAAAGCAGGAGACCTGACCTTAATATCAGAGAAAGTAGAATTTAGTACAAAAACATTAAACAGGAAAAAAATGACACTTCATAATGCTAAATAATCTATAGCAATAATTTATATCTTTGCAACAAATAATGTGGAAACAATATACATAAATTGGAAATTATGACAGTATAAGGGTAAATAAAAACACTGTAGGAATAGGAAAGTTTAATTAATTTATTTCAGTCTATAACAGATCAGATGTATTAAAAATGAAAAGTTATAGATGATCTAAGTAATTATTGTGATATGTAATTAATATATAGTAAGCTACATTCCCTGAAAATAGAAAATATACCTCCTCTTTAAAATACCACACAAATCAACCAAATATTAGGCCATGACAAAAACCTCAATAAGCTCCCAAAAGTAGAAATAATAAAGAAAATATT
>NW_012143030.1:0-1248 GCF_000956105.1 Propithecus coquereli | reverse complement strand
TGATAATGAGGTTACAAAGATTATGGCAGGTGTGACCTAAATAGCCAGTAAGAGCACTAAGTTCTGAGTGTAAATTAAGTGAGCCTCTGAGAATGCATGTATTTGTACCCTATACCTGTTATCCTAGAACATGCTAGAATACACATATTTCAGAACAGTGATGTCATTTTATATCATGTTGCCTGTTGTAAATTCTTCTGTATACTTGTTAGAGAATAAGAGTGAAAAGAGCAAATGAAGTCTTAGTATTATTATGAAAATAAGTTTGCCCTTAGAACCTCCCGAGAGGGTCTCAGAGAACTGGAAAAAATGGTTCGGAGGAGTCAAAACAGGAGCTTCAGAGACCAATTAAGAGGCTGTCAGGATGGTCTATGTGGCAGCGGTTCCGCAGCTTGAGTGTACATCAGAATCCCCTGGAGGGCTTGTTAAAGCACACATGGCTGAGCTCCACTCCCACGGTTTCTGGCTAGTAGGGCTAAGTTCAGGTCCCAAAATTTGCATTTCTAACAAATGCCCAGGTGGTACTGATGCTGCTTGTCTTGGGGCCACACTTTGAGAACCACTGCACTAGGGCCTTGCTACTCATCTCAGACTTCACCCCAGATCTACTGAATATGAATCTATATGAATAAGATTCTCAGGTGATGTGTATGCATCTTAAAGTCTGAGAAGCACTTCTCTAAGAGATAGTTAATGGAATCCTAGACCTGAGGATAAAGAAAAGTGCACAAGTTTAAAAGTTATTTATAAGAGACAAAAAACGAGACTTAGTGTCTGAATGTGGGGAAGTGAGGAAAAGGGAGAAATCACCTGAAGTGCTTTGGTTTCTTCTGGCTTGAGCGACTGAGTAGGTGGTGATCCCATTTCACTGGGATGGGGGACACAAGGAGATGAGTAGATTTAGGGGAGTGGTATTCAGATTCAGCATTGAGTTTATTTACTATATGAAGTTCTCTTTTAACCCCCACATTATTGGTCATGTGTGATTAAACAATTATGTTATGTGCTCCTGGTGCTAGGAAGAGATTGGTATTGCATAAGAAGTGATAGGCGCACATGCAGGATTCTAATTTCAGCTCAGATTCCATTTATGGCAAATATAAATTAGTAAAATGTAAGTCTCTTCTATAGAAGAAGGCTTTAAAACCTGTTTCTGGCCGGGCGTGGTGGCTCACGCCTGTAATCCTAGCACTCTGGGAGGCCGAGGCGGGTGGATCGCTCAAGGTCAGGAGTTCGAGACCAGCCTGA
>NW_012143029.1:0-1046 GCF_000956105.1 Propithecus coquereli | reverse complement strand
AAAAAAAAAAAAGTAATGCCTTAGGTCAGCTCCCTAAAAGCAGACCTTGAGATAGAGATTCTAGTACATGTGAATATTTGAGGGAGTTTTCTTCTGGAAAAACCTGTATGGGCATGAGTGAAGCAGGACAGGAAAGGAAAAAGAACTGATGAAGAAATTGATGTTTTGTTAGATAAGAGTCAGGCAAGGTCATTCTGAACAGTGGATATTTGAACTGAGGCCTGATGGAAATGAGAGAGGGATTAATGGAAAGAAGTAGAGGAAGGTATGCCACACAGACGGAATGGTTACGGCAGAGATCCTAAGTCAGGGAATGCTTGATTTATTTGAGTAACACCAAGGAGGCCAGTGAGGGTGAAAATAAGTGAGTGATATGAAACGAGGCTAGAAAAATAGAGACAGCAGAGTTCACTTTGGGTCCTGTAAACCACGGTAGAGCCTTTATTCTAGCTGTGATGGGAAACCATTGGAGTGATTTAAGCAAAGAAATGTTATCATCCGATTAAAATTTAAAAGGATTATTCTGTTTGGACGGTAGATTGTGGGGAGAAAGTAGGCATTAGTGTCAGATTAGAAATAAGTTTGGCTCAGGCAAAAGACGATGGTGACTTGGACTTTTTGGAAGCAATGTATGTAGCAAGAAGGGGTTGATTTTGGAATACCTTTGAAGTTGAGCAGTCAGGATTTGCTGATGGATTAGATTTGCAGTTTTCAGGGAGTGAACCCCAGTCCAGCAGCATTAGTTTCATCTGTGTGCTTGGTAGAACTGCAGATTCTTGAGCTTCACCCCAGACCTGCTAAATCAGAAATCTGGAGATGAGGCCCGGGAATCTGTATTGTGACAAGTCACCCAGGTGATCTCTTGCATGCTAATATTTGGAAAACATTGGATTATATGTAAGGGGAATACAAAGTGAAAAGCAAAGGATTACTGCAAGGATTTGATATGAACTGAGCAACTGGGTGACCATTTATGGAGTAGAGAACAATGGGAAAAGAGTTGATTTGAGAAGGTGAATCAATAATTTAATCTTTGATTTATTTTT
>NW_012143028.1:0-2491 GCF_000956105.1 Propithecus coquereli | reverse complement strand
TGGACTCTTGCATCTGTATCTGCACGTGACGGCCCAGAACACAGAGGCGCAGACAGGTCCGTGACCCTCCCAGACTTCTCAGCCACCAGGAGGCAGGGCTAGAAGTCAGCCCCAGATAGTGGGACCCCAGGCACGCCTGGGATCGCAGAGTTGTGTAGCCGGCCCCCAAGAGATGGCTAAAGAGGGCAGCCAACCCTGGGGTGGGAGATCAGAAGCACTCAGAGATCTCCTGCGTCAACACCTTGCAGGCAGGGAAACTGAGGCCCAGAGTGGGGGACGGACTTATCCAAGGTCACATGACAAGGGGCAGGGGAGGCCCCCACTGTGACGTGTTCCATCCTCCGATTCTGGCCAAAGTCTGTTTTCTCTCCCCAGAGCGGCACAGGGACCCCCGTGGGCATGGACGTCCTGTCTCTGCACCCCCCTCGTTGACAGCACGCTCCAGGCCTGGCCGACGGCCTCACATCGCCCCGAGACCACCCTGCGCACAGCCCCGGTGGGTACAAAGCCACCTCTGCCCGCGGGGCTCTCGCTCCTGTTCCGCCAGCCAGGAACCTGGACTCTCCGAAATCCTGCGAATACTTCCCCGTACTTGGGCTCCCGTGGTCACTTTCAAACGTACATTTCGTTTCCTCGTGAGACACCACAAAGAACGAAAAGCAGCAGACAGAGAGGAAGGAGACATTTGCAATACGCACACCGCACCGCCGCGATTGCTCTGTGTTGGGGACAGGTGCGGGGGCCGCGCCGACCACAGGGAAAGAGGAGGAGGGAATGTGGGAGGCCAAGGGCGTCTAGAACCAAACCCGCAACAGCAGGAACTCAAGGTTAGAGACTTTGCCCGGCAGGAGCAGGCGCAGGAACCAGGAGGGTTCCTTATGGCTCTGGTGGGTTCGTGCCTGTGTCTAGGGGGGCAGAGGAAGGAAGTAGCTTGAATTAGTTCCTGAGGACTCTGAAACCCTAGCAAAGTCAGCAACAGAGAGGGGCTCTGGGCCTGTTCTCCTCAGACCGAAGCGTGTGGCTTCCAGCTTGTCCGTGGGCTCCGAACCCTGTACCAGGCTGGCCGTGGGGGCCGGAGTGTGCCCGGCCGGCAGCTCCTGCCTTCTGCCATCTCTGCCCGGGGCCAGCGCAGGGCTAGCGCGGGGCAGCCTCCTGGGCAGGTTTCCCGCTGGCCGCGGGCGGGAGTGGGAGAGCAGGCTGACTGTGCCGTCGCTGGGAACCGCGGTGACCTGTGATCCGCGCGCGGCTTCAGTGCGATGATTGAAAACCCCGCTCCACACGCCACCGAGAGGGACAGGCGCAGTCTGCGCGAACGGACTTCAGGCTCGTGTCCTTGGGCCGGCCCGGTGGGCCCCTCCCTACGGCGTCCTGCGGTACAGGCCCGGATGGAGGCCACGGGACAGCCAAGGGGTCCCCATGCCAACGGGTCGCGTGAGACCCTCCTGTGGTGGTCTGTGCTGGGGACGGTCAGCGCGGCTGGCAGGGTCCCGCCCCTCGGGGCTCTACGAGCAGCCCCATCCCGCACACAGGCAGGTGCCACGCGCGGGACACCCGGGCACCCTGGGAGGACCTGCTGCGGGAGGACGGCAAAGCACCACGTCCGCTCAGGTGAGTGAAGCCCTCGGAGGCGGACGGGAGGACAGCAGGAGCGTGTTCGGGTCGGGAAGACCCCAGAGGGGCGCTGAGCGGGAGCGACCCTCCGCCTCCCACCCGAGGCAGCCAAGGGCCAACCCCCAGGGCTCCCGGCGCCACTGCCGGCTCGGCAGCCTGGAGACAGTGTGTTCAGCCCTGGCTGCAGCTTGGAGCTCCCCGGGGAGCTTGGGGAAATCTGCTGACCCCTGAGCCCCACCTCCAAAAGCCTGGCTGCACCCGCCCGACCGTCGGAGCTCCCAGGCAGATCTCGAGTCCAGCCCGGGCGAGAGCCACCATGCTGGGACAATGCGCACTTGATTGCTTGGGATAGCACAGGGACAAGGTCTGAGGGACCTGGGGGCTGCCAAATCGGAGGGAGACTGTGCCCTGAGGCTGCGTCAGCCGCCCCAACATCCGTTGGCTCGGAGGTGACAGGGCAGGGAGGTGACGGGGCCCACACTCTTCCAGCCTGGCGTGTTCCAAGATCTGCGCAAGCCTCAGCAGCAGGGAGACCGCTGGGCGCTGCGGGAGTCCGGGAGGCGTGGACGCCTCGGCGATGCCAACAGAGGGACGGTGGCAACAGAGGGGCGGGGGGGGAGCCCCCCACAGGCTGGAAGGTTCTAAAGGTGGAGGAGGCAGGTTAACGTTTTCCGGGGCTTTTCAGCGGGGAGCGCAAGGTCCCCTCGGGCCGTGCGCAGCCTGCGGCCGCCAGTCCTGCCTCCTGCGACTCAACTTGCAGCTCCCGACCCAGCGGGCAGGGCCGCTTCTAAGGACCAAGCAGCTGCTGAATCTAAGAGTTCTGTGAGCCTTTTTGCTGCTGACCAGATGTTTAAACTAAACTACAGTGGATTTTTATTTT
>NW_012143027.1:0-1094 GCF_000956105.1 Propithecus coquereli | reverse complement strand
ATTTATTAACCCACTCATACACTAATGCACACTTGGGTTCATTTTCCATTTTTGCAATAATTCACTTAGGAGAATGGTCTCCAGTTCTATCCAGATTGTTACAAAAGGTATCAGTTCAGTTTTTTTATTGCTTAATAGTACTTCATGGTATACGTATACTACATTTATTAACCCACTCATACACTAATGCACACTTGGGTTGATTCTACATGTTTGTGATTGTGAATTTGTGCTGCAATAAACATTTGAGTGCAAGTAGTTTTTGATAAAATGACTTTTTTCCTTTGGATAAATAAATATTAGTGGGATTGCTCGATTGAATGGTAGGTCTGCTTTTAGTACTTTGAAGTATCTCCATTCATACTACTTTCCATAGAGGTTGTACTAGTTTGCAGTCCCACCAACCGTGTATAAGTGTTTCTTTCCGGATCCACACCAGCATCTGTTATTCTGGGACTTTTTGACAAAAGCCATTCTCACTGGAGTTGGGTGATATCTCATTGTGGTTTTGATTTGCATTTCCACGATGATTAGAGATGTTGAGCATTTTTTCATATGTTTATTGGCCATTAGTCTATCTTCTTTTGAAAAGCTTCTGTTCATGTCCTTTGCCCACTTTTAATGGGGTTATTTGATATTTTCTTGCTGACTTGCTTGAGTTCTTTGTGCATTATGGTTATGAGTCCTTTATCGGATGTATAGCATGCAAATATTTTCTCTCATTCTGTAGGTTGTCTATTTGCTCTATTGATTGTTTCCTTGGCTGTGCAGAAGCTTTTTAATTTGATCAGGTTCCATTTATTGTTGTTGCTGCTATGATTGCTTTTGGGGTCTTCTTCATAAATTCTTTGCCTAGGCCAATGTCTGTAAGAGTTTTTCCAATGTATTCTTCTAGAATTCTTATGGTTTTATGACTTAGGTTTAAGTCTGTTATCCATCATGAGTTGATTTTTGTGAGAGGTGAGACATGCAGATCCTATTTTAGTCTTCTACGTGGGGCTATCCAATTTTCCCAGCACCATTTATTGAGTAGGGATTCTTTTCCCCAGTGTATATTTTTTTCTGCTTTGTCAAAGATCAGATGGCAACATGAG
>NW_012143026.1:0-1010 GCF_000956105.1 Propithecus coquereli | reverse complement strand
TGATCTGCTGACTGTATTTTGCTGAGCCTAAGTTAAAATACCTTAAAAATTTCTCTTACTGGACAGTTGGGCCATTGAAGGGCTTTAGTCACTGTGGTGTATCAACAGAGGAAGTCTTGATAAAATACTGGGTGAAGAAAGAAACAACTAAAAAAGCCATTTTATTAAATGTTTTTTTACCCTTAGAGATTTTTTAACAAACAGTGCCACCTACTGAAGAACTAAAAGGAAATACTTTTCCTGCAAACAATATTTATTACAGAGTAATTGAAAAAAAATGACAATTATTGGTTTCTCATTCAACAAGTATATGTTTATCATCTGTGTACCAACCACTATACTTGGCACTGAACTATATCAAAGAGATAGGGTCTGAATGTGTATAAAGCTTCTAGTCTAGTGGGAGACTGTTTTTTTATTGTAAGCACAATTGGAAGCTGCCAGGGTAGCATTTCCTATATGTATATATCCTTTATCCATTCATTCCTTGATGAACATGTGGGCTGTTCCTGCCTCATGGCTATTGTGATTAACGCTACAATGAGCATGGGGTTGTAAATATCTCTTTGAAATCTTACTTTCAATTCTTTTGGATATATACCCAGACGAGGGATTGCTGGATCATACTGTAATTCTATTTTTAGTTTTGAGGAAACTTCATACTCTTTTTCATAGGAACTGCATCATCTTACATTCCCACCAGCAGTGCACAATGATTTCAATTTCTCCACATCTTTGCTAACACTTGGTATTTTTTGTTTACGTGATAGTGTCCATCCTAATGGGTGTGAGCTGATAACTCATTGTAGTTTTGATTTGCATTTCTCTAATGATTAGTGATATTGAGCATCTTTTGATATGATTGTTGGCCATTTGTATATCTTATTTGGAGAAATATTTATTCATGTCCTTTGCTCATTTTTAGAATTGTGTTACTTGTTGCTGTTGAGTTGTAGGGGTTATTTATGTATTCTGGATATTAACCCCTTATCAGACATGTGATTTGCAAT
>NW_012143025.1:0-870 GCF_000956105.1 Propithecus coquereli | reverse complement strand
GCACCTTGGAGGCTGAGAAGCACAGCTTTAGCCACCTAGAACCTCTTGGAATTCTCTAAATACGGAATTCTCTAAATACCAGCCTTGCACGTGCTGGTCTTCCTCAGTCAGAAATACCCCTTTCCCCACCTACGAGGCAAACTGGCCAATATTTACCCTTCTTATTTAACTCATAGTGAGGGAACCAGCAGAGGAAGTCAGACAGGGGAGACTGGCGAATATATAGTCTGTGGGAAAGAGAATGCTGGAATAAGACTGTAAAATGAAATATTATACTGCTAACTATCCACAGAACAATAAAATGGTAACCTTTGGAAGCGTCTTCTCTACCTCACGAAATCATTTGCAACTTATTTTCTATAAGTCAACATCTAACTTGATACTCTCCAGGCCCTATTGATAGATAGTAAATACATTAATAAAATGATTTCCGCTAGAATCAGATGACCGCCATGCTGGCTTCTTAGACAATACTTTAGCATGACTTTGAAAAGACACGTATGGATAATTTTTCTTAAAAGTTTAAACTTGATGCCAGAGGCCATGAGAAGCACACGTGTTGGGGTTACCAAACTTGATTGAATACAGCAGAATTCCAGTTATGTTTGTTTCGGGGGTAAAGTTACTGTCTACATCGCAGAGCTGAATGGAAAGGAAAACCACAGTGAATCAGGCTTATTGGGGTTTTTTGTTTTTGTTTGTTTGTTTTGAGACAGGGTCTTGCTCTGTCACTCAGGCTAGAGTGCATTGGCATCATCATAACTCACTGTAGCTTCCAACTCCTGGGCTCAACTGATCCTCCTTTGGCTTGTTTTTTAAAAGATATCTTCCCGACTTTCTCTGAGCCCACTACACTCACCATAAATTGGG
>NW_012143024.1:31438-31863 GCF_000956105.1 Propithecus coquereli | reverse complement strand
AAAAAAAAAAAAAAAATCAGGCCCAACAAGTATATATGAAAATTATTTGAAAATTAAATTTTTCATTACCTTTCTAAAATATTTATACCACATAAAACATCCAGTTGTATGAGATTTAATTTTACAAACTCACAAATTTTGACTCCATTTGATCGAAGAATGAAGAAATAAACTGATTGAAATTGCACTCTTAAACATAAATACTAATAATTCCAAACCAGATATCACTGTTGCTTAGTTGCCTATTATAGTTATATTTTCCATAAAAGTAGGAAGCCTGCTATAGGGTAGTCAGGAATAATGGTTAACAGTACAAATTTCAAATCATACAAATCCATGTTTAAATTGCAACTTTAGCACTTACGTGTTTGCATCTATAAATAAGACAACAATTCTACCTAGTATGGTTGCTATGAAGATTATAA
>NW_012143024.1:17768-18833 GCF_000956105.1 Propithecus coquereli | reverse complement strand
GCAGCTGTTTAACTATCTAAAGTGAATTAGAACCATTTGCATTTATCTCCTTTTTAATACATTAAAATTTACTGTGTTAAAAATAGTTCTTTTTTTAAAATCTATAGATCACACTTGTTCAGGAGATTTAGCCAGTTCTCTAAACGGCTTTGATTAAAGTTTCTCTAGATTTGAGAATATAAAGATGAAGCCAGCAGTTTTACCTAATCCCTCAACTTATAAACTAAATGCGACTACATAATTTTAGGAGGTAAGCAAATCTTATTGATTTTAATATCTACCATGTTGTTTTTATATTTGTCTCATATCTAATGAGATGCCATAACTAATGAAAAATCTCTAGTTATTTAAACAGTCTGGAAAACTGTATTTATTTTACTATTATCTAATTATAGTACGGACAAATGAGTTTTTGTGTATATTTTCTGTTTGCTTCAATACACACTGCTTATGTAGTTAGCGAAGTACCTTGAAGCAGACATAGTCTTGAGAAATTTATGATATAGTGAAGTAGATAAGTGTTCAATAAGTATTACCATTGTCTCAAAAATATTTTGATAAAATGCTCCTATCAGTAAAAATGTTTAAGCGTGCTTGAGAGAGATTTCACACATCTGCGAAACTAAAGGGAAACCAGAATCACTAATGTACAGAGACCAAGGTGAAAATGTTAAGAGATGATACTGGAGAGGTGAGTAGTAGGCTAAATTTTAAAGATGTCCTCGGAAGCCATGATTTTTGGATTCTAACCTTAAGGTGTTTAACATTTACTGAAAGACCATAATCAGAAACATGTCTTAATAGCAGCTGAGTGTTTAAAAAGCCAACCTGAATATCTTTAAAAATCTGTACACGTGAAAGAGTAGATATAAGAAAACCAAATACGAAGTCAATGTGCTAGTAAAAAATATGATAAGGACTCCTTTAGGGCACGAAAAGAACTGAGAGCAAATAGGTTAAATGGCTGGATTGGAGAACAGTCCAAACTAACTTCTCAAAAATTTAAAACACAGATAGGATGGGGCATGTCATCTGTGTTAGTTTGCTAGGACTTCCATAAACAAG
>NW_012143024.1:16101-16553 GCF_000956105.1 Propithecus coquereli | reverse complement strand
AGATGTTTTTAGGTATGTACACATCAATTTCAGAGTAGTAAATCTATTCTCTTTTTTATCTTGTATCACCAGTGAAATGATCAAGATGATTGAGCTAAATTTGTGATCTGGTAAATGACAGTAAATGCATTTGTTTTGTAATGAGATATAACCTCTTGCAACCTTTGATTTCTCTGCTATAACACCATGACAATTAGCATACTATAAAATAACTTCTATGCCCTCAACACATATGGTGCACCTTTCTGTTAGATCACAGTGTCAATTTTTGATAATAACACATGGAATTTTTCCTTACCTGAATTTTCATGTTTTGAAAAGATAAGGAAAAAAAAATGTTTATTAAACCAGAGAGGAAACAAGTTAAAATGCTCAGCTACATGCTTCTAGCTATGGGTTGTTATTTCTAATATATGTAAATGCAATTACATTATTATTAAAAACAAATATAT
>NW_012143024.1:13006-14007 GCF_000956105.1 Propithecus coquereli | reverse complement strand
CATATCCTTTGTCATTTTACTTTATAGTTCTTTGTCTTTTTATGTCCAGGTTGTAGGAGGCCTTTGTATGTGAGTAGTATCCCTCCTTTTAATATTTGCAAACATTGACTCTTCAATTCTCCATGTCACATCTCTTGGGGCTTCTTCGTCCACGTGCCTGGCACCTAGACTGGCATAAATGGATCACCCATCCCATCAGTACAACTGTTGAAAATCCATTAAAGCAACAAATATCAGTTTTTCTAATTAAATGACTGCACATTGCTTATATTATTCAATACAGCCATTAAAAAACAAACAAGAATTTGGGGCTTCGTTATGAAAAATTGGGATGCAATTTAAGCTTTTAAACTAAAGAATGACTTGATATTGTCAGCATTTTAAAATATCAGTAAACAACAGCATCGAGAAATATTTGAAGGAATGCAAGAGTATATTTACTTAAAAAAAAACATTATATTTAGAAGGTATACACACACAAATTAGGAGGCATTTTAGATGTAGGAGCAGTGAATATAAAGAATAAGGCTCCCTATTCTTGTTTGAATAACTGTTTGGATCAAGTTTCAATTTAATAAAAAGGGAAAAGAAAAAAGTAAGTAGAGGAGGAAAAGAAGGAGAAGGAAAAAAAAAAAACAAGTTAAATTTCTCAGACTATGTGTCAGGCACCATGCTAGCTGTAGAGATTTTCATTTTAATGAAATGAAATTAATAGGTGTTGCCCAATCACTTTCTCAAAAGTAGGCATAATTATGATTTCCATTCCAAACATGTGAAAACTGAATTAGACAGGTTATAAAACTTATAGAAAGGCACATACCTAGTAGATAATCTACCAGGATTTCAGACAAGTGAATAGGGTCTAATGCTAGACTCCATACTTCTAACAACAACAAACAGTGAGTTTGGACATCTTGAGATGATGGTGCCACAGTCACTAACAAGAAGATTTCAACTAGGTGATTAGGTTTGTCCTGAGCTTTTAGTTATTAATTGACAAT
>NW_012143024.1:7231-8881 GCF_000956105.1 Propithecus coquereli | reverse complement strand
GAGTCATAAAGGTCTTTAATTTATATATCACAGCCTGCTTTCATTTGAGCTAAAGATCTACATAATACACACATTAAGCATTCCCCAATTGTTCATGCCAACTGCATGATGACAGAAATGCAGAGATTAATTACTTCAATGCTAGCCTAACTCAGCTATTCTAAAGGTCAGATGAAGACTAGCTAAGAGGAAGTGAAAACTCTATGGATGAGCTTAACTACTGAAAACTACTGTAATAAATTAGTTAAGATCTGCACATAACTTCTTTAAAAAAATATGCTGTTAAAGTTTGGTTTATTGAGCTAATTTGTACACTTTGGAATGAGACTAGCTCCCATAGTTTTATTAGGCAATTTGATTTAGAAATTTTATCACCGGTACTATTCCTGCCATATGAAGGATGTTATCACAGGTTTTGACTTACAACAATCTGACACTGAAATCTGTAATGTACTATTCTTGAGAGATTTTGTTGGAATCCCTTGGGCATGACAAAGAAGTTGGTCTACAAAGAGGGATATTTTTTAAGTCCATAATTAGGTATTCTATATCCAAGTAATTTATAACTGAAGTTTATAACTAAAGAAAATAGTTTATAGCTTAAGAATACAAAATCATAAGTGACTAATTCTCCTGCTCATAGAATGGGGTCACCAGCCATAGTAACAGAGTAGTCACCCCTCCTCCCATAGATATGAAAGGGAAACATTGAAAGTGGGGAATATGAACAGGGAATGGCCTAGGGGAAAAAAAGAGAGTTTTCCTGTCTCTAAAACTTTCCCGGCTCTTTTTGGGAACTGCAGCCTGGCCTGCATCCCTGAGGCAGGTTAAGTCTTTTGTTAAAACTCCCAGGTGGCGCCAGCTCCTCGAGGTGGGTTTGTAGGCTTTGTCTTTGGCAGAGATGGGATGATTAGCATAGTTAACCACAGTAATTGCCTGAAGCTGAGAACCCTCCCTTTAAAAGCTCTGTATTTCTGCCTATGTTCAGGAAATTTGGACGTTGAGAGAAGAAAGTCTACAGGTCTACCATTTTTCCTCCTTTGTGAGCAAAGTAGACTCTCTTTCCTTCCCCACCAAACCACTTGTCCTTCTTCTCATTCGGCCTCATGGACAAGTGGCTGAGTTTTCAGTAACACGGTGAGCTATCTTTCTCCATCAAAATGATATGAGGGGCCTTTCATTCCTTACAGATTTCTAAATTGAGGGTGATAGTATAGCATCTTTGTTGAAAGTAAATGTGTTAATAAATTAATGAAAAATATAGCATAAGATAAATTTGATAACCTGGTGAGATACATATTAAGGTGGGATGTAGCTCCCTTCTAATTCCTGCCATTGCTGCCTAGTATTCTTGGCCAATATCTTTTCCTCCAAAGGCATCCCTGTAGTGAACCTAAGAGCTAACTAAGCTCTACTAAGGGCTCTGGTTTTACACACACCTGAATCTGTCCCCAAATTGAATGTTTACTATAAGAGGCTTGTCAAGATTTTAGTTCATA
Organism: Propithecus coquereli; assembly: GCF_000956105.1. Lineage (NCBI taxonomy): Eukaryota > Metazoa > Chordata > Mammalia > Primates > Indriidae > Propithecus > Propithecus coquereli. The sequence continues at coordinate 7,382 of NW_012143024.1, read as the reverse complement.
AATTGACTCTTAGGCCAGTTATTCCCACAAATTTCCACAAATTAGGATGTATCCAAAATTTATTATATCCAATTCTTATCAGTGATATAAAATGCCTGTTTTGGTAGGTACAGTGTCACTTTGCCTGGCTGGAAGTATGTAAACATCTCAA
>NW_012143024.1:1713-2115 GCF_000956105.1 Propithecus coquereli | reverse complement strand
TCAATCTCTGTTGATTTCATACAGCTCGAACAACTCTCTCTCTCTCTCTCTTTTTCTCTGTCAATCACTCTCTCCCCTCCCTCAGAGACTGAATCTATATATTCAGATATATGTAGGTATCAAGCCATGCTATTGATTTTCTCTTCTCTTCCTGATATAAGTGCCATATTCTGACAACATAATAAAAATTTATTTAAGAAGACAATGTAAAATTATTTCATTAAGACATTGTATGAGGTCATAACATACAACATACAAAAAAATTTTCTATTCTACAATCAGCTAGAGGGTGCAAAAAAATCCAGCCAACCAACCAAACAAAAAAAACTCCATAAAACTCTAAGAAGAATATAAGATGCTATTGAAATAGTTTTTAATGACATTTAAATTTGAAATAGGATA
>NW_012143024.1:0-328 GCF_000956105.1 Propithecus coquereli | reverse complement strand
GCAAAACAATAATCATAAAACCATTAGATGCTTTCCTTAAGCATAGTCATAATGAAGAATTGTGTTTTGAAAAGTGAGTTTATAAAATAAACAAGAAAGTAAACAACCTAACATAGTATTCTGTTCCTAAAAGCAAATGGAAAAGGACCGAAACATGAAATGTAAGATTTTTATCAATTTGAGGCCAACACTAAATAACCTCCTATCCATGCTTCTTATGGAACCTAGTACACTCAAAGAAAATACTGCATGTGTTAAACTTGTATTCTTTCAGTAATATACCATGATAATTACATCAACAACCTTACTCTGCAAATAAAGTCTAGCA
>NW_012143023.1:0-2017 GCF_000956105.1 Propithecus coquereli | reverse complement strand
ACTTGAATATTTAAAAGGAAGAGGTTACACCATAAGTCAGAGTAGCCCACAACTGAAAAGGGCATGTGAAGTTCCTACAGGCAAAGTACCACCCCCTCGAGGTCCGAACTTTCTCTAGCGCTGAGAAGGCTCAGGACTTACTCAAGGAGTGGCTGAAGGAGAAATTAAGAGATGACAGCTGGTCAGGCTATGGGCAGGCAGCCATGGCCTTATTTCACTGCAGTCTCCACATCTGAATGGCTCCCGTAGGGATGGGGAACCTGAGGCCTCAAGGCCACATGTGGCATTCCAGATCCCCCAGTACAGCCTCTCAACCAAATCCAAACTTCACAGAAAAAATCCCTTTATTAATCCCTTTATTAAAAGGATTCGTTCTATAAAATTTGGATTCAGTCAAAAGGCTGTACTCAAGGATCTAGAAGACCACGTTAGTCCCAAAGCCTCAGGTTCTACACGCCCACACGGCGGGGAACTCAGCTGTGAGTTGCTAAAAATAAGGAAGTGCCTAGTAAAACTTAATGTATAAGAGATCATCAGCATTAAATATAAGGAGCTAAATAGTGATAATTTCTTTAACATTCCACTTGTACTTTCTCATTTGATCATAATGGTTACCCTTGACTTTAGCTAGATTCAATCAGCTATATGCGTATCAAATGTAAATAATAAGTCTTATCCTATCTTTTTTCTCTGCAACTAACTCCTCACACCCCAGAGGGTATTTTCCAATTCAACATCAAAGACTGATTAAACATTTCATGTAGGAGATTTGAAAAGATGACTGTGTAATTTTATTTTACATATACATGACAGATAAAAAATTAACAAAAACTTCCTCTGGGTACTGAAAGTTTGGAGCTGGATCTTCTAAAAGGCAAAGAGCATTGGGAAAATAATTAACCACTTCAGTGTTCATCAACAAATTGAAGTCTTATGACCCAAAATTTTATAATTAAGCTATGTTATCACTAATCATTTTGTAGTTGCCCATCATTCTAATAATTTATCAAAGCCAAAGGTTTGCATTTTCATAGTTCTAAGTCTCCCTTTTCGGTTTAATATTTAAGAAAGACAGCATTTAGAAAATATGAATTTGTAAAGAGAAAGAAAATAAGGGAAGTGTCTAAAGTATTTTACAAAACATCTGGTCTACGTAAAACTACCATGTGTGAGGTTTTTTCCATCTTACAGCTTATTATGGAAACCTAAGTAATGTTTCCTTATAGCAGGAATGAGGTGGTCAAAGGAGTAGAATTGCCCACTTCCAGTTTGGCTGGTAAATCAATACACTGCCTACCATATTGAAACCTCCATGACAAAAGACAAAACGAGAAGTAAGGAAGATACCAGTTTGAGTCTACAGCAGCTGGAACCTGTGGTTAGGGCTAGCTTAGGAGTAATTTGGCTGTTACAATTCACAAAAATTAGCACAGAGACATAACAAAGACTCTCTGCCATTTGAAAGCGCAATTCACTTGACATGATTGTCTTTGTCTTACAAGCCTATTGCTCCTGCCCACCACTTCCAGATACATACACTTTGGGGGATGTAGAAAGGGTGCCAGACTAGAAAGCAAGAGCTCTGGGGTCCTTGAGCAAATTACTTAATGTCTTTGGCTTCTCACCTATGAAATACAACAATAAGTACTTTTCCTATTTGAAGCCAGGAGCTGGGCCCAGACTTCTTGGTCTAGATCACCCATTCAATATCCTATCCTGGGGCTTCCTATTTATACATAGTGATGGCTCTGTCCTATAGCAGAGCACAAGCCACACATATCAGGTACTACACAATGGGCTTTCTCAGTTTTCCATTCTTAGAAAGAAAGCCCCATGGGATATTGCTATGCTTCCAAATTTTACTTTTGGAAACTAACAAATAATACATTAAAAAATAAATAGGTCTAAGGCACAAATCCATTTGATACACACGTGTTTGTCAATGACGTCTGTTCCACGATGGCTTCCACAGCACCATTTCAAAAGCTAGCAAATGCCAACCTAAAGAGCTTCAGGT
>NW_012143022.1:0-1245 GCF_000956105.1 Propithecus coquereli | reverse complement strand
ATCATAGTTTACTGCAGCCTCAAACTGCTGGCCTCAAATGATCCTCCCACCTTGGCCTCCCAAGTGCTGGGATTACAAGCATGAGCCACTGCACCTGGCCAGAAAGAGATGATTAAAATCACTATCTATGATTATATATTTGAATGCTTTTTCTTTTAGTTCCCTTAATTCTTGCTTTATCTATTTTGAGGCTGTGATATTCAGTGCATAAATATTTAAATTTGGCTCAGCTGCAGCATCAAAAGCCTGGAGCATAGGAAGCTTGATTGGAATTTTTGTATTCCAGTGCAATGGCATGAGTATAAAGGGGCAGTGACTCCCCAGACGGACACTTTTTCCAAGTGGAATATGCCCAGGAAGAGGTGAAGAAAGGACCCACTGTGGTTGGAATTCGGGGTACCAATATAGCTGTGACTGGGGTAGAAAAAAACTCTGTTGCCAAGCCTCAAGATGAAAGAACTGTGACGAGAATGTGTGCACTTGATGACCAGGTCTGCATGGCTTTTGCAGGACTGACTGCTGGTCATGTGACTGCCATGTGGCCTGCCTGAGCCATCAGCTTACAGCTGAGGACCCGGTCACTGCAGAACGTATAACTTACTTCATAGCAACTTTGAAGCAAAAACACCCAAGCGATGGACAAAGACCTTTTGGTATTTCTGCCTTAATTGTAGGTTTTGATGATGACGACGTTCCAAGATTATATCAGACAGATCCCTCTGGCACTTATGCTTGGAAGGCAAATGCAATAGGCCAAACTGCTAAAACTGTTGAAGAATTTCTGGAAAAGGATCACACCAAAGATGCTATAGCAAATGACAATGAAGCAATCAAATCAGCAATAAGGGCTTTGCTAGAAGTTGTCCAGTCTGATGGGGAAAAAAATTGAACTTGCTATGGTAAGAAATCAACTCTCAAAGATGTTTAGTGCTGAAGAAATTGAATGAGTAACTGAAATAAAAAAGGAAAAAGAGGAAGCGAGAAGAAAAAAATCAAAGAAGTCTGCCTAATTCTTAGGATGACAACCAGGAGCTTGAAATGTTTTGTTGTGCTGCTTGGAATTTTTTGGTGACGTTTTAGAGAAAATAAGTTACTTTGCAACCTTACATTTAGTACTTCTGTGCTCTTTTGAGAATGCCAGATTTGTGGCTGTCCTCATTCTGTTACATAGTCAAACATAAGTTAGTGTGAAGATTATCTTTGAAAGGAGATTTCGGTAACTGTTGAAAGCAGTCATAAATCCAT
>NW_012143021.1:0-1926 GCF_000956105.1 Propithecus coquereli | reverse complement strand
GGGATTAAATAAAATAATGCATATGTATCACAATATTTTCCACACAATTCTCAATAAATGTTATTTTCCTTTCTTTTTAAAAACATAAATAAAATAAAGTGAAATATGATAATATCTATGAAAAATAATGAGCTAGATTCACATGTCCCAATATAGAATAATCTGTAAGACATGTTTTAACAAAAACAAAGTAAAAGGCATATGAATAACAAAAAAAACCCAGTTCTTCAAAGCTAATTACAAAAATAGATACATTGTTCTACTTGATTTCCTAATCTGATAAGTGACAGAGAGATGAAAACTATATACTATTGAGAAAGAAATTAAAGTTATTATAAGTATGTTTCATGAGCCTCCATAACACATTTATAAATCTAGGGAAAAGTGCTAAATCTGTCCCAAGTAAGAAGCAGAAAATTTGAACAGACTCATGATCAAGAAGTTAGATGATTAAAGATGTACACGGGAAAAAAGATGTAGCAGAGCAACATAGTTTCATAATTGAGTTCTAGCTAACGTTTAAAGAACACATACTACTAAAGTTATTTAAACAAAAATAAAAAGGTCAGAACCGTGTGTGGAGTATAATTCTATGGGTTAAAAAAACCTTCTGGATGAACACAAAATATTGAAAAAAATAATAATAAGATGCTAGAACCTGGTACAGTGGCCCACATCTGTAATCCCAGCAACTTCGGATGCTAAGGTGAAAGAATTGCTTGAGGGCAGGAGTTTGAGACCAGCCTAAGCAACATAGCGAGACTCTGTCTCTAAAAAATGTAAAAAATAAGCCAAGCATGGTAGCATGTCACTGTAGTCCCAGCTACTTGAGAGGCTGAGTGAGGCAGGGGGATCACGTGATCACAGGAATTTGAGGCTGCAGTGAACTGCATGCTACTGCACTCCAGCCTCGGTGACAGGGTGAGATCCACCTCAAAATAACTTGAAAAAACAAAAAACAAAACAACAAAAAAGGGATGCTTATGGAGTTGGGGATGGTGGATCTGGATAGGAAAAAAAAAAAAATAAAACAACTTTTTTTCTTTGCATACCATCTTAGACTCCCAGAATTATTTCTTATCCCTATTTTTGAAACAATCTGCATGTAATATTTTTTAATAAAAAAGAAAAGAATGTGAATAGGTGATGCTGCTCCTTCCTATTTTAAGCACAGGGTCACGTGCTTAAAATCTAGATGTAGAGATCAAGATGTGGACGATATGGAAAGCTCTCATAACAATTCTACATACCTCTTTCGTTACATAGTCTTCATTTGTTGCTGGTCATATTGCCACCTAGCTAAAAAGACTACGATTTCTAGCCTCCCTTGAAGTAATTTATGGTCATGCAACTAAGATCTATCCATTGAAACACAAGTGCAATGTTTCGTGCTTCTCTGAGGGATTCTTCTTCCCCTTTCTCTGTGTTGTTGCTGGAAAGGTAGACATGGTGGCTGAAGCTCATGCAGCCATCGCAAATCATGAGGTTGTGCCACATCCTGAGGATGGAAGACAGAAGCATGGACCTTGACATGCATTGATATAGAAAACTGAAATGCCTAATTTTGGATTTTTCTATGGAGGGAAAAAAATCCTTTCGATTTAAGCTACTCTTAAATCATTTTTTCTGTTTTATGAAGCTACACCTTATTCCTTTTGATATGGCTTTACAGAGGGTCCATTCTCCTGGATCACCAATGGGTGGTAATTCTAAACCAGAGATCACATGGCCATACGATTTTTTTCTCTAGATTTTAAACCAAGATCAAGGCATGAAAAGTGAGACTACACCAGGAGAGAATTTTAAAACTTAGAAGTTAATTTTATAACTTCAGATCTATTTTGTTAAACGGTGAATGTGTGTTCTGTGAGGACCTCACACCAGGTGACTGGCTTTCCCTCAACGTGAGAGGTGAGGGATTCCAAA
>NW_012143020.1:0-1674 GCF_000956105.1 Propithecus coquereli | reverse complement strand
CTCTCTATTCAATGACAGTGGTAATGGCTGATAGATCAGCCCAATTTTAAAACAATTCATTTGTTTAATAATTAGCTTTGCGAAGGGAGATCCTCAGGAAATGTGTGGCTGGTTCTTGTGAAAAATCCCAGCAGACAACAGGTGAAAAATATGAATGTAGGTATCAGAACTTGTTATTAGCCTAATATACAAGAGCAGTTCAACACATCCAGAATCGAAGACACACCATAGTAACTACTTTGTCCTAAAACATCTCTGCTAGGTTTTTTTTTTTTTTTTTTAGAAAAAAAGGATTAATTCCAACATCTAACAAAGTATTTCACACATAGGGGTTATTCAATACACAGTTGAGGCTTAAATTAAGAATTATTTATATAATCTGATTTTTAGACTTTTGAGGCAGACATTACGTACAATTCTATTTTAGATGATGACTTAGGAGAGCCGTCATGTTTTGGGAATTTGTAGCGGGAAGGGTGCTGAATGAGAAGCCCCATGATGTGGGCTGCAGTCTTTCCTTGACACAGGTGAGTTGGTATGGCATTAATGCCCAGAGAGGCTACATTGTTTGTCCAGGTTCCTTATCTATAAAATGAGGAGGTTCAATTCAGTGATCTAAGGTCCCTTTCGACTGCGGCATCCCACGAGTACCCATGATCTATGGTACTGTCGATGGCATTACTGCCTACAGTGCATGTGGGTGAACTCAACTGGAGAGACCAACCTGTGATTTGTGCTTCCCCACTCCCCATTCTGATCACTAGACTTCTTTTCCCAGCCATACCTGCCTAAATTGTGCTTTGCAAACTCTTCCCTCATGTAAAAAAAAAAGTCTTGCCTGGTTCGAAAGTGAGTTTCTGTGCTCTGGTCATGACCTTCAGCAGAGCAGAGCATTTATCGTTCTGCTTTGCAGGCTTGGTGACTAGCAATTGTGTTCCTGTTAAATGGCCTATGGTTGAATTCTACACATTAGAATGGCTTACTGACTCCTTTTGCTCATTAGGGATCTATATTTTCATGGCATTTATATCTTCAAAAAAATATACATTACAATAATAAATAAAAAAAATAACACTTGTCATTTTTTAACACCATAATCAACTTTTTAAAATACCTAGTTAGAATGTAGTGTTTTCATCCACGGGATCTTATCTTAGCTATAAGTCACTTTTATTGTCTTTAAATTTTCCTGACCCAGAATCTCTTGTAGTGTGTTTGCACTTCTCCCCAATATTACATCTATTTACTCTTTCTTCCTTTCCATGTAGGTGTCACTTTTCTGTACCAAAACTCTTAAAAGGCACATAGATCCAATCGCAGACAATTGGTTGAGAGGTTTCTATGAATGGCATGAATCTCATTGTGAAAGTCCCCTTTAGGGTATTGTACTCAAACTTTAGTGTCGATAAAAATCACCTAAGATATTTGTTAAAATACATATTTTGGGCCTATTCCCCAGGGATTCTGATTCACTAGATCTTGGGTGTGTCCCAGGAATCTGCCTTTCTATCAGCAACCCCAAGCGATTCTGATGCAAGAGAACACCTGCCATTGAAGTGAATAGTGTCATTTCATGGCTCCTTAGGTGGGAATGGGATGCCACGTGGCCCAATGCTGTATGTTCCTCATATGGCTCAGTTTCCGCCCTTGTCCTGGGACTGTGGATTGCACTGA
>NW_012143019.1:0-2191 GCF_000956105.1 Propithecus coquereli | reverse complement strand
CCATCTTTTGATATTAATAATACCCCGCCACTTTTTCAAAGCTCTGTCCTAAGACTATTGAAGAAGACTTACTTTCATCTAAAACAACTGTAAATCGTTGCTTAATGAAAATTCAGCCTCAAATGAAACATACACATAGGTAGAGAAAGATTACATTTCAATCTATTTATTTGTGCATAAAATATTAAAACATTTAAGTTGTATATGTGTTGACATTTTATTAATACTATGTCTTTTATGTAGGATATCACCATGAAATAAAAGCATACATATATATTTTATATCCATATGCATATTTCATGATGATGTCTCTTGTTTATGTGCATATGAAATGAAGTAATGTTCCTAAATGGTCTTATACAATGCGTGGTTAATTTTTGAGTGCCTACTACTAATAGGTTACAGAATAGACAGACAAATCAGCTAAAATAATCTGTTGCCTGTTCAAATACTGAATATATACTTTTAGTAATAATGTTTGTACAACTCCCCCACATCATTTTACTAAAACCATCTTTCTTTAATATCTGTCTGTAAGAAAATATTATTTCACATAGGAATACTCAATGCCTAGAAATCACTATGTAAATGTGATCATATTCTCCTAACTTCCTATAAAATATATTATACAAGGAGTAGGACAATTTTTTAATTCTTCCCCAAAAGATTAGATGCGTTTTCATGAGCTCTGTGATACCTGAAATTGACCTAAGGCAATTCATTAACGTGTCCAAGGGTGACTGAAGTTAATATATAAAAGAAGTGTTCACAAGTGATCCTCAGAAACTTCTGGAATTCTAATTCCTACAGAATACTGTACCGTGGCCTGCAGATACTTTTATCCTTAATACAAGAGTGTGACTTTCATGTCTTGAGGGTCCAGAATGGCAACATTCATCTTGACATCTGCATTTTAGTCTCAATGATATTTTCTTCCTTCTAAAGTTATTAGGTTTTTTCCAGTAAAGAAACAGACCACAGCTACTCTCGTTTTACAAACTAGGTAAAATTTTTAGAGCAAAAGATATGGAATTGTATGTAAGTTTAGCATAGAATATTCACCTATTATATTGCAAGGTTGTTAAATAAGTATTTGTTGCAAATGAATGAATGAAATGAATGAATGCATTATAATTGAGACAACTTTAAACTTTGCAAAAGACAGCAAAATAAATGTCAAAATAAAGCTGTGAGCCTTCTTCATATCATGGGAAAGAAACACATGTGTCAGAGATGTTTTCCTGTTTGTGTTTTTATAGACTCAGCCTTTTGGTTGATGAGCTCTGAGTTTAGTAAGAGAATCAACAAATTATAGGTGGTGACTTTGGGCAAGTTACCTAACATCTGAAATCCTCAATCATCTTATTAGTATAATAATTTTACCTATCTCATAGGGGTGTTTAAAAATATATGTTCTGAATGTAAAATAGTACAACCATTGTTGCTAACCATTTGGTGGTATCTCAATAAGTTAAATACAGAATACATATGGCTCAATAATTCTACTCCTAGGTATTTATTCAAAATAATTAAAAATAGATATTCAAACAAAAACTTATACATGAGTATTCATAACAGCATTATTCACAATAGTAAAAAGAAATGGAAACAACCCAATGTTTACCAACTAATGAATGGATAAATAAAATGTCCTATATACATACAGTGGAAAATTGTTTATGAATAAAAAAGAACACATATTGACATTTGCTATAACACGGATGAGTCTTGAAAACATGCTAAGTGAAAGAAGCCAGACACAAAAGGCCACATATTGTATGATCTCATTTACAGGAAATATACATAGTAGGCAAATTCATGGAGACAGAAAGCAGATTAGTGGTTGACAGGGGTGGGGTAGGAGGGAATGGGAAGTGACTGCTTAATGAGTTCAGGGTTTCCATTTGTGGTGCTGGAAAGTTCTGGAACTAGATAGTGGTGATAGTTGTACAACATTGTGAATATACTTAACACCTCTGAATCGTACATTTTAGAATGGTTAAAATGGTAAGTTTTATGTTATGTGTATTTTACCACAATTACAAAAATAAATAAAAGTAAACACTAAAAAAAAAAAAATATGCATGCTAAAAGTTCTGAGTTCTCAACATTGACCAGTGGACACAGTTTTGAGCTTGCCAGAATTCTTTATGATGTGTGGTAAATATGAAGATTGATAGTCACTCAAATA
>NW_012143018.1:0-1309 GCF_000956105.1 Propithecus coquereli | reverse complement strand
TTGAGAGAACTGTGTTCTGATTCTGTCTCTGCTAGTAACTAACACTGTGAAGTTGGGCACAACATTTAACTTCTCTGAGCCCTAGTTTCCTTATTTGTAAAATACTGTGGTTGGACTTAATTAAAATGATGAAAATTGCTAATGTTACTTTAGGCTCTATTACTGTAGGATTCTTAGTGTTCATATTTTATTATTCATTGTTCCTCTGATTCTCTTTGTTTTTGGAAAGCCTATATTTGGTATCATATGCAAGTATAATTTATAATATGTGTAAATAAGTTGCTTAAATTTTCTAAATGTTCTTCAAGTGTTTCCTTAATACGATGCTGCAGACCAAGTCTTTTCTCCATTTCTTTTCTTTTCTTTTTTTGTTTTTTTGAGACAGGGTCTCACTCTGTTGCCCTGGCAAGAGTGCCGTGGCATCATCATAGCTCACTTCAACCTCAAACTCCTGGGCTCAAGTGATCCTCCTGCCTCAGCCTCTGGAGTAACTGGGACCAGCAGACCCCAGCCTTTTTGATACCAGGGACCGGTTTCATGGAAGACAATTTTTCCACGGACAGGGGTGGGGTGGTGGGGGATGGTTTCAGGATGATTCAAGTGCATTACATTTGTTGTGCAGTCAAACGTCTCTGCTAATGATAATCTGTATTTGCAGCCACTCCCCAGCGCTAGCATCTCTGCCTCAGCTTCACCTCAGATCATCAGGCATTAGATTCTCATGAGGAGCCCGCAACCTAGATCCCTCCTGTGTGCAGTTTACAGTAGGGTCTGCACTCCAAGAGAATCTAATGCCGCTACTAATTTGACAGGAGGTGGAGCTTATGTGGTGATGCAATCAAGTGGAGTGGCTGTAAATACAGATGAAGCTTCACTTGCTCAGCCACCACTCACCTCCTGCTGCTGTGCAGCCCAGTTCCTAACAGGCCACCAACCAGTACCAGTCCATGGCCTGGTACCAGTTGGGGACCGCAGACTGGGACTACGCACAGCCTCAAGTTGTTTTTTCCCCCTAGGGCCTCGCTATTGCCCAGGCTGGTCTCAAACTTCTGGGCTCAAGCAATCCTCCTGCCTCAGCCTCCCAAAGTGCTAGGATTATAGGGAAGAGGCACAGCACCCAGCCTTCTCTCCATTTCTGTTTATCCAGAAGGTTCTGATCTCTCAGCCAAAGCCCCTGGTTAGTGGATGCCATGTGAAAGCCCACCAAATAAGAGCTGGTGGGCTCAGCATTAGTACTAATAAAATATAAAAATCTCCTCTTCAGAATTCAAAGTTTTTATTAAGGCCAATAGGCTGGGCTGATTTCAGA
>NW_012143017.1:0-1738 GCF_000956105.1 Propithecus coquereli | reverse complement strand
TCAAATCAACATGAAGAAATAAAGAATGTCAATAAAGGTACCTACCTAGGTAAATATATTAATAAAAAAAAGACAGTATAAATGTATTTTTGTTTATAACTTCTTTTTTCTATCTTATTTAAAATATAACTTCATAAAACAATAATTATAAATCTGTGATGATGGGCACACAATATATAAAGTTTTAATTTGTGACAATAATAGTATTCTCATAGCAGGAGCTATATAGGCGCAAAATTTTTGTATACTATTGAAATTAAGTTAGTATTAATGTGAACTAGATTGTTACAAATTGTGATGTTAATTGTAATCCCCAGGGTAACCACTAATAAAATAACTTGAAATATGTGGTAAAATTGTCTTAGTCCATTTTGTCGTGCTATAACAAAATACCACAGACTAGGTAATTATAATCAACAGAAATTTATTGCCTCATGGTTTAGAGGCTGGGAAGTCCAAGTCAGGTGACTGGCATCTGGCAAGGACCTTTTTGCTGCATCATCCCATGGCAGAAGGGCAAAGAGAGGGCGAGAGAGAGCAAGAGGGGGAAATTTGTCCTTTCATAAGGAAGTCACTCCTGTGATAACAGCATTAATCCATTAATGATGGCTTCCTTCATGACCTAAACACCTCCCATTAGGCTCCACCTCCCAACACTGTTGCATTGGGGATTAAGTTTCCAACATATGATTTTTGGGGGATACATTCAAAGTATAACAGAGAGAAATGACAAAGGAATTAAAGTGACACACTAAAAAATATCCATTTAACACAAAAGAAGACAGTAATAGAAGAATTAAGAAACAATACATAAGACTATAGAAAACAAATAGCAAAATGACAGAAGTCCTTTTTACATTAACTATAAATGGATGAAACTCTTTAATTAAAAGGCAGAGATTGAAACAACAGATAAGTACAACATTATCCAACTATATGCTGTTAACAAGAAACTCACTTTAGATTCAAAGACACAAACAAACAGGTTGAAAGTCAAAGAATAGAAAAAGATATTTCATACCATAGGAGAACTGGAGGGGTTATACTAATATCTGACAAAATAGCCTTTCAGATAAATTGTTAATAGAGACAAAAAAGATACTATATAATGATAAAAGAGTGAATTCATCAAGAATATATAACAATTATAAATGCACAGCAGAGCCCCAAAATATATAATGTAAAACTGATAGAATTAAAGAGATACATAGATGACTCAACAATCATAGACAGAGACTTCACTACTACCCTTTAAACAATGGATAGAACAACTAGGTAGAAGATCAGTAAGGAAATAGAAGAGATGAACAACATCATAAACTATCTAGACTTAACAGACATATACCGAACTGTCTACCAAACAACAACACAGTACACATTCATCTCAATTGCACACGGAATATTCTCCAGGATGAACCATATTTTAGGCTACAAAACAAGTCTCAATACATTTTGAAAGATTAAATCATACAAAGTATGCTCTCCAACTACAATGGAATTAAATTAAAAATGAATAATGAGGGAAATTTAGAAAATTCATAAGTATGTGGAAATTAAACAACCTGCTTTTAAATAATCACTGAATCAAAGAAGAAACCAGAAAGAAAATTAGAAAATACTTTGAGATGAGTGTAAATGAAAACACAACATATCAAAACTTATGGGATGCAGCTAAAGCAGTGCTCAAAGGGAAGTTTATAGCAGTGGATGCACACATATCTCCAGTCAATAATCTAAA
>NW_012143016.1:0-1716 GCF_000956105.1 Propithecus coquereli | reverse complement strand
ACCCACTGATTGATTAAATTATGATCTGAGAATTTGTCCTGTAAAATCTCTAATTTTAAAAAATTTGTTAAAGTTGTTCTTTAAGTAGACAAACATTTATAAATATTACTTGAGCATGTATTCTATTCTCCAATTGAATGATATTAAATTATAGATGCATAGGAATAAGTTTATTGGCTGTACTGTTAGATACTTCTGTCTTCTTTTATCAACAGAGCTGATTCTGAAAGAAATGTTCTGAAATATTCCATTATATTTGTATTTTTATCAACTGTCCATTTACGAAAGATTCTGAGAGCTATCACATTGCGACACGAAGAATAATAATCTATGTCTTCTTTGCCCTTTTTTATCATTACATAACAGTCCTCGCTAGGTAGTTTAGTTCATTCAACCTTAAATTCCATCTTGTCTGCTATTAATTTTGCAACTCCTGCCTTTGTAATATTTGCATTTATTTGATATTTCTGATTCTTTTATTTTAATAGTGTTTCCTGTAAGCAACATATGGTAGATTTTGTTTTTAACCCAATATAACAAATTTTGTCTTTCAATAGGAGATTTTTAGATGTTTATATTTACTGCAGTAAATTACACATTTACTTTTATTTTTTCTCTCTGGTTTCCTTGTAAAATGCTTATTATTTATTTTACATCTTCATTTCTTTTTGTTACTCCAACCTTTTTCTCCCTTGTTAATTTGAGAACCCTACTGTACTTTAGTTTGTCTATGTGGTTACCTACCTCCCTCTGGCATTTATAATCGAATTCATATTTTCTACTATTACATAAAAATAAAATAATAATCATTTACCATATAATTATATTTTATTATTACATTACTTTCCCTCCCAGCACCAATAGATAAGACATTTGCAATTTGTTTTGCTATCCTTTTCTTCTCTGCCATCCCTACCCTCCACCCTCAGATTTAGATTTCCAGAATACTCTTGCTTTTTTTCCTTTCTTCTCTCTACTTTCTAGAAGATGATAAGATCTTACAGAGTTTTTTTAAATTCTCAATGTCTGTACTTCCTTTCAAATTCAATTATTCCTATATATCACTTATACCACACTTTGTCATTGTCTAACATCATAATGTTAAGCAGATAAATGGAAAGATTCATTGTTCACAATTGTTTCTTCCTCTTTTTCTTATCTTAAGGTTTCTGTTCTGATTGGCTTTGCCATTCGGGTAGATTCCTGTCTTAAAAATTTATCTCAGATAAACTATGTGAATAATATATTCTGTGTATATTTGCATATCAGCAAATGTTTCTTTTTCATCCTAGGAGCCAAATGGTATCTTGGTTGGGTATAGAATTATTGGGTGAAGCTACTTTTCTATCACTAATCTGTAGTTACTATTTGACAATTTTCTAACTTCCAGTGCTACAGATAAGAAGTCCAATGTCAACCTTGTTCATTTTCCTTTCTAAGTGATTTATTATATTTGTCTGGACTCCTGTAAGGTTTTCTTCAATTTTCTTGGAGTCCAGTTTACCAGGATATGCCTGGGTATATGCCTTTTTAATGAGTCCTACTTAGACCTCAATGAGCTTTTTCAATTAGCCATCCATCTTCAACTCAGGGAATTTTTCTTCTATTATTTTTTTAATTACTTCGTCTCATCCATTTGTTTCTTTTTCTCCTTCCATAATGCCCATTATTGAAAGGTAGAATCACTAGGATCAATTTTACAATTTATTTTGCTTT
>NW_012143015.1:0-1326 GCF_000956105.1 Propithecus coquereli | reverse complement strand
GTTTTAAAAAATTTATTTTTATATCAATAGTAAAGTGTTTTCCATTCCATCTCTCTTCACATGAGTATTGGGGAGTCTGGACTTTACAAGCATTCAGAAGTGTTCTAAAGGCTGAAAGAAGTGGAAGATATAGGTTAAAAAAGGCTTTTGTGAAAGAGAAGTGATGCTGTTGCTCACAATGAATGGCAGTAAAGACTCTTACATCTGCATATCAGAATGCTTAATGATGATAATTGTAACAGATAATTGAAGAAATATAAAGCATTAAATTTTTTTTGCTCTTGAAAATTAAAATATTTTGTGATTTTTTTTACTCAGTATTCTGAGGATTCTCCAGTATTGAGGAAGGCACTGAGGAATTATTGAAAAGTTGTTGAACTGACCATCACATTTCAGAGAATTATTTTTCATTCAGACTAGTCATACGAATAGTCTTATATAGTGGTCTTATCACCTTGGTAGATGTGAAGTTGATATTAAAGGGTGAAAGTGAAGACAGTGAAGCAAGATTCTAAACAAAGACAGAATAGGTTATACTTCAGATTAGAGGTAAAGTGTATTGACAACAGTATGTCCTATTATTTTATCGTAGCGTATTCATGAGTAGGCTGGAAACTAAATTCTTAGAGGCAATGTTTTGTTGACTTTTGAAAACTTTGATATGACGTTAAGATCCCATGAAAGCCTTGTTTTCTGACCTTGAAATAGTCCATAGTTAAGCTATAATGTGAGTTTTAATTTCCTTAAGTGCTTTATTAACATTTCATACTCTGAAATTACATGATTTTTAGTTTTTAACTTAAAGGACTTTGGTCATGGGTGCCCCATAAAATTTGTCAGTCTTATTTCTGTGAAGATTTTTGAGAGTTAATGTTAGCTCAAGCATTCAATATTTGAAAATTGACAGAAAACATCATCAAAATTCTTAACATTTTTCAAACATTTTTGAAATTTCTTGATAAGTAATTATCAGATAGACTGAATACATCAAATAGAGATGAGATATTGAAGACTCAGTCTTCTCATTTTTTTGTTCAAAGACAGCAGTTATAATATTCGGCAAATCTAGCTATAGACATTTATATGTAGAAGAGAAGTATATGCCTTGCCAGTAAGAGAAATGTGTGCTTTAATTTTTTATTGCTTTGTAAATGATCCTCTCTTCTATTCTTGAACACTTTTCTTATTTTTGTACGCTCTATAAATGAATCATGATTTTGAACTTTTTTACATCAGTAATAAAAATGAAATTTGATTGGTTTGTAATAAAGAAGGTTCTTTTCATAAAAACAATCATTTTGT
This sequence comes from Propithecus coquereli, assembly GCF_000956105.1. Classification (NCBI taxonomy): domain Eukaryota; kingdom Metazoa; phylum Chordata; class Mammalia; order Primates; family Indriidae; genus Propithecus; species Propithecus coquereli. The sequence goes on along the minus strand of NW_012143015.1, from coordinate 24 downwards.
CATGACAATTCCCATTAACTGTAA
>NW_012143014.1:0-1157 GCF_000956105.1 Propithecus coquereli | reverse complement strand
AGGAAAAAAAAAATGAAACTTGATCCTTGCCTCATGCTTGCACAAAATTAATTGAGATGAACTGTAGACATAAAGCTAAAACTAAAAAGCTTGCAGAAGAAAATATAAGAGAAAATCTTAACTATTCTGTGGAAGATAAGGATTTCCTAAAGATAGAAATAATATTAATCCCCTTAAAGAAAAAAATTAATTGAACTTCATAAAAATTAAGAAATTCTGTTCTTCAAAAGTCACAATTAAGAAAATGAAAAGGCAAGCCAGAAACTGAGAAATAATATTCCCTCAAAAAAAAAAACCTGACAAATTCAAGTCCGGAATAAACTATTTTAAGGATTCCTATAAATTAATAATAAAAATAAACAACCCAATTAAGTGTGCAAAAGATTTAAACAGACACTTCGCAAAACAAAATAACACATGAAATAACACGTGATGCCATTATGCATCAGGGAAATGTAAATTGATACTACAGCAAGATGCCATTTTTCATACACTGTAATAATTAAAATGACAAAGAACAAAAGGCAACAACACTAGGTAGGTGTGAAGATAAAGAACTGAATTCTCATACATTATTAATGGGAGTATAAAATGGTTAAACCACATTGGAAAATAATTTGGCAGCTTCATATAGCATTAAACATATACTTAGCTATCACCTACCAATTTCAATCATAGTTATTTCCAAAAGAAGTGAAAATATATATACCCACACAAAAAGAGTTGTGTAAGATAGTTTATTACTCACAACAGTAAAAAATTGTAAGCAACCCAAATGTTTATCAGTAGAAGGCTATACAAACAGATTGTGGTGTACTCATATAGTGGAAGACTATTTGTCAATAAAAAAATAATTAACCTCTAATACATACAAGAATATTTTTAAAATGCACAAACATTATGTTAATCAAAAGAAACCAGGAACAAAAATTTTGTCATTTCTCTGTAGTGTATTTTATCACAATAAAATGATGTGGTACAGTTTTTAAAAATGTTTATGACTAAAACCAATAGAAAAAATCATGAAGAAAAAAATTATAAAATACATGAATATATAAATTGTAGTTTTTTAAAAATAATTACATAAAATTGTGAGAAAAATATTTACAGCAAACATGACAAAGGTTAATATAATTAATATTTATAGACCTAATATA
>NW_012143013.1:32721-33952 GCF_000956105.1 Propithecus coquereli | reverse complement strand
AAATATAAAACATTAAACATAGTGAATTTCTCTTTTTTTCTTCTACATAATATGTCAGTTTTTTTTTTTCTTTTTGGTCTTTCTTTTCTAAGGATTTGCATTGCAATGATTCTATAAATCTTTCTTAACTTCTGCAAGGATGGTTGATCTTTAGAATGCCATTGAAAATGAACTTGTGGGACAGGTAATTCCTATGTGGCAAACCTATTTGCACACTGCCATCAGCATGCAATGACAAGATATAAAAACTGTCAGAGCAATTCATGTGAAGAACATCACACCAAATAACATCATAGAGGGCCCAGGTAACCAATAATAACTTTGCTCCTGATCTATTTAATGCTGTACATGCAATAAATTATTCGCCTGATTGCACACTATAAAATCTACCTTTTATTTAAGCCATGTCATGTGTTCCTATAAACAACAAACACACACACAAAGTTTCCAGTGCATTAACTTCCAGTGAGAAGAAATATGAGACACAGGCAGAACTGGAGACTCCCTCATAGAAGCAAACCTTTATTATCCCATGGCACTGCTGTAGTAGCTATAGCCAGCAATTCCACAGACACTTAAATCTAAATTAGTTAATGGTCCTTGTCAGGAGCCTGCAGTTCTAGGGATGCTGCAAAGTATTTCTTTCTTTCAGTCACAGACAGCCTTGGCTGGAGTGAAGAATGTTGAGGAAGTAGGACATGTGTCATCAATGAAATATATTGGATCTCTAATGTACATCTCCAAGAAACCATTACTAATCCCAAGTTTCTCAACCTGAAAATCTAGTAGCTGCCAAAAGGAAATAGTAATAGTGGCAGTTAAGTGACCAAGGCTTAAAAAGTAAATATCTTCCAGGCATGGTAAATTGACAACTAGAGTTCATGCAAAGTATTTCTTTCTTTCAGTCACAGACAGCCTTGGCTGGAGTGAAGAATGTTGAGGAAGTAGGGCATGTGTCATCAATGAAATATATTGGATCTCTAATGTACATCTCCAAGAAACCATTACTAATCCCAAGTTTCTCAACCTGAAAGTCTAGTAGCTGCCAAAAGGAAATAGTGATAGTGGCAGTTAGAGTGACCAAGGCTTAAAAGGTAAATATCTTCCAGGCATGCAAAATTGACAACTAGAGTTCATGCAAAGTATTTCTTTCTTTCAGTCACAGACAGCCTTGGCTGGAGTGAAGAATGTTGAGGAAGTAGGACATGTGTCATCAATGAAATATATTGGA
>NW_012143013.1:30074-30546 GCF_000956105.1 Propithecus coquereli | reverse complement strand
TATTGTTTAACTTGAGCGTTATATTGCTTTGCCATATAATGTATATATAATAGCATGCACTGTGTGATGTAATATGTATCACTTAGCCAATAATTTTATTAGAAAAAAACTCTTCTTTCATGAAATATATTTCTTGAAATAAACTAGAAATTTCAAAAACTCAGAAGGATTCAAGTCACTTTGAAATCTTGGAGTCTCTTACATACTCTTGTTTACACCATTTAATTTTGGAGACATGTTTAGTGTCAAACTTAACCAATTTTTAAACATTTGGGTTATTTTTTTTTCACAATTTAGAGGCTGAGTAAACATGCATAAGACTATATGTTTCCATTAAGTTTCCATAAATCAATGAATTATTTGGTTTAATGTATTATTCTAAATCTTCAAAATTACTTTCAAAACTATAATTGTAGTCTCTTTATGATTCACAAGCCTCACACAAGACTATAAGTGAATATAATTTGTGTAC
>NW_012143013.1:19737-20229 GCF_000956105.1 Propithecus coquereli | reverse complement strand
TTAAAATTTTATTTAGTTATTGTGAAAGCATAAAAGGCAAAGGCTAGCAATTGTTGACATTATACTCTTCCTAGTAAAATAAAAAGGAAGGTATTTTTCCCAATTAAATGACAGTTTATCTAAAGATACTTTCTTTGGCTTTCTTTGGTAAGGCTAGCATGTATTACTCACTGAACAAAGTATGCCAAAATTACTTCTATATTCTTCACTCTATACAATACTATACTCTTGTTCTAATATAAATACAGATCAGTAGGTTTCTAAGAATGTATCTTTTACAATCATGAATTTTAAAGTTTTTAAAAGAATACATAAGGCTTAAATATTGCTTTAAATGCTTATAATAGAAAACAAATCAGTTCTAATTTAACATGTACATAACCAGACCACCATTTAAGTATGTTTATGTTTCTTTTTCTCTTATTAATTCTGTGTACAATTACTATGAGAAAGTATAATTTTAAAGTATTTATTTTATATACATCTTCATTA
>NW_012143013.1:17444-18077 GCF_000956105.1 Propithecus coquereli | reverse complement strand
CACCTGTGTGTCTGTACTCATATATATGAATATATATGCATATATTTTCCAACTTCATCCATTTACAGGGACTGGGACCAGAAAATCCCCAGTAGGAATGAGATTATTAAAACTCAGACCTTGGTCTATAAACATTCTCTGCCAAAAAGAACTATAATTCCTTGGAGAAATAGTTGATCCCAGGGCTGGGTCAGGGAAAGAATCAGATGAGCCTAGAACATTTTGCTGCAAAAGAAAGCAAGGAAATATTCTTAAGAATTAAGAGAGCATATCACAAGGACCTGGAAGCCAATTTAAAGAAACTATCCTGGTCACTGGCCAAATTTAATAATTTTAGTGTCAAAATAAATAATGATCATAATAGGATGTGTACACAAGCACACACACACACAGATTTATATCACATTGAATAAAATGTGAATCCACAAGTCCACACAGTGACATAAATAAATAAAAGTATGGGAGAAGAAAAACTTTTTCGTTACAGTAGTATGCCTAAAAATAAATGTAGAAGAAATTGTGAAAATAGAAAATCACTCCTGATAACCATCATCATGATAATTAAATTTGGATTGCTATCTTTTTCTAGTTGATTTACAGTCATCAGTATAATTTTAATATAATACCTATATA
>NW_012143013.1:4935-5649 GCF_000956105.1 Propithecus coquereli | reverse complement strand
CAAAACAAATCCGTTGAAGTATTTCTTTATTATTCAGGCCTTGCCTTGTACTTCAATCTTTTCCAATTCCTCTTTAAGTGTGTTATGTGACTCACACCTGTGGCAAAGCCTAATTTTAGCCTCTAGTTTTATTTCTTAGGTTGGGTAATATTCTGGAATTTAATAGCAAGGCAGCCTTCTTATTAAACTAACTGAAGTAAAGTCCTGATTTTGATAAATGCATTTTATCTTTTTTTCCAATATGAACATTTTGGAGACTTTTTTAAATGACTTCTACTTTTTGCTTTTTTATGCATGGGCAGATAAGTGGTCAGTGCTTTTTCTTCAAAAACCTTCGCTTTGGCTAATCTCCTGCTGTCTGCTCAAGTGCTTCAAACACCATACTGTGCCTTCTTTGAAAGTCCCAATGACAACTGCTTTCCTTTGTTGGCTCTGTAGTGCACTGAGTTACTGCCTGGCATCTGTGCTCAGCCTATGGATGGGACTTCCTCCAAATAGGGAACATAACTTCCTCAGGATACACCTATCATCAACTCCCAAACTGCATACAAAAAACATACAAACATCTTTCATTAAATATATTCCTAGATATTTAATTTTCTTTGAGGCTATTGTAAAGGGAATTGTGTTTTTGATTTGATCTTCGGCTTGACTGTTGTTGGCATATATGAATGCCTCAGATTTGTGTGTATTGATTTTGTAGCCTGAGACTTT
>NW_012143013.1:2565-2947 GCF_000956105.1 Propithecus coquereli | reverse complement strand
TAACTTGCATTTGGGTGAGGCAAAGACGTAAAGTGTAACTATAATGTTTGTACCCTCACAATACCCTGGAATAATAATAATAAAAAAAAAAACATACAAACATTCTTGTCTGCTGGTTGAATAATAGTATCTTTACCTTAGATGATATTATTCTATTTTAAAATATAGAATTTAGGCAATACAGCCATTTCCCATAGACTTGGTTTAATTGACTAGGTCAGAGAGTGTTTAGTTCATAGGGTTAGTACCACACTAAGCCATAAAAAATGGCCCAGTTAATTCTGAGAAAGGCAATAGACACACAACTAATCATTATTATTTCCACTTATTTTTCGAAACACAAATCTATAAATACATGTTGAAGAAATATGTGTATTCAAGA
>NW_012143013.1:0-415 GCF_000956105.1 Propithecus coquereli | reverse complement strand
TTTCATTCCTGTTTCTGAAAGCCTTAATTCATGCCCAGTAAATCCTATACTCAAAATTGATATACTTTTTTCTGCTTGATCACTAACATAAAAATTTCTTATTAACAGATCAAAAATCTTTCTGTGCTATGTTTCGATCTCCTTTCTTAAAAGAAGTATATGTTTAGCTAATATAGAGTAATATTCCCTTGACTTTGCCCACAGAAAATCCTATTTCTTAGTTTTCCTTATCCATTAAATATCTAATAGCATTTGATAAGATATTTATGTATCTTTTACCCCTTCATCAAATCATTATTTATTTAACTTCCAGATGGTATATATGTCCCTTTTACTGTACATTATCTTACTTCCCTTTCCATAGATTTCTACTTCAATTCATATGCCATCTGTGACACATAAGTGTTTCTATAGT
>NW_012143012.1:0-3004 GCF_000956105.1 Propithecus coquereli | reverse complement strand
CATCTTAGCACAAATCAAAGCAGAAACAGAGGCACCATACAGTATTAACAGTCATCATATTCTTCACTGCCATGCATTTGCAGTAAAAAGAATACCATTTCACTCAAGAATGTCTTCAATAAAGTAGTAAAAATTAATAATCTAATAAATCTTGACCTGTGAGTTCACATATTTTTAATATCCTATGGGATGGAAGTGGGAGTATATCCATAAAGCATTTCTGCTGCATAAAAAATATGGCCAGTGTCTCAAAAGTAATAATGTGGGCAATTGTTTTAGTTGCAAGTTAAACTAGGCACACTTCCATGGAATGCCATTTTCTTTTCTTGGACAACAACAACAAAAAGACTGACAGACAAACCATGGGTATTCAGACTTCAGTATTTAGCAGACATTTCCTCAAGAATAAATAAAGTGGATGAGCCTGCCACTTCAAAGAAAAAAAAAGACAGAAAGAGAGAGGAGGATTGAGGGGCAAGATGGAGGATTAGAAGTAGCCCACTCACCACTCTCAAGGAGAGGATCAAAAGTTGAAGGTAGATGCCCACCTGTGAATGGACATTCATGGAAGGAGCATTGCAAATCATTGCAGAAGCAACAGGGGACATTCAGAGTGAAGGAGAAGGTAACAGAACTTAACAAACTTCCAGGTTAGGTCACAGAAGCACCATCTAGGGACTTACCACATATCAATAAAAGACTTGTACAGACTCAAGGTAAAGGAATAAAAAAAATATATTCCATGCAAATGTGCAAAAGTGAGCAGATGTAGCCATTATCATATCAGATAAAATAGACTTTAAATCAACAGTGGTATAAAATAAAAGATAAAGATGGTCATTATATAATGGAAAAGGGAGCAATTCAACAAAAAGATGTAACAATCCTAAATATATATGCACCAATACAGGAGTTCCAGATTCATAAAACAAATTCTACTAGATCTAAGCAAAGAAATAAATGGTAGCACCACAATTTCTGGGGACTTCAGCACCCCACTGACAGAGCTATACAGATCATTTAAACAGAAAATCAATTTAAAAAAACACTGGACTTAAATGGGATTCTAGAGCAAATGGACCTAACAGGCATTTACAGAACATTCTACCCAAAACTACTGAATATACATTCTCCTTGGCATATGGGACATTCTCTAAGATTAATCACATCTTAGGACACAAAATAACCCTCAGAAAATTTTTAAAAAAATAGAAATTATACTGTATATCCTCTCAGATCACAGTGGAATAAAACTAGAAGTTAATTGCAAGATAAACACTCAAATGGAGTTTGAGGTTGCTGTGAGCTAGGCTGATGCCACGGCACTCTAGCCCGGGCAACACAGTGAGACTCTGTCTCAAAAAAAAAAAAAAAAAAAGTAAAGAGTAATAAGTAATTAGCAAAAATACATAAAGCAAGAAATGCACATTAAAATGATGTATAACATACCCACTTTTATTTAAGAATGTATTCCAATATCAAATGGTGAATTTCAACACGTTAAAACCAGAATTACTTTTGCCCCAACCTAATAAATATCTTCTAGGCCAAGTGTTTTAAAGCCAGTGTGCCACCTTTAGGGTTTCTTCATCTTCTTTGGCAATAAATGCGTAGGTCATATTTTATGATAGTGGTCTACAAGATAGAAGAAACCTTCTAAATATGTAGAGGAGAGTGCCCCTAGCCTGCAATAAACTTTACATGAGTTTTTGGTTCTAAATCACTGAGCCTTTGGAAGTTTATTTATTATGGAAGTTGAATGTATCATATTCTGACTAATATAATTATATAATTGGAAAGGAGGAAGGAATACTTTTTTAATACTTAGGGCATTGGTGCCCCCTTCTTATGTACAGTGCCTCTTGAATGCTAAGGGATCACTCCTCTGCAACCCACGAGACTCACTTCCTCTGGACAGTGTGACCACACCCCAAATCTATTGCCTGTGCACTGAACACCAAAACATCTTCCTCCTATCTCTGATAACTCTATGGTCTTACAACGTGTATGCTGAAGAATTCACATTTAAGTATTACCATTACAATTGCAATCTCAGACAGAATGCTTCAAGGAAGAAAATATATTTTTAAATTTTGTTTACCGGAGCCCCTGGCCTGAGCATCTATATATAAATCAGTATGTCCACAGAAATGCTTTTGCTTAGAATCTTTTAGAAGTGATAATAGGATTTATTGAGTATTAATGATTCACACTCCATAATGAAAACCATTTATAGTTTAAAAACTTACATAACTATGGAAAACTATAAAGCACATACAAGTGTATCTGATTTCAGTCTCCATTTTTCTCTCTAAGTAATTACTGATCCTCCATCACCAGAGTTAAGCAAATGCTTAGATTCCTTGATCTTTATTCAACTCCATTGCGCATCCCTCAGCATCTTACCTCACACTGTTCTCTGTGGGGCACCTTAATCTTGCTATAAGCTCCACACTATTTACACTACTTACACTTATTCAAATTAATTTATTATTATATATTCATATAAAAGAAAATTCTGTTTCAAATTGTCTTAAAAAGTAAAGACATTTATTATCTTGTTAAATACAGAAGAAAAAGAGAATCCCAGGTATGTTTGATCAGTGGCTTGGCAATATCACTAGATTTTTTTTTCTTTTCTCTGTTCTAATACCTTCTCCATTTACTTCATTTTCTAGTTGATTCTTTTTGTGGTCACAAGATAGCTCTAGTATTCCAGAAGTCAAAATCTGATACGACAATACCTAGAGCCCAGGGCAGAAAGAAGATGCTCACTTCCCTCTCTCCTCAGAAGCCCACAGAGGATTTCTTTCCTTCAGGTCTCACTAGACAGGGTTGTCATATATCCATTCCCAAATCAAAACTGGTAATGAGAATAAGAATTTGGAACAGCAGTTCTCATGTGACAGATAGGTGTCTGGGGACTCCTCAACCTCTTTCAAAGGAATCTTTGAGTGAGGTCAAAACAGTTTTCATAATAATGCTAAAATGTTATTTGCCTTTT
>NW_012143011.1:0-1018 GCF_000956105.1 Propithecus coquereli | reverse complement strand
ACACCCTAAGCCTCTGCTCAAAAAACTGTGGCTATATAGAAAACATTTGGAAGGACTAATAAGAAAATGTACTATTTGACTTTTGTACTATGATCGTAACTTAGTACTATAAATTTATAAAAGTCTAATTTGAAAATATCTTTTATTGCCTGCCACGTTTACAAACTCCACTAAAGCTTTATGTCTATACATAATATAATTTCAACCTAACTTTCTATTTTTATTCTTCACTTTATGTTCCAGCCAAATTGATTATTTTTTATATGCTTACATATATTTTTTTGATTTATGGTTGAACTGGTATGGAAGGAAACCTATCCAATAAGGAGATGCCTTTTAATTTGATTAACTTAAAGCTTTGGTTTTCAGTGAAGTTTATTTGCACATATATAGCTCAGGAAATTGAGCCCAGAATACATATCCATAGATGTACCCTGAATTGGAAAGGTCAAATTTACAACTATCCCATAGCACAGCTCAAGTTTCCTAGGATACACTTAGTGCACTGAAATGGGGCCTCCACGTGTGCTGTTCCTCAGATGCCAGGAAACAAGAACAATGATGAGTCTTGTCTGGCCAATTTGCTGTTGAGCTCCTGTTTTCCAACATCTGCAGATTCCAGGGTTCAGGGTCCAGGATCAGCGTATGGGGGACATCTTGCAGTCAGTCATTCTGCTTTTTCCTGCCATAGGTGTCAAGTCTCAGGCAGGCAAAGCAACCAGCCATTTGCGAAGTGTGAACCTGATCACTTGTTTTTACTTTTCTTTCCCCACTCTTCTGTTTACTTGTTTTACTTTTTCAGGATGCTAGTTTTCCTAGTCATCCAGAGGCCAACCTAGATCCATATATGCTCATTTTGCCCTCACCCCAGAGGGAGCCGGCATCTCTAAATTAGAAACATGAGCTGTGAGTGCTGCTGTCTTTCACTACTCTGAACTTCAGCTGCTCACATCCCCTAAGTATAGTGTTATCAGAGAGCAACAGAATGCCCATCCCGCTAGCATCCGGTTGACATCCC
>NW_012143010.1:0-1324 GCF_000956105.1 Propithecus coquereli | reverse complement strand
TATATCTAGAAAACCCCATGGATTCAACCAAGAGGCTCCTGGAATTGATAAATGAATTCAGTAAAGTCTCAGGATATAAAATCAATACACACAAATCAGAGGCGTTCATATACGCCAACAGCAGTAATACCGAGAACCGAATCAAAGACTCAGTTCCCTTCACAATAGCAATTAAGAAAATAAAATATCTGGGAATATATTTAACAAAGGAGGTAAAAGACCTCTACAGGGAGAACTATGAAACATTGAGAAAGAAAATAGCCGTGGACGTAAACAGGTGGAAAACCATACCGTGCTCGTGGGTCGGCAGAATCAACATCGTTAAGATGTCTATACTACCCAAAGTGATCTACAGATTCAATGCAATATCTATTAAAATACCAACATTATTCTTCAGAGATATGGAAAAATTGATTTTACGCTTCGTATGGAACCAGAGAAGACCCCACATAGCAAAAACAATAGTAGGCACTAAAAACAAAATGGGAGGTATCAACTTACCAGACTTCAAACTTTATTATAAGGCTGTAGTAGTCAAAACAGCTTAGTATTGGCACAAAAACAGAGCCATTGACTAGTGGAACAGAAGTGAGAACCCAGATATAAAACTGTCCTCATACAGCCACCTAATCTTTGACAAAGCAGACAAAAACATATACTGGGGAAAAGAATCCTTATTCAATAAATGGTTCTGGGAAAACTAGATAGCCATATGTAGAAGACTGAAGCAGGATCCACACTTTTCACCTCTCACAAAAATCAACTCACACTCGGTGACAGATTTAAACCTAAGGAGTAAAACTATTAGAATTCTAGAGGAAGATGTTGGTAATACTCTTCTAGACATTGGCCTAGGCAAAGAATTTATGAAGAAGATCCCAAAGGCAATCACGACAATAACCAAAATAAATAAATGGGACCTGATCAAATTAAAAAGCTTCTGAACAGCCAAAGAAATGGTCACAAGAGCAAACAGGCAACCTACAGAATGGGAGAAAATTTTTGCATGCTGCAAATCCGATAAAGGGCTGATAGCCAGAATCTACTTAGAACTCGGGAAAATCAACAAGAAAAAATCAAACGACCCTATCAAAAAGTGGGCAAAGGACATGAACAGAAACTTTTCAAAAGAAGTCAGAATAATGGTCAAAGAACATACGAAAAAATGCTCAACATCTCTAATCATCAGGGAAATGCAAATCAAAACCACAATGAAGTATCACTTATCTCCAGTGTGACTGGCCTGTATGAAAAAGTCCCAAAACAATAAATGTTGGCATGGATTCGGAGAGATAGGAACACTCATACACTGTTGGTGGGATTG
>NW_012143009.1:0-2455 GCF_000956105.1 Propithecus coquereli | reverse complement strand
TGCTATTGCTGGATTGAATGGTATTTCTATTTTTAGCTCTTTGAGGTATCTCCAATTTCTTTTCCACAGAGGTTGCACTAATTTGCAGTCTCATCCATATTTTTGTACATAGCCGTAGTTTGTTGGTTTTCATTGCTTACGTAGTATTCTAGTGTGTAAATAAACTATTTACCTTTCCTTTGCTATTAGACATTTGGAGTGTTTCTGATTTTTAGCTATTAAGAATAAGGTAATTCATTACTATCTTGGGTAATTACATTGATTAATTTGATTTTCAAATGGTAAAGCAACCTTGTATTGCTGAGATAATTAAACCAATGTGGGGCAAGGCATCCACCCTCAGCACAACTTACAAGTAAAAAACAGGTAGGCTGCAGAAAAAAGCCAGTAGCATGTTGATGCTCTCACAGCAGTAAGAGCACAGCTGTCCAAGGAGACTTAAGATGGGAGTCTCCAAATCCTGACAAAGTTTATAGATAAGATTGAAACGATTATATGCCCAAACTTGAGGGATATAGGGAAATTTCTAACTTTAAAATGCCCACAGTAGAAAAGACTGAAAAGTAAACAGCTAAATATCCAACTGAAGAGAATAGGAAAAAAGTAACAAAAAGAAAATAGAAGGAAAGAAATAATAAGACAAAGAATGTAATGAAATAGAAAACAAACATTCAATAGGATTAATAAAAGGTAAAGGTTGGTTCTTCAAAAAGACTGAAAGAATTGACAAGCCTGGCAAGACTGAGGAAGAAAAAAAGATGACACAAAAAATGTAAGGAATGAAAAAGGGAACATCACTCTAGATGCTGCAGACATGTGAAAGGTATTAAGAATATCATGGCCAACTTTATGCCAATAACATCGAATTTGAGATGAAATGAATAAATCCCTAGAAAAATAGATCTTTCCAAAACAGACTGAAGATGAAATAGAAAATCTAAATATTTTAACAATTAAAGTAGTTTAATCTACAGTAAAAAATATTTCCACAAACACACTAGTCAGGCACAGTGTTGCATGCCTCTTATCCCAGCTACTTGGGAGGCTCAGGTGGAAGGATTTCTTGAGCCCGGGAATTGGAGTCCAGTCTGGGCAACACAGCGAGACTCTGTCTCTAAAAAAGAAAAAAATCTTTCAACAAAGAAAACACTGGTAAGTTCCATAAAATATCCAAGGAATTCTATACAAACTCTTCAGATAATAGAAAAAGAACAGAATCATAACTTATTTTATGAGTCTAACATTACCTTGATATTAAAAGCTGACAAGGAAAATTATAGACCAACCTCACTCAGTAGCATAGCCATAAAATATGAAAATATTAGCAAATTGAATTCACCAGTATATAAAAAGGATACTACACAATTACCAAGTTGATTTAATCTTTTTTTTTTTTTTTTTTTTTTTTGAGACAGGATCTCACTTTGTTGCCTGGGCTAGAGTGCAGTGGTGTCATCATAGTTCCCTGCAACCTCAAACTCCTGGGCGCAGACAATCCTCTTGCCTCAGCCTTCCAAGTAGCTAGGAGAACAGGTGCATGCCACCACACCCAGCTAATTTTTCTCTTTTTCATAGAGATCGGGGTCTTGCTATGTTGGTCAGGCTGATCTCAAACTCCTGGCCTCAAGTGATCCTCCTGCCTCAGCATCCCAAAGTGCTGGGATTACAGGCAATCTGTATACCTTTATATTTTTATATTTTGTCTTATTGCATTGGCTAGGACCTTCAGTACAATATTGAATAGGAAATGAGAGCTGACATACTTAGCTTGTTCTCAGTCTTGGGGGAAGCATTCAGTCTTTAACCATTAAGTAGGATGTTAGCTACAGGTTTGGATTATTTGATTTTGTTATTTTAGAGATGGGATCTCATTATTTTGCACAGGCTGTTGGAATGCAGTAGCCATTCACAGGTATAATCATACCGCTCTACAACCTCAAACTCCTGGGCTCAAGTGATACTCTGTCTCAGCCTCCTTAGTAGCTAGGACTGCAGGAGCTTACCACTGCACCCGGTTTGCCGTAGATTTTTTTAATAAACGCTTATAATTGGGTTGGGAGAGGTCCCTTCTATTCCTAGTTTGCTGAAAATATTTGTCATCAAAAGGTATTGAATTTTGTCAAATGCTTTTGATGCACTATTGAGATGTTCATCTGTTTTTTCATTTTTAATTTGTTAATGTGGTGAATTACTTTTATTGATTCTTTAATATTAAACCAAACCTGCATCCTAGCATGAATCCTACTTGGTCATGATATATTATCCCTTTTATTTGTTACTTGGTTTGAGTTGCTAAAATTTTGGTAAGGATTTTTGTGTTTGCTCATGAAGGATATTGATCTGTAGTTTTCTCTCCTTGTCTTTGTCTGGTTTTGGTATCAAGACTGCCAAGTAGGCTGGGCGCGGTGGCTCACGTCTGTAATCCTAGCACTCTGGGAGGCCGAGGCGGGCGGAT
>NW_012143008.1:0-1702 GCF_000956105.1 Propithecus coquereli | reverse complement strand
TAACGATGCATAAGATAATCAATGGCAATTTGGATTAAACATAGATTGTGTGAAGTGCGTCTCTAAGAGTATGAGTCAATGTGTGTATATATATGATATAGCTAAACTCCGCATGAAATGAAACAGGAGTTTGGGGAATATGTTCATCAGAAAACAGAAGACAGAAGAGACTGTTTAAACAACACGGCTGTATGACTAAAGAACATTTAAGATCAAGATTATCTGCCCCCAGAGGCAGCATGGTAGGCTTCCCCAGGAGAGCAAGACCATGTGCAGATGCAGGTTAGCGGACTGCTGTGGCTTGTGTGGCCAAGTGGGGGTGGGGGAGGATAGCTCCCAGGCCACCAGGTGGTCCTGCCCTGCCTGCAGCGCCCAGCTATGCAGGAACTCCAGCCCCTGAGGACACCAGCTCCCCCCTGTGCTTTCCTCCAGCCCAGCTGCTCCCACAAAGCGGTGCCCAGGGACAGGACTGCTACGGCTGCAGGGGCTACCCACCTGGCTCCTGCTTTCTACATATAATGAGAGACAGAGGGCGTGGGTTGTAAGAGAAGCTGATTATTTTGAGGGAAGGTTCTATGCTTGCTCATGCTCATCTTTGTGAATAGCCCATGAAGAAACAAAGAAACTGAGTGAAAATGAAGACATCTTGTAAACTTCACCTTAAGAGACAATATTTCTTAAAAAATCCCTCTAAAGTTAAGAAAAATATATGAAAGACACTGATGCTTAAGGTTAAATATGGTGTACAGTTGCTGATCTTTGTTTTTCTTGAACACCTCACTAAAATGATAATCAAGGAATAACGTGTGTGTGTGTGTGTGTGTGTGTGTGTGTGTGTGTGTGTGTAAACACCAAACAACAAAGAGAATGACAGTGGAGATACAGCCGAGATGTCAATATTTGGAGGCTAAAGAATGGGAAGGACAAGTGGTAACTGACAAACTAGAGAAAGATGAAGGCTAAGTCTGTATGTTAGATCAAACAAGATGCAAGCCTGATTTGAAACACAGATCACTGTACCTCTACTACAGTAAGGTGGGTTGAAAACAGGAGGAATTATTTAAAGCCTTCAAAAGTATCAGGGCCCTAGACCTCTCTCAGTGGAAAACTGGAGCTTTACTTTCTGGGTTTGAGATATCATCTAAAGGCTAGAGCAGAGGTTCCACACTAGAAAGAGGGAAATTAAATGAGAATCCCTTTCTCCCTTCACCTTCTCATCTTCCAGAAGGCAAGTATCCAGGAGTATATGCCCAGGGGAAAAAAGTATTGACAGAAAGTGACTTGATTTACATCTGAATCACATTAAAGGGAAGTCTACTCACATATGAAGAGCTCTGATCAGCATTTTAATGCAGCATTCTCTAGTGGGTATTCCAGGATCAACTTGCAAACAAGAAAGAGGATATAGAAGGAAATGAAGTCCATGCAAGGGGCAGAAGACAAAATATCAAAACAAAAAAAACGAAATGAAACAAAGAAACCTCAAGACAATAAAGCAAACAATAGCCAAATAAACAAAATCTCTAACTTTTGAAATAAGAGATAGAGAAAATGGAAAGAAAAGATTTTTTAATAGGATTATTCTAGTAAAGCAAATACGCACATAATGACATTTCCAGAAAATAAAAAGAAACAAAAATGGAGAAGCGAAAATTCTCAAATAAATATTTCCCCAAACTAAAGCACATAAATTTCTAAATTA
>NW_012143007.1:0-1751 GCF_000956105.1 Propithecus coquereli | reverse complement strand
GACAGTTTCAATGATCTAAATGACTTTTGTTGATCAAACATGGTCCAAATGACGTGACCTAAATATGGTAATTGTTTCTACTGGACTGAAGGAAGGGCCCACCACATACACATACACACACACAGATTTCTAGATTTCTCCTTCTGCATTATGATTTTTGCACAACTCAGTTTGGAGAATATAGCCATAGTAAATTCAACTGAAATAAATTCAGTCAGAACTCTAAGTTATACCTATCACAAAATCAATAAAGTAATTTTTAAATTTAGTTGCTTGCCTTTAACTATTAGCGTGGGTTTAATACCACAAGTGAAACAATAGCACAATGTCTGGGAAGTATAAAAATAGAATGACATGATTTTAACATTCTTACACAATGTGGGGAGAGGTATAATATCACCAGAAGCTAGACTGTCATAAATTAAAGATGTAAACTATAAAAACTAATGTACAATCATTAAAATTAAAAAAAAGAATTATAGTTAATAAATCAACAAAAGAGATAAAAGATAATCCTAAGAAATACTCATTTAATTCAAAAAAGGAGACCAATGAATAAAAAAGACAACAAACAAATAGAAAGTTCATAAATTTAAACCTAGCCACGTTACTAATTGTACTAAATGTACTAAATTTTGAATGAGGACAGATTTATGTCATCTCTGTTAAAGAGAAATATATTTATACAGACTTCTGGGTGTGTATATATGTAACTTGGTATATACAAAAATATATACATATATCAATTTATATATCACTTATACATATATCTCTATCTATACATATCAAGTCACCTGATGAAATTATCTAACAATTTTAGTCCTGGCTGAGGGCTAAAACTCTATGTTTGAAAATCATCTCCTTAGCATACTATAATTCTGAGAATAAAAAAATTACAATTCTAGAAAATGAAGAATAAGATTGACACAACAGAACTTGAATAATATGAAACTTTAGGCATTGAGAGGAAAATAATTAGAAGAACAGCAGGAGAATTGGGAAGAAAATAAGAATACATACCATAAATTTAAGAAATTAAGATTTCCTAGAAGAGGTTGGTTATTTCAAAACAGAGTGCGTAACTCTAAGTAGAGTCATGGTATGACCAACAATAAGGCATTGCTAAAGTTACTGAAGTCCTAATTTTCTCTAGACTTTCAAATTTTATACCTGTTATTTTTATTACTTGACTGGCACTGATTTGCCCAGGACTGATATCTATATATTTCAAACTTGTTTAAATTCATGAATTAGTAAATTCCATAGTATGAGTCTTTTCATTTTCCTTAGATGAGCCAATCTGGTGTCTGCAGTCATATTTTCAGTACTCATTTTGAGTAAAAACCAAGTAAGCAGCAGAATTTATAGAACAAACCCAAGCAAAGCTTTCTCTCTCTGTTAGGATGTACTACCATATACACTTATATTTCACCAAAGATGCTTCACATAGTGTTTTTTAGGCACTTTTTAATCTGAATACCTTACTAACAAACGACTTTTCCCAAAGTAGTTTATCTCTAATGTGAAATATGCAAATGCAGATCTTACTATTTTTTTTATTATTTTTTATTTCAGCATATTATGGAGGTACAAATGTTTAGGTTATGTGTATTGCCCTTGCCCTACCCGAGTCAGAGCTTCAATCGTGTCCATCCCTCAGACGGTGAGCACCGCACCCATTAGATGTGTATATACCCATCCTCTCCACCCCTTCCCATCTGCCCAACACCCTATCAGTGTTATTACTATAT
>NW_012143006.1:0-1472 GCF_000956105.1 Propithecus coquereli | reverse complement strand
GCATGCCTGTAGTCCCAGCTACTTGGGAGGCTGAGGCAGGAGGATGGCTTGAGCCCAGGACTTTGAGGTTGCTGTGAGCTAGGCTGACGCCACTGTACTCTAGCCCGGGCAACAGAGTGAGACTCTGTCTCAAAAAAAAAAAATCCTATTGTATGATACCCTCTCGTAAGATTTTAAAACATGCAAAGCAGTACAATTCCTGAAAAAATTAAGCATAGAGTCGCCATATGGCCCAGCAATTCCACTTCTGGACACATACCCAGAGTAATTAAAAGCAAGTGCTGAACAGATATTTGTACAGCCGTGTTCACAGCAGCATTATGCACAATAGCCAAAGGGTAGAAACAACACAAATGTCCGCTGACAGATGAATGGATAAACAAAATGTGGCATATGCGTACAATGAAATATTATTTGGCCTTTAAAAAAAGAAAATTCTGACATGTGCTACAACATGGATGAACCTGACGTTATGTTAAGTAGCATAAGCCAATCACACGAAAAAATACTGTATGATTCCACTTATATGAGGTAACTAAAGTAATGAAATCTATAGTGACAGAGTAGAATGGTGGTTTCCAGGGGCAGGGGGCAAGGGGTGGGTATAGGCAATTATTGTTTAATGTGTACAAAATATCAGAATAGCAAGATGAAAAAGTTCTGGAGATGGATGGTGGCAATGGTTGCACAATGACATGAATGGACTTAATGTCACTGAACTATACACTTAAAAGTGGTTAAGATGGAAAATTTTATGTTATGTATAATTCACCACAATAAAAAATTACTAGGCTGAGCCCAGTGGCTCATGCCTGTAATCCTAGCACTTTACAAGGCAGGAGGAATGTCTGAGGCCAAGAGTTTGAGACCAGCCTGGGCAATGTAGCAAGACCCTATCTCTAAAAATTAAAAAATTAGCCGGGCATGGTGGTGTACACCTGTAGTCCCTGCTACTCAGGAGGCTGAGGCAGGAGGATCGCTTGAGGCCAGGAGTCTGAGGCTGCAGTGAGCTCTAATGATGTCACTGCACTCCAACCCGGGTGACAGCGATACCATGTCTCAAGAAAAAAAAACATACCAAGCAATACCATACGGTTTGTAGATCCGTACATGTACAGCGGAAATATAAAAACATGCAGGGGACTGACAAACTGTAAATGCAGGAGAGCCGTTATGCCTGGGCAGGGGGGAACACGAGTGGGAAAGGCAACACAGCATGTTTCAGGTGGACCTGTATGTTTCAGTTCTAAAAGCAAAATGTGAAGAAAACAGGACAAAGCTTGGTGGTAGGCACATTTACGCTTCTTATCGTTGTACTCTAAACTTTCCAATATGATTTGAATATTTCATCATTTAAAAGAAGAACCAGATATTATTATTTATGCCTCATAAATAGGAGCCAAGAAGCCCAGCAACCATCCCTAACCCTGTCTGCACCACGAGCACTGATCTCATCTTCATCCTCAGGACGG
>NW_012143005.1:0-2535 GCF_000956105.1 Propithecus coquereli | reverse complement strand
CCCTAATTTCCTTCTTCACTTTTCTTATCCCTCATTCTTTATCTCTGGGATAGTATTCCATGATAAATTTAATAAAATGGAAACACCCTGCCTCAAGCTGAGACAAAATTCAGGTGGAAATTTCTAATAAGCAACTGGATAGACAAATCTGGAGCTCAGGAAAGAGATGTGGAATATAAATTTGGGAGCTTAGAATATTAATTAAATTTAAAGATAGTGGATTAGGTGAGAACACCTAGAGAATGAGTGTAGATAAAGAAGATGTCTGATGCCTGAGAGTTAGATGCATCATCATTTAAAGTTAGAAGATGAGGAAATACAGCAAGGGAGCCTTAGGAGGAGCAGCCATTAAGGTAAAAGGAAAACCAGGAGAATGTGTGGTCTCCTAGAATCCGAGTGATGAAAGTGCCTCAAGGAGGAGAGTATGATCAACTATGTCAAATGGTTCTGAGAGGTTGAATAAGATAAAGATTGAGTTTTGACCATTGAAACTGTCAACATGGTCATCATTACTTTCTTGGTAAGAGTTTATTTGCTGGGGTATTGGGGAAAATCCAGACTGGAGTGGGTTCAGGTAGGAATGAGAATATGAGAAGTAGATTCAGTGAGTACAGTTAACTCTTCCAAAGTCCTTTTTCCTCTAATCTCTTTCATTCATTCCCTTATGACTCTAACCAGGTTAAATGCATTAAATACCATATGTATATTGAAAATGCCCAAATACATATCTTCAGCCCAGATCTCTTACTTTATTTCCAAAATTATATATCCAAATATTTTCTTGATATCTCCATTTGGATTTCTAATAGATATCACACATTTAATATATCCAAAACAGACTCCTGAACTCCTCATATTTCCCTTCAAAACCTTCTTTTCCTTCTTTCACATTTCACTTATAGGAAACTTCATTCTTTCAGGCTTCATGTCCAAAAATCCTAGAGTCCTCTATGACTCCTTTCTCTCTACAAACCTGATATTCAATTTGTCAATAAGTACTATGTAATATTGCAACCCCCACCCTTGTTCTTGGACTTATCCTTCTTTCTATATAGTACTTAGCATTTTCTAACATATTTATAATTAATTTATTATACTAATTGGCTGTCTTATTCAAGTAGAATGTAAATTCTTTTGACAGACATTTTTATCTCATTTGTTCACTGTTGTTTCCCTAAAGCCTAGAATACTACTTGGTATGGAATAGAAACTCAAAGCATATTCAAGGAGTGAATAAAAATTATTATTGATGTACATATGTGAGTTTGTATGTGTATTTCTCAAACAGAAATGTCGATAAAAACAACTTTGATATCATCCATATTGGAATCAAACTCCCTTAGTTCACTATTTTACTTTAAAACTAAGGTAATCTTTGTTGTTGTAGGAAAGCTTAAATTTTTCCCTGAACTTTCTACAAAGTTGATTCTATAGAGCAAAATGATAGAGATTAACAGGAAAAAGAAAAGGCATGCAAATTTATTAACGTGCATATGGGCATGGGAGTGTTACGAAGTATGAAAACTTAAAGATTGATTCTTAAATACTTCTTCACTGGGGAGATAATCTCTGAGCTGCCCTCAGAATGAACAGATGGTAGCTTGTGGTTGAGGTCATCTTTCCTTGAGCTCGACAAGAGTCGGGAGTGTTCAGAGAAAGCCTGGCTGTTTATTTTTCACCAATGTAGATTTTTCTCTGTAGATGAAAGTCTTCACAAAAGGCTGCTTCTCAGGGCTATTCCTGTCTGCAAGCCCTCCGAATAACCATCTCAAAATATGCCAAAGGAGTTTATTTTGGGGTGAAACATTTTTGGTTTCCTTTAATAACACAAGGTTTTTGATGTAAATGTTCAAAGGTGCTTACATGCTCTGTCCAGCATGTGAGAATGATCTTATTGATGTAAGGAGACAAAGATAAGATAACATCAAGAATAAGAGGGAAAGAAAAATTTAAGATGGGGATATTTTGGAACACTTGCTGATAGAGCAGAGAATATGTGTATGTGGATGTGAATTCCTTGTTCCGAGCCAGGTTGAGCAACACAACCCTTTTCTAAAGCTTCTTACACTTTCCTTACATTACTGATGTGAAGCTTCTGTTTTCTTGAAGTTTATGATGATAAGGAGATTGGGCTCAGATTAATCTCACATCTCCTTTATTCCTTGAAATCCACTGAAAGCATTTTATCACTTGGGAGAAATATCATATTTTTGCATTCAGATGAAATATGGAAGGCAAAGAAAATGGCTTTTTACTATGGGCATTGTGAACAATGTTTCAACCTATCATTGTAAAAAACATTTTCTTCCATTCTTTTAAGGAAAATACGTTACTTCCAAAGACATGCTTTATTTCTCCTTAAAGATGTTCTGAAGCTTTGTAGAGAAAAACAGGTTGTTAGCACATGACTTAAAAATAAAACAACAAAAAAGTCCCTAACACAATGTCTAAAGAAAACCTAAGAAAATGGATTTTCAGCTTTGGTTATAGAGTGACAAATGATTGCTTTAAAACCTAAGAAATCTTTCTTTCAAA
>NW_012143004.1:0-7732 GCF_000956105.1 Propithecus coquereli | reverse complement strand
GGCCTCCCAGAGTGCTAGGATTACAGGCTTGAGCCACTGTGCCCGGCCTGCATCCTTTAGTTCTTAACAGTGCCTGGTACATAATATCTTCAGAAAGGTTTATGGAATGGCTGTATTTACACTTCCTAGTTTCTGACTTTAGTTCTCCATGATTTCTCGCGTATTAATTTCTTCATCGTGTATACTCTTCACCTCTACCTTTCTTAAGGGAATAGTGGAAAATTATTTTCTTAAACTTATGCATTAACATATTTCTTACCTCATTTATTAGAATTGTGAAAATTTCTAATGAGATTTTTTTATTATCTGTGGTTTAAGTGCTCATATCTTGCTATGATTTAAGACACTAAATTATAAACTTTTAGACCTACACACAAAGGACTTTCAAATGATCAGATTCACTGTTTCACCTTCCAGACAAGGACATGAAGATTCAGAGAGAGGTTAAATGAATACCCTAGAAGCACACTACTAGTTGGTGGCAAAGTTACCCCTGGGAGCCAGGTCTTTTTCCTTCCGGCACTGGGTTCTCTTCCCTACAATTCAGCCACTCTAGAGGTTTATCCCATTTTGTTGTCAGAGACTAAATATGGATGTGGCCCTGGTTGCTTTATTTACCAACCTGAGGCTTTAATTTTGCCTCTGAAACTACAATAATAACTTAGTTATTAGCAAATAAATTAACATTAACATTTTTTCTCTGGAGGCCTGCTAAACTGTGAACCTCCTTCTTAAAAATTCTGAGGGGGCTTGAAAAGAAAAAAACCCAGAAATGCATAGATAAATGTTGAACAGATCATCAACCCTTCCTCATTCTGTCTCTCAGGAGCTCTTTCATCCTATCACAAATTGGTTCAGCAGTACAGGAGTTAATATCAATAAGCAGTTTTCTTTATAATACCCAGACATTCCATTTGTCTTCTTTAAGGATGTGCTTGAAGAGGAGAGGGGAAGTTACACTGTAAATATTGTCTTCCCCAGATACAAATGTTCCTTAACTAATAGAACTGGAAAATGATACGTGCTGTTTGCTAAGTTTTTACTTCTAAGTTTTTGTTAGGCTATTAGATTTGGTTAATAACACTGTGGGCTAATAATATAAAGATTAGCACATCTTTTATTTTATTATAGATATTTCAAACGTACAGAAAAGTATACAGAATAATACAACAAAAAACTTACATATCTATCACCCAGCTCAGTCATATAATAAAATTTTATCTTATTTGCTCCATATCTCTCCTTCTTCCCTCTTTCTTCCCTTCTCTCCTTCCCTTCCAAGTTAAAATCTTATAGCTGTAGTTAAGCCCCTGTAACCAACCTATCCCATTTCTCTCCTGTTATTTGCAGAGGTAACAATTACCCTGAATTTAGAGTTTAAATTCCTGCGTGCCTTTTTATACTTATACTACATATGTATCCATAAACAATACAAAGTGTCGATTCCCTGTTTTCTATATTTATTCAATGATATATTCTATGTTTTCTCCTTAACTTCTCACTTAACATCTATTAACATACGTCTTCTAGTTCATTTAAACTGTTAAATAGTACTTTGTTGTATAAGACCACAATTTATCCATTCTCTTATTGATGGATCTTTAAATTGTTTCCATTATTTTTCTCTTATAAACAATGCAAGAATAAACATTCTTGTACATGACTCCTTCTGAGAGTTATAGACCCAGGTGTGGCATCACTGGGTTGCATCATAAGTCTTTTGAAAAGAATTTTTATGTTGATAGTAAAACGATCTGCCTAGTTACTCAAAAGAAAAAGAACAAGTCACAATAAGTGCTGGAAGAAAGAGAATGTCTGAAATAGGATGTAAAATAGTATGGAATAGTAGATAAATGAGATATATAATCCTATGCTTTTTTAAAAAAAGTAATTCATCTTTCGAAAAAAAAAAGTAGAGTGAACATACAAGTCAGTTGAACAATCACTGAATGCCACAGATTCTCTATTTAAGATGATACCTTTGGTGTCACTGCTTCCGTGAAGCCTTCCAGAATTTTCCTTTATTTCTTTTTTTCTGTGAAAGTTACTTCCTCCTTTGGACCTCCATTCTACCTACCTCTATTACATGATGTATTGCACATTGCATTTGCTATGGTGTGTTTACATGTCTCTCGTAATAGGCTGAATGGTTTTGAGGTTGGAGTTCATGCTTGTTTGTATTTCCAGGGCATGGTGCACAATAGGTAGTTAAGTATGAGGAAGGAATGAATGGTCCAAAATCATGGAAGATCTTTCAGAGCTGGCAGTGCGTTTCTGAAAATAGGATAATTTGGTGAAAGTTAGCTTAAAATATGGAAAGGGGGTTTTTATCCTTTTGTCTTCGATTGGACCTACAAAAAGGAAGTTTCATAGAAAAGCTGACATAAATGGCTAATAAAGCGGAAGTCATTTAAAATTTGACTATAGACATCTGCTACATATGATTAATACATATCAGCAGTTAATTTTAGGAAAACTTTAATTTTAAAAATTGACAAGAATTCACCTTCTATTCTCCTTTAATGATTTAATTCTTTGTCAACCATTAGGATTTTTAAATTCCTCTATTCTTGTAATCTGGGATACTGAGATTTGTCTGGTTGGGATTGCTAATTAAATGAAATAATTCTTCTAAAGCACTCACCACAATGTTTGGCAAATAGTAAGTACTAAATAAACATTGGCTTACCATTAGCTGATTCCACCTGCCAATTTATACCATGTGCTTCCTGGTATACGTTTGAGAGATCTCCCATCTATATGTTTGGAACAGTGCATTAGTAAAGCTGCCAGCTCAGAAAAAGGAAGCCATCTAAAAATCTAGAACTTAAAGTTAAGAGCATGATAGAAAATTCTTGAGTATTCTGTGTTAGGTGCAAAAAATATAGGGGGGATTATATATTATAAATATATTTTTCAGAATGTAGAAAAGCCATTAGAATATTTTAAAAATGCTCTCTTCTGTCATAAGAGCTTGCTTATTATGAATAATGTATCACATGCATGAAAGAAGGCGGTGGCTAGTTTCATTTCCCCAAAACACCTTTTCAATGGTAAATTTGAGGCATCTGTGGTTTGCCCAGGTCTAAACCCAGTGAGGTCCACCATAACTAGTATATATTTACATTTTGACTCATGGTGTCTGTCAGGCTTTAATCATAGGGGAACAAGTAATATTACTCAGACTTCATTGTTTAATCTTCCATTCATTTGTTTTCCAAGTTTGTCTCAGTCTGTGGGAAGGTTCCTTTTTGATTGCAACATGTGGTCCTGATTTCTGCAATTTATCTTCATTTGCCGTTTTGAGGTGGCTGTGAAAATCCTATGATAAGCTCCTTATTCCCCAAATCTATGCCTCTAAACCTCATTGACTTGGATTCATTCCAAATACATTTTGAAATCACATCAACACTTTTCAGATCAGCAAGTTATTTCTTAATAAATCACTGTCTTAATGTTAGATGCTATTTTAAAGACATTAAAGAGAGCAGTTTCCAAATATGTGTAACTACTTCCAGGGAATAGTAAACTGGAGCATTTAATTAAATGAAGGCCCTAAATTTTTATTATGCTGTCATTGGGTATTTGAATAACTAGATGTAAATGAGTTTTATTTGTACAAAAGTGATTTTCTAAATCCAATTGTCCCTGTTTCAAAATATAGTTCTAGTGTCTGGGCAAAACTGGAGATGGAATGGCTGTGTCTCCATAACTAAAACAAATTAGAGGGTTGCAGCAATAAGCTGAACCCACAGAGGGAAAAACAACCTTTGAATCTTTTTCTTTCCCTGAACTAATTGGGTAATTTACTCAACTAATTTTGTCTAGTCATTAGGAAGACAATTCTCCATTCTAGAATTTATTCCACTAAAGTGAACAATATTGATGCATATAATTTAGATTAAAAATCCTTCTGCTCTTAGAAATATCTGGATATATGCCTTGAATAAACTTACTCGTTTAGGGTGCAGAAATTTATTCAAAGAGAAACCAATAAAAAATAATAACAACATTAACTACCATTTGGTAAGCATTACCTATGTGAAAAAAACGTTTTTTCCATATTGAGGTATAATTGACAATTAAAATAATTTACATTTAAAGTATACAACTTGACGATTTGATATACATATACATTGTGAAATAATCACCACAGTTAATTAATATATCCATCACCTCTCATAGTTACCATTTTCTTTTTTTTTCATTCTTTTTTTCTCTCTCTCTCTTCTCTTTTTTTGGTGGTGAGAACACTTAAGATCCACTCTCTTAGCAAATTTCAAGTGTACAATACAGGATCATTAACTATAGGAACATCGTTGTATAATAGATTTACAGAACTTATTCATCTTGCATAAATAAAACTTTGCACACTTTTCCCAATATCTCCCCATTTCCCTCTCCCTCCAGCTCCTTATTACTCTATTCTTTGTTTCTATGAGTGTGACTATTTTAGATTCCACATATAAGTGAGATCACACAGTATTTGTTTTTCTGTGTCTGGCTTATTTCACTAAGCATAATGTTCTCCAGGTTCATTCACAGTGTTGCAAATGGCAAGATTTCCTTCTTTTTAAATGCCAGATAATATTCCATTGTGTATGTGTGTGTATATATATATCTATATGTATATAGCACATTTTCTTTATCAATTTATCTTTCAATGGACATTTAGGTTGTTCCCATGTCTTGGCTACTGTGAATAATGCTGCAATGAATCTGAGAGTGCAGCTATCTTTTGAGATCCTGATTCCATTTCCTTTGGGTGTATACCCAGAGGTGGGATTGCTGCATCATATAGTTGTTCTATTTTTAATTTTTTGAGGAACCTCTGTACTGTTTTCCATTAATGACTGTACCAAGTTACATTCCCACCAGTAGCATATAACGATTCCCTATTCGCCAAATCCTCACCATCACTTATCTTTCACTATGTAACAAAACTTGAATATACTTTAATCCTGCCAACAAATTTGTTGGATGAGGGCTGTTCTTTGCATTTTAGATATGTGTAAATTTCTGCTCAGATGGGTTAAGTAACTTGCCCAAGCTTGCCCAGCTGGTAAATATTAATATCAAGGCTCATATTAAAATTCCAGCCCATCTGGTGGTAGTGCCCAAGAAACCTCATTCTTTCCTCTACAAAACAAAATTGATGCAGAGTGGAATCATTTTATGATCCCTTTGATAGTCTTGGTTTTTCAGAAAAGCCACAAGACATGGATTAAATGATGATAAAAATATATCGAGGCCGGACGTGGTGGCTCACGCCTGTCATCCTAGCACTTTGGGAGGCCGAGGTGGGAGGAGCCCACATTGTGGGAATGAGGGAAGCAAATCACCTCAGTGAAGGCTTCACCACAGCCAGGGGACTGCCCCAGTGGTGATGAAAGTGTACAAATGAAGTGTAGGAGTTGGAGAGCCTTCACACACCTCCAACCCTTCCTGCCTCTCAGAATACTCATACCCTTTGGCAGAAACCAGAGACAGAAATCCGTGTTCACTCGTAGCCACACAGCAGACATTTCTGGCTGTTGGATGATAGTTATTGAGCTTCCATTGTGCATCTTCTCAAAAATCTTATCAACTAGGAGATATTATCTCACTTAAGAAATGAGAAAGTTAAGGCTCAGAGGAACTAGGTGAATTGCCCAAGATTATTACACAGCTTATAACTGGGCAACCAGGATTCAAACATTGGTCTATATCTTAATCCAAAACCCATGTTCCTTTCACTATTCAGGCTTATTCGCTGGGCATGGGGATATTGCAAAATCATTGTTTTTCCTCATCATTTTTTGTTGTTACCATCTTTTGACCATTTCATTTCTGATTAACTGATTTTATCCAAAAGTAAGAACATTCTACGGAATTCTTGGGGTAGCAGTTGAAATTAAGAGCTTGCTGGATCACCTGCAGATTGTTATTTCCCTGTACTGTCTCTTTTTTCCTCCTACTATCTAATATACGTATTTGACATCTGATTATCACAGTCCTTTCAGGGGTTCTTAAACACACTTGCTTGTGGGAAAGTGCTAGTTAAAAATTGTAACAGGCAGATTTTTGGGGTCTCATAACCTTGCAACAGAGGGAAGG
This sequence comes from Propithecus coquereli, assembly GCF_000956105.1. Classification (NCBI taxonomy): domain Eukaryota; kingdom Metazoa; phylum Chordata; class Mammalia; order Primates; family Indriidae; genus Propithecus; species Propithecus coquereli. Next base: position 1,636 of record NW_012143004.1, on the reverse strand, counting down.
AAGTAACTTTTGGGCTCATGAAAATGTGTACCGCAAAGGTTTTCTTAAAGTTCTCTGCAAGGTGTAGATAATTTCACAAGTAAAATGATTAGTTAGTACAGTAGCAAGATTAGGTCACTGGCTTTGCTATTTTGAGCTTGTAGCAAATTATTCATTTTTATATGACAAAGTCTATGGGACAATTAGAGGACTTGAACTGCTTCCCCTGTCTCTCTTCAATGCCTCTAAAGAAGAGATCAAAGATTTTTAAGTCTAGTCCTTCACTCTCCTAGCCCTGACCCTACCCCTTCTATAGGTAATAAATGTGTTGCTTGCAATAAGTGTTTGTCAAACTTTTTAATACCATTTTTTCACTGTGATGATCAACAAATATGTGCTCTGAAAATCTTCTATATGTAGGGCCCACTGTTAGATCCGGCACTAGACAGCTTGTGGTTTGAATCCTGCCCCTTGTGTGTATGGCAGCATGAGGGCATATACCACATCCATATCAAAGCACAGGTGGGAACCTCACCCTTTAATGTTGAAATGGTTTTACTTTCCTCTGCTAGCAAAGATGGCTAATAACTGCCTTGCTTTTGTTTCTGTAAGTTCACACACACACACACACACACACACACACACACACACACGGTACATTTTAACATTTGAAAACACTGATTCTCATAACCAGTGTTTTTCAGGAATAGATCACACAACCACCAATCTCTGCCAACCCTCTCTCCAGTGACCACTCCATCTCCAATTTCATGCAAATAGCAAATACTGTAGAGGTAGTATTTCATCTACAGGGAACACTGCTGAGTTGCAGAAATAGTAACTCTATTTGCTTATCTGAGAAGTTTTTTTGTTTGTTTGATTTTTTTAGAGATGAGGTATCACTATGTTGCTCAGACTGGATTCAAACTCCTAGGCTCACGCAATCTTCCCACCTCACCCTCTCAAGTAGCTGGGATCACAGGTGTGCTTCTGTGCCAGACTACTTGAGAAGTTTTAAAATGTCTTTTATCCTTCAAAAATAGAAAAAGTAAAAAATCTACAACTGTGGTCCCCACCCCCTGGCTGTGGACCAGTATCCGATTAGTCTGCGGCCTATTAGGAACAAGGGCACACAGCAGGAGGTGAGCTGCAGGTGAGTGAGGGAAGCTTCTGTATTTACAGCTGCTCCCCATATCACTTGCATCACCGCCTGAGCTCTGCCTCCTATCAGATTAGTCGCTACATCAGATTCTCACACAAGAGCAGGAACCCTACTGTAAACTGCGCATGCGAGGGATCTAGGTTGCGTGCTCCTTATGAGAATCTAATGCCCGATGATCTGAGGTGGAGCTGAGGCAGTGATGCTAGTGCTGGGGAGCAGCTGCAAATACAGATTATCATTAGCAGAGAGGTTTGACTGTACGGAGACTATAATAAATCAATTGCTCGCAGACTCATAGCAAAACCCTATCAGTGTGTGGCAAGTGATAACGTAATAATAATAGAAATAAAGTGCACAATAAATGTAATGCACTTTGGCCGGGCGCGGTGGCTCTCGCCTGTAATCCTAGCACTCTGGGAGGCCGAGGCGGGTGGATCGCTCGAGGTCAGGAGTTCGAGACCAGTCTGAGCAAGAGCGAGACCCCGTCTCTACCAA
>NW_012143003.1:0-947 GCF_000956105.1 Propithecus coquereli | reverse complement strand
AATAGAAATATTTTTGGTCTACATTGACAATCTGTTGTTTAATGTAGCCACTTTCATCTGTTACCTTAGCTAGATCTTCTGTATAACTCGTTTCAGCTTCTACATCAGCACTTGCTGCTTCCCCTTGAACTTTCATGTTATGTAGATGGCTTATTTATTTAAACCTCATGAACCAACCTAGCTAGCTTCAAATTTTTCTTCTGCCACTTTCTCACTTCTCTGACCCTTCATAGAATTGAAGACAGTTAGGACCTTTCTCTGTATTAGGCTTTGGCTTAAGGGAAAATCATGCCTGATTTGATCTTCCATTTAGACTGCTAGACATTTCTTCATATCAGCAATAAGGCTGTTTTGCTTTCTTATCATTGGTGTGTTCGCTAGAGAAGTACTTTTTTTAATTTCCTTCAAGAACTTTTTCTTCAAATTCAAAACTTGGCTAACTGTTTGGCCAAAAGCCTAGCTTTTGGCTCATTTCAGCTTTTGACATGCCTTCCTCACAGAACTGAATCATTTCTAGCTTTTGATTTAAAGTGGGAGACGTCCAACAAATTCCTTTCACTTAAACACTTAGAGGCCATTGCGGGCTTATTAATTGACTTAATTTCAATATTGTTGTGTCTCAGGGAACAGAGAGGCCTCAGGAAAGGGAGAGAGATGGGAGAATGGCCAGTGAGTGGAGCAGTCGGAGCATACACAACATTTATCGAATACGTTCACCATCTTACATGGATGTGGTTTGTGTCATCCCAAAACAATTATGATAGTAACATCAGAGATCACTGATTACAGATCACAGTAGCAGATACAATAATGATGAAAAAGTTGTAAATATTGTGAGAATTACCAAAATGTGACACGGAGACATGAAGAAAACACATGCTGGTGGAAAACTGGAGCCAATAGATTTGCTCAAGCAGGGTTGCTACAAACCTTCAATTTCTAAAATA
>NW_012143002.1:29654-30340 GCF_000956105.1 Propithecus coquereli | reverse complement strand
TCTATAGTTTTCTTAAAACATGGCCATCTAGCCACATTATGTAATTACGCAAAGAGTGAGTCACAATTTTGCAAATAAATACCAATTTTTAGAGACAGCTACACATTAAAAGGTCTTCCTTATATTTGCACGGTGCAGTGTAATTCATGAAATGCTTTCACCCACATTATCTCATTGTCTCATCGTTATAGCCTTGCAGGGACTCGGGGTCATCATTTTAGGACATCTCTTCCAATTGTCAGAACTTGGGAAATAGAAAATGTAGGCAATTAAGTGAAATTATTCTGATCTCAGGAGAACAGTCTGAAGAATTAGAAAAGGAGCTTTTTGTGATTATTTTTCCTTAAAATTCTCACATTTTAATAAGAGCAAGATATAGCAAAACTTACTTCTTATCACTAACAATTTGGTAAGTCAAAGCTTCACTTAATATTTTTTTCCATTACCAGCCATCATTGGTCTATGCCCCCACCCCATCTCTTAATAGTTATTTTGATTCTTACTTTAGACATTTCTAGTGGCAAAAGAAAAATGTTCATCTTCCTAGCAAGCAGCACCTCCCAAACACACATGCACACACACATTCATTCCTCCACCTCATCAAACTGTTTGAAAACTATCAATTCTCTCTACTTGAAATTTTACAGTACAGACATGTGTTTGGTTTAACAATAGCCTTTTAAAAA
>NW_012143002.1:27704-28089 GCF_000956105.1 Propithecus coquereli | reverse complement strand
ATACATTTCTTTTTTCTCTGTTGACTATAGACTCTGTACTTCAACTTCTACTCTTAAAAGAGCTCTGTTTTCTAAATTACAGACATAGGTGGATACATTTCTGAAGAAACTACTCTATTTCCATCTAAAAATTTAATGCTTCACTTTTTAAATGGCAGTTCCAGAGAAGATTTCAGGAAAATGAATGTTGCCAAAAGGAACCTATAATTCCCTAAGGGAGCAATATTAATTAGAGAAATATGTGCCTCTGAATTCATCCAATTTGCATTTCATTTTATGGTTTATTTTTTGCAAACAGTTTACTAAATGATTGCAGTTGCAGATGGTTAAATTATTACCATCAGATGGCTGCCATGGCTGATATTACAGAAAAGGATAGAATCTG
>NW_012143002.1:22535-23040 GCF_000956105.1 Propithecus coquereli | reverse complement strand
CCAGCAACCGTGGAATATTGTCTATTTCTTTGTATGCTCATTTTTTGGTCTATTTTTTATGTTGTTGCTATGATAGTTAATATTCTTTTATGTTCATGAGTATAAAAAAGTCAAGAGTTTCACACATGTATGTATTTCCGCATGTCAATGATAGATTAACCGCATTCAACAAAGCGAATTTGCAAAGTAAGGAAAAGCACATTGTTGGGTGGGAACAGAAGTACATAGGAAGAATACTGATGAAAACTAATGTGTAAAGGTTACATAGTGGAAAAAGAATCAGCTCAGCAGGCTACTTAAAAGTTGCTAGAAAGTCCTTATCGGCAAGAGTGCAGAGTTTCAAGAATAAAAGAGTGATTGAGAATGTGTGTTGAAGAATGGAGAATCAATAAGAGTAGCACCAAAACTAAAAAAATCCATCGCATCTGCAAATATTAGGATGACTAATTTCCTTAATGATAGTGGTTGCCTGCTTATTGCCATGGGTTGGGGAATAAAAGGGAGA
>NW_012143002.1:21709-22485 GCF_000956105.1 Propithecus coquereli | reverse complement strand
TTCAAACTTTATGAATGAGGAAACTGAGTCACGGAGAGGCATCCAAATCATGCTGGGCTACAGATATCATTATTGTTCTGCTTATTACATTTTTCGCTTAGCACTTTGACTTTTAGGTCTAACCACACAGGTCCTGTGCACATACTCTATTGCTTATTGCATGATATTCTATCGGGTGTATCCTCCACTTGGATCCCTAGATGGCTTCCAAATTTCTGCCTCTGAAAATAAGGGTACATGGAACATCCTTATTCAGGTTTACTTACAGATTCTTATATATAGGATATATGGAAAGTTATATATCCAAAGGCAGAACTTCAGGTTTACAGTGAACGTATGTCATACCTTGAGTGAAGTATATAACCTGACGATATTGTGAGTGGCTGCACTAGACATCATGACCACCAAACACGCACCAGGGTTCTTATGTCCCTATATCCCTGCCAACATTTGGCAGTAGCCAGCACTGTGAATTTTGCCAGACTGTTCAGAGTAAAATCATATATCATTATGTTTACATGTTCATTTTTCTAATTACTAATGAGTTCGAGCATCTTCTTATAATTTATAATGGGATCTCTCCTTAAGATTTCAATATTTAAAATGTAACCCATTTTCATTCCATGTACATCATTTTTATCCTACACAATGACCAAGTGGAAAAGTTTGTTCATATGTTAAATATCGATAGTTTATCTGTGAAAAAATCATAGATGAGACAGACTTGCTAGTAAGAAAATTTTCAGAATAAAGATAACTTTCCTTTTTTGACTTGG
>NW_012143002.1:20303-21659 GCF_000956105.1 Propithecus coquereli | reverse complement strand
ATTTCCTACCAGCAATAAATCTGAAGATTTTGATATGGATATTTTTATTAGTATGCATTTATGTCAAATGTTGAATGGCATTTTGTTTGCATGTGTTGCTAATTTATATAATAAAAACAGGATAAGTAATTACAGAGCGTTTAATATTTTCCAGGAATTTACCAAAATGCTTTTCATACATTGACTCATTTAATTCTCACAACAACCCTATAAAGAGAGGCACATCATTATTCAAACTTTATGAATGAGGAAACTGAGTCACGGAGAGGCATCCAAATCATGCTGGGCTACAGATATCATTATTGTTCTGCTTATTACATTTTTCACCTAGCGCTTTGACTTTTAGGTCTAACCACACAGGTCCTGTGCACATACTCTACTGCTTATTGCATGATATCCTATCGCGTGTATCCTCCACTTGGATCCCTAGATGGCTTCCAAATTTCTGCCTTTGAAAATAAGGGTACATGGAACATCCTTATTCAGGTTTACTTATAGATTGTTATATATAGGATATATGGAAAGTTATATATCCAACGGCAGAACTTCAGGTTTACAGTGAATGTATGTCATACCTTGAGTGAAGTATATAACCTGACGATATTGTGAGTGGCTGCACTAGACATCATGACCACCAAACATGCACCAGGGTTCTTATGTCCCTATATCCCTACCAACATTTGGCAGTAGCCAGCACTGTGACTTTTGCCAAATTATTCAGAGTAAAATCATATATCATTATGTTTACATGTTCATTTTTGTAATTACTAACAAGTTCGAGCATCTTCCTATAATTTATAATGGGATCTCTCCTCAAGATTTCAGTATTTAAAATGTAACCCATTTTCATTCCATGTACATCATTTTTATCCTACACAATGACCAAGTGGGAAAATTTATTCATATGTTAGATATCGATAGTTTATCTGTGAAAAAATCATAGATGAGACAGACTTGCTAGTAAGAAAATTTTCAGAATAAAGATAACTTTCCTTTTTTGACTTGGGATATTAAAATAGAAAATACAGAAAAGTAGCAGGTATTTCGTGGGTGGGGAGATGTGTTAATTTTCTTCTGGTCATTGTTGTGGTTAAGATTCTTTAGTCATTGAGTTTCATTTATTTCTTCACTTATAATTGAAGATCCGCCGTATGCCTTGAATGAAATATGGGAAGGCCCATGCTCTAAAATTGTTCATTCTGGGATAATTATAACCCAATAATATAAGTAAAAATAAATGAACCCCAAGCTGGGATGACTAATCTAGCTGGGTCGTCGAGATTGGGAGGGTATTCTTGAGAGGATGATGCTTTATGTAGTCACTTCATAAGAAGGTACCCTTAACTCCACATCCCT
>NW_012143002.1:17542-18058 GCF_000956105.1 Propithecus coquereli | reverse complement strand
CCAGCAACCGTGGAATATTGTCTATTTCTTTGTATGCTCATTTTTTGGTCTATTTTTTATGTTGTTGCTATGATAGTTAATATTCTTTTATGTTCTTGAGTATAAAAAAGTCAAGAGTTTCACACATGTATGTATTTCCGCATGTCAATGATAGATTAACCACATTCAACAAAGAGAATTTGCAAAGTAAGGAAAAGCACATTGTTGGGTGGGAACAGAAGTACATAGGAAGAATACTGATGAAAACTAATGTGTAAGGTTACATAGTGGAAAAAGAATCAGCTCAGCAGGCTACTTAAAAGTTGCTAGAAAGTCCTTATCGACAAGAGTTCAGAGTTTCAAGAATAAAAGAGTGATTGAGAATGTGTGTTGAAGAATGGAAAATCAATAAGAGTAGCACCAAAACTAAAAAAATCCATCACATCTGCAAATATTAGGATGACTAATTTCCTTAATGATAGTGGTTGCCTGCTTATTGCCATGGGTTGGGGAATAAAAGGGAGATGAGGAAGTGAC
>NW_012143002.1:11599-12995 GCF_000956105.1 Propithecus coquereli | reverse complement strand
AGTTTCATGGGAGAACTATATCAAACATTTTAATAACACCAATACTATACAATCTCTTTCGAAAAATAGAAGAGGGCACTTTCTAATTTATTTCATGAAGTTAGTATTTCCCTATACAAAAACCAGACCATGTTGGTACAAAAAAAAAAAATGAAAAAAGAAAACTACAAATCAATATCTCTCATGAATATAGAGGGGAAAAATATTTAACAAAATATGAGCAAGTAGAATTTAGCAATAGACAAAAAGAATTGTACATGATGACTAAGTGGTGTCTATTCCAGGCATGCAAGGCTGGGGCAATCTTCAAAAATCAATGAATGTCATTCAACATATTAACCGGCTAAAAAACTAAAATCACATGGTCATATCAATTGATGTAGAAAAACCATTTGGCAAAATTAAACACTCATTCATGACAAAAACTCTCAGAAATATAGGAACACAGGGCAATTTTGTCAAACTTATAAAGAGCATGGACAAAAAGCTTACAGCTAAAAGTCTAGTTAATGGTGAAAGAGTGAATACTTTTCACCTAAGATTAGGAACAAGGCAGGTATATCTGCCCTCAAGAAGCTTTATCAACATGGTGCTGGTAGTCCCAGCCCATGCAGCAAGGCAAGAAGATTAAATAAAAGCATACAGTTTGGAAAGGAAAAAATAAATTTCCCTACTTGCAGATAACATAATTGTCTACATAGAAAACCACAAATAATCTGCAATAAATAAACAGAACAAAAGTCGAATGAAAATATTCTTAGAACTAATAGGTGAGCTTAGCAGGAATGCAGGGGAAAAAAAGATGTTTAGGTTGGCAGTTCCTTTAAAAGAACTAAACCTATAACTACAATGTGACCCAGAAATTGCAGTCCTGGGCATTTATCCCAAAGAAATGGAGACTTAATTTCACACAAAAATCTATACATGAAGATTTATAGCAGCTTCATCTGTAGTAGCCAAACACTGGAAACAACCCAGATGTCCTTGTGCAGGTGAATGGTTACACAAACTGTAGTAAATCCTGATCATGGAACATTACTTAGCAATAAAAAATAATGAACTACGGAAGCACACAACAGCCTGGATGAGTCTCTAGGAATTATTCTGATTGAAAAAAGGCGATTCTAAAAAGTTAATAGTGTACAATTCCCTTTTTATAACATTCTTGAAATGAGAAACTTACAGAAATTTAGAACAGATTAGTGGTTTCCAAAGTTTAAGGAGGAATGGGAGTGAAACAGGAGTAGGTGTGCAACATTATAAAAGTGCAACATAAAAGATCCTCGGGATGATTGAGCTCATGGAAACATCCTGCATCGTTACAGTATCAATGTCAATATCCTGCTTGTGATATTATATACAAACCAGCGAATGAAAATGTTTTATCTCGAAAGGC
>NW_012143002.1:0-789 GCF_000956105.1 Propithecus coquereli | reverse complement strand
AATAGCTACTAGAGCAGATTTGTACTATTCCCAACACAAAGAAAAGGTAAATGTTTGAGGCGAAGGATATCCCAATTACCCCAATTTGATCATTATACATTGTATACAGGAGTCAAAATATCACTTATACTCCCAAAATAAGTACAATTCTTCTACATCAATAAAAAAAAAACATTAGGAAACAAACAAACAAACAAACAAGTCCTAAAGCCTAAAGCTGTCATGCTCAGCCAAGTGCTGGGTGGAACACAGAGTGTTAAGTGGTGGGATAGCAGGAAGTGGGGTCTTGATAAGAGGCAGAGTAATAGAGACAGATTCCTATCAGCTCATGAGAGGCCACCTACACCTCATACTCCTTGGAATGCCACAGGGGCCTGTGCTAGGGTCTGGAGTTGGAGCGAATTCAAATATCCCACACCAAAGCTAAATCCTCCCTTCACTGTGATTCTCTGTGCTTTGTCCTCTTTCGTGTGTGAATTTCAGTAAGAAACTGTAATATTCACAGTGTTACAGCCTGACCTTACGACACCATATGGCATAAGGAGTATTTTGCTTTCTTTGACTTGTACAACTCAGAACCAACAGACCCCTGTCCCTCACCTTCTTCGCCCAGATTATTTTGCTTGCTGTGTCTGATATAACATTCACATCCATGAAACCAGTATGCAGTGCTGGATATAAATATAAGGCAGAGAGTGGTTGCCAGGATGTAAGTAAGCTCCACAAAATACCTAAGACACTCTCTGTCTCTGACCCATCTTCTGAAATGTCTTGAACTTTCATGTTACT
>NW_012143001.1:0-1881 GCF_000956105.1 Propithecus coquereli | reverse complement strand
AAGACACCATCAAGAGAATAAAAACATAGAAGCCACAGACTGGGAGAAAATATTTGCAAAAGACATATTCAATAAAGGACTATTATGCAAAATACATAAAAATCTCCCAAAATTCAACAATAAGAAAATAACCCAATTTAAAAATGGGTCAAAGACCTTACCATGCAGCTCACAAAGAAGAAACACAGATGGCAAACAAGTATATGAAAATATGTTCCATATCATATGCCATCAGGGAAATGCAAATTATTTACTACTAATAAAACAATGAGACACCACTAAGCACCTGTTATAATAGCCAAAATCCAGCTGAAAGTGATTCTACACACCTGTTAAAATGGCCAAAAACCATCAAATGCTGGTGAGGATGTTGATCAACAGGAACTCAACTTCATTGCTGGTGAGATTACAAAATGGTACAGCCACTTCAGAAGACAGTTTGGTGGGTTCTTACAGAAATAAACATACTCTTACCATACTATCCAGTAATCATGCTTGTATTTACCAAAAAGATTTGAAAACCTGCACATGGATGTTTATGAAGCTTTATCCATAATTGCCAAAACTTCAAAGCAACTAAGATGTTCTTCAGTAGGTGAATAAATAAATTATAGTTTATCAAGACAATGGAATATTATTCACCCCTGGAAAGAAATGAAATATAAAGTCATGAATAGACATGGAGGAAACATAAATGTATGTTATTAAGAAAAATAATACAGTCTGACAAGGTTACATACTGTTGATTCCAACTATATGAAATTCCAGGAAGTTCAAAACTATGGAGACAGTAAAAAGTTTAGTGTTTGCCAGCGGTTAAGGGGCAGGGAAGAAGAATAGGTGGAGCACAGAGAATTTTTAGGGCAATTAAACTGCTCTGTATGATACTATCATGGTGGATACATGCCATTATAAATTTGTTCAAACCCAGTGAATGCACAATACCTAGAGTGAACCTTAATGTAAATCAAGGACTTTGGGTGATAATGATGTGTCAATATGGGTTCATCAATTATCACAAATGTATCATTCTGGTTGAGGATGTTGATAATTGGGGAGGCTATGCATGTGTAGGGGCAGAGGGTATATGGGAAATCTCTGTACCTGCTGCTCAATTTTTCTGTGAACCTAAAACTGCTCTTAAAAATGAAGTGTTTTTAAAAATTCTGTGATTAATATTTTCTGAGAAATAAAAGAAGATATTGTATTTATGTGACATAAACAGGAATAATATGAAGAAAGAGCACTCAGGAAACAAGAAAGAGTTTTTGAAATTAAACATATGTTGGTTAAATTTAAAATGCTAATTTAATGTTTGGAAGATAAAGTCAAACAAGTTATTCAGAAAGTGTAACCATATGAAAAAAAAAAGATAAACTAAATAGAAGAGAAAATTTTTAAAAATCAGAAAGCAATACAATAGGCTCAACATTGAGCCGATATGTATTCTTGAAAGAAAGACAAGAAAAATGTGAGAAACTTCTCAAAGAGATTAAACAAAGCATGCACAAGACCTTCATTGAAAAAATAAAAGATTATGAAAGCTGTTATTAACAGGTTTTAAAAAGGTGTTAATAAAGTTATACATGTACATTGATACAACTATTTAGCATTCTAACTCTTCCAATTATCTCCAAATTAACCTGTGAAGTCAAAACAATTCAAATAAAATTTTCACATGAAGTTTTTTAAGGAAGTCGACATGATTAATCAAAAGTGTAATGGGAAAGTAAAAGTGTTTGAGGAGCCTATGTCAATTTTGATTAAAAAAAGAGCATACGAAGTAGGAAGGTACATTAACCCACAATTAAAGTATATTAAAAAGCCACAATAATAAAGCTGTTTGGTCAAGAACAAATTGACCAATAGAATAGGACAGAG
>NW_012143000.1:0-1247 GCF_000956105.1 Propithecus coquereli | reverse complement strand
ATTTTATACTACTTTAAAAAATATTTCAAATAATAAAATTTTAGCCATGTTTTACAAACAATGGAAAGAATTCCAAGTTAGAGGGTAATTTAGATATCATATGGAAAATTAAAATTAGTTTAGCTAATTTAAAAGGTAAGTGTAAATAGCTGTAAATGATTCTGTGAACTGACACAAAATTTTGCAAACATAGTCAATAACTGGAGAAAAGAATAACTATACAAGGGGCTCACATTCATTCAGCTGGGATGCAGCCATTCAACCCTAACCAGTGCCTGTTGGTCAGAGTTCATTCAGTACAGGTTAAACATTGAAAATGTCACCCTGAATATTAAATATATTAAATATTACACCTAATGAAGTCCTATGTGTCAAATATATATGAATGTTTACTAAAAATGTAAAACATATATATTCAGTAAAGATTAACAAAAAGTTTCAAGACTTTCTTGCTAATTAAAAATAGATTTTGTCTGCCCAAATTTCAATGGAGTTCATCTTTAAATTTCCATATTTATGTTATTCAGCAGAAAGACAGAACCATCATGTGATCCTAACAGCAATAATGGGATGAAAGATGCATGTTGTGAGGCTATATCAACAATGAGAGAGAGGAAACAAAAGTTTTACATTTCTACTCCACTTTCTTTTTCCAAACAGCTTTCACTTCACAGACTGAGCCTCTTATATCCTTGAGAAATAAATGTTTAAAAAAAATTCACTTTGCCTTTCTCCTTTTGGAGATTTGGTGTCTTAAAATTCTTCTTTATATCTTTCCCATGTAATAGATTCTACAAAATAATTTTGTTGTTGTTTTGTTTGTTTTTGAGACAGGTTCTCTCTCTGTTGCCTGGGCTAGAGTGCAGTGGTGTCTTCATAGCTCACTACAACCTCAAACTCCTGGGCTCAAGCGATCCTACTGCCTCAGTCTCCTGAGTAGCTGGGACTACAGGCACAAGCCACCATGCCCAGCTAATTTTTCTAGTTTTTGCAGAGAAAGGGTCTCAAACTCCTGAACTCAAATAATCCTCTTGGCTTGCCCTCTCAAAGTGCTAGGATTACAGGAGTGAGCCACCATGCCAAACCTCTATAGTATAATTCAAAAGGCAACTAACTAGGCCGGGCACGGTGGCTCACTCCTGTAAATCTAGCACTCTGGGAGGCCGAGGCGGGTGGATCGCTCAAGGTCAGGAGTTCGAGACCAGCCTGAGCAAGAGCGAGACCCTGTCTCTACTAAAAAATAGAAA
>NW_012142999.1:0-1235 GCF_000956105.1 Propithecus coquereli | reverse complement strand
CATGGTGGCGCATGCCTGTAGTCCCAGCTACTCAGGAGGCTAAGGCAGGAGGATCACTTGAGCCCAGGAGTTTGAGGTTGCTGTGAGCTAGGCCGACACCATGGCACTCTAACCCGGGCAACAGAGTGAGACTCTGTCTCAAAAAAAAAAAATCCTTTGTAATAAACTGGTAAATGTAAGTGTTTCCCTGTGTTCTGTGAGCTGCTCTAGCAAGTTAATTGAAGCCAAGGACGGGGGCTGTGGGAACACTGATTTACAGCCAGTTGGTCAGAAGCACAGGTAAAATAACCTGGGGCTTGCAGTTGGCATCAGAAGTGGGGCTCAGTCTTGTGTGACTGTGTCCTCTACTTGTGTGATCTGACCCTATCTCCATGTAGATAGTGTCAGAATTGGATTGAATTAGAGGACACCCAGCTGGTGTCTACTGCAGAATTGATTGCTTGCTGGCTGGCGGGAGAAATCCCCACACATCTGGTGCGAGTGAAACTGAGTTTGTTTTTTCTACTCAATTATGGAGAGCGTTATGTCTATAAATTTGACAACTTAGATGAACTGCACATATTCTTTGAAATATATAAACTACCAAAGCTCACTCCAAAAAAAATAAATATGCTGGATAAACATATATTTATTAAATAAATGGAATTTGTAGTCAAAAACCTCCCATGATGAAAACCCCAGGTCCAGTCGGCTTTACTAACAAATTCTACCAAACATTTAAGGAAAAAATAATATCGCTTCTACACAATCTCTTTGAAAAAGTTGAAGAGAAAAGAACATTACACAACCTATTCTATGAGGCCAGAATTAAATGTAACAAAATCAGAAAAAGAATTTATAAATAAAGAATACTACAGACCAGTATCCCTCATGAACATATATATGAAAATTTTTAAGAATGATTTAGCAAATAAAATCCAAAAATATATAAGTAGATCCTTAAAACCAAGTGAGGTTTTATCCCAGAAGTATGAAGTTGTTTTTTTTTTTTTTTTTTTTTTTTTTTTTTTTTTGAGACAGAGTCTCACTCTGTTGCCCGGGCTGGAGTGAGTGCCATGGTGTCAGCCTAGCTCACAGCAACCTCACACTCCTGGACTCAAACAATCCTTCTGCCTCAGCCTCCCAAGTAGCTGGGACTATAGGCATGCGCCACCATGCCCGGCTAATTTTTTCTATATAGTTTTAGTTGTCCGATTAATTTCTTTCTATTTTTAGTAGAGACAGGGTCTCGCTCT
>NW_012142998.1:0-1385 GCF_000956105.1 Propithecus coquereli | reverse complement strand
GTCCCTGCCCTTAGCAACTTCCTGTGTCAGTGAAAGGTCACTGGAACTTTGTACCATGTACGTTCCCACCCAGGAACAGTTCCTAGCCACACTTTGGTTCCTATCTACAATTTGGTCCCCGCCCTTAGCCACTTCCTGTGTCAGGGAAAGGTCACTAGGAAGTTTGTATCATGTACGTTCGCACCAGGGAACAGTTCCTAGCCACACTTTGGTTCCTAGCTACAATTTGGTCCCCACCCAAAACAACTTCCTGTGTCAGTGAAAGGTCACTAGGAATTTTGTACCATGTAGGTTCCCACCAGGGAACTGTTCCTAGCCACAGTTTGGTTCCTAGCTACAATTCGGTCCCCACCTTTAGCCACTTCCTTAATCAGTCAAAGGTTACTAGGAACTTTGTACCATGTACATTCCCACCACGGAACAGTTCCTAGCCACACTTTGGTTCCTATCTACAATTTGGTCCCCACCCTTAGCCACTTCCTATGTCAGGGAAAGGTCACTAGGAAGTTTGTATCATGTACGTTCCCACCAGGGATCAGTTGCTAGCCACAGTTTAATTCCTAGCTACTCTTCGGTCCCTGCCCTTAGCCACTTCCTGGGTCACTGAAAGGTCACTGGGAACTTTGTACCATGTACATTTCCACAGGGAACAGTTCCTAGCCACACTTTGGTTCCTGCCCTTAGCAACTTCCTGTGCCAGTGAAAGGTCACTGGGAACTTTGTACCATGTACGTTCCCACCCAGGAACAGTACCTAGTCACACTTTGGTTCCTATCTACAGTTTGGTCCCCACTCTTAGCCACTTCCTCTGTCAGGGAAAGGTCACTAGGAAGTTTGTATCATGTACATTCCCAGCAGGGAACAGTTCCTAGCCACACTTTGGTTCCTAGCTACAATTCGGTCCCCACCGTTAGCAATTTCCTGTGTCAGTGAAAGGTCACTGGGAACTTTGTACCACATATGTTCCCACCAGGGAACAGTTCCTAGTCCCACTTTGGTTCCTAACTTCTCTTTGGGCCCTGTCCTTAGCCACTTCCTGGGTCACTAAAAGGTCACTGGAACTCTGTACCATGTACGTTCCCAGCCAGGAACAGTTCCTAGCCACACTTTGGTTCCTAGCCACAATTTGGTGCCTGCCCTTAGCCACTTCCTATGTCAGGGAAAGGTCACTAGGAAGTTTGTATCATGTACGTTCCCACCAGGGAACAGTTCCTAGCCACACTTTGGTTCCTAACTACAATTTGGTCCCCACCCATACAACTTCCTGTATCAGTGAAAGGTCACTAGGAAGTTTGTATCATGTACGTTCCCACCTGGAAACTGTTCCTAGCCACACTTTGGTTCCTACATACAATTTGGTCCCCCCTTAGCCACTTCCTGGGTTA
>NW_012142997.1:0-1103 GCF_000956105.1 Propithecus coquereli | reverse complement strand
TAACTCTTTCTACTCAGTCATAACAGTTCAGGTCCTTCTTGGTTCTTTATTGGGTTGTTGAAATAACTTCATAACTTTCCCTGCATGTGTTCTTGTCCCTCTTGCAAGACATCCTTACCATTTGAACTAGATTTATCTTTCTAAAATGTAAATGAGATTCTTTGACATAGAATTTTTTCTTTACAGCGATAGCTAACATTTAGTGAGTACATATTTTTTTATTTAATTAGCAAACACATATTGCAGGCATTGTTTTAAACTCAATTCATTTATTCCTCACAACAGTCTTATGAGGTGGGTAACTTATAACTTTCCCAGGATCTCAAAGCTAGTAAGTGGTAGTACTGGGATTCAAGCCTATGTAGTGTAACTATTTTGCTATTTATGTACTAAGTGTTTTACATGTATTTTTTCACTAAATTTTGGCAGTTATCCTGTGAGGGCGATATTATATGATTCTTGTTTTTATGGATAAGGAAAGTGAGG
The DNA here is from genome assembly GCF_000956105.1 of Propithecus coquereli. Classification (NCBI taxonomy): domain Eukaryota; kingdom Metazoa; phylum Chordata; class Mammalia; order Primates; family Indriidae; genus Propithecus; species Propithecus coquereli. The sequence goes on along the minus strand of NW_012142997.1, from coordinate 617 downwards.
CATAGAAAAAGTTAAGTAACTTCTTCACAATTCCCTGCCCTCATAAGTGACAGAGCCTATAACCACTAAGGTTTGTCTGACAAGAAAAAACCTGGGCAGCTAATCTCTATGCCATTATCTTCCAAATTTAGTTAATTCTGGTATCACTTTCATGATTTTGCCATATATCCTCATCTTTACACAATGTAATACTTTTCATTATATCTCTATTTTTTTTTTTTTTGGGAGACAGGCTCTCTTTCTGTCACCCAGGCTAGAGTGCAGTGGCATGATCATAGTTTGCTACAACCTCAAACTCCAAGACTCAAGCAATCCTGCCTCAGCCTCCTGAGTAGCTAGAACTATTATAGGCCCCTAACACCATGCCCAGCTAATTTTTTTTTTTTTTTTAATAGATGGGGGTCTCATTATGTTGCTTAGGCTGGTCCCAAACTCCTGGGCTCAAGCGATCCTCCTGCCTCAGCCTCCTGAGTAGCTAGAACTATTATAGGCCCCTAACACCATGCCCAGCTAATTTTTAAATTTTTTTTTAATAGATGGGGGTCTCATTATGTTGCTTAGGCTGGTCCCAAACTCCTGGCCTCAAGCAATCCTCCTGCCTTGGCCTCCCCAACCTG
>NW_012142996.1:0-1109 GCF_000956105.1 Propithecus coquereli | reverse complement strand
GCCATACATAGGGAAAATGGGAAAGTGTAGCTAAATGTATCTTTATTTACAAAATATTCACGACAAAATTTTACAAAATTTTTCCTTTGTATGGAGACTTTTGGTACACCCAGTGGTATATTCTCTCAGCGAAAAACGCTTAGTATGTTTCAAAGATAAATCAAGCCAGTCTAAGGGTAAAGTTTTTCATTCAAACTGACTTAAACTTCAGCAAACATTCAAACATCATTTAGCAAGAGATTAGATAGGAAAGACTTATTTATGGAAGACAATGTTACTTAAACATGAAATATTGACAATTTGAATTTCAATGTATAATGGAGTTATGTCTCAGCAGGAATAAATTGACTAAATTTTTGTGTTCATTTAATGCATCTTACAAGACACAAAGATGACTGTGTAGATAGCAATGTTATTTAATAGCCCTGGATTATTTCATTACTGTTTAAATCATATAGGCCAATGCAATGTAAGTATACTGATCTCTTCTAGGATTCCAGATCTTAGAACCCAAAATCTAAATAACAACAACAAAAAAAACATAGTATATACTATATGGTCTATTTCCTTTTCTGAAGAAGGGCCCATAAGCATAAATTAAGCAGGATGAACATTATTTGATAATTGGAGGCTGCTTTCAAGTTCAAGGTTCAAATGCCTAACTTTTTATAGAAATTACCACAAATACTATTTTCAACCATTTTCAGTGCTATATAGCAGAAAAGTTTCCAAAGCTCATAGAAGCCAAGGAATTCAGTAACCAAGCACATTAAATGAATTTAATATGACATGAGTGCTACATAAAGTTCTTTTATTTTATCATCACACTTATTGACCATAAAATTCAGACAGAACTCTTCAATGTTTCAACAAATATCAAAATGATTCCAGGCCCCTAGATAATTTAAGATTTTTCCTAGGCACGTTTTACTTCCTTTTGTGATAAATTTCCTTATAGCAAACCCACATTTCCCAAATCAAGATGTAGCTTTTTTTAAACCATATTCAAAATAGGAATCATCTTCTCAAAATTGGTTATGCAATGTATATAACTCCCTTAAGTTTGCCAGGTAATTATGGGCCTAAAAATTTCTAACTGGTTACAATTG
>NW_012142995.1:0-1332 GCF_000956105.1 Propithecus coquereli | reverse complement strand
CACTCTTGCCCCTTTGCAGTCAATCCCTTGCCTCCATTCCTGGCCCTGGGTAACCACCAACCAGCTTTCTGAAACAATGGTTTTGCCTTTTCTATACTTTCATGTAAATACAGTATATCGTCTTCTGCGTCTAGTTTCTTTCGTTTAGCATAATGCTTTTGAGATTCATATATACAGTATCTGTAATTCATTTTTTAATTGCTAAGTAGTATTTCATTGTATGGATTACTATAATTTGTTCACTGATTGATGGGCATTTGGGTTGTGTCCAGTGTTTGGTTATTACAAAGCTTCTGTGAAAAACAAGTGCAAGTCTTTGTGTGAACATGTTTTCATTTCTCAGGAGTAAATACTCCGGAGCAAATTGCTGGGTCATAGGTATGTTTACTTGTGTAAGAAACTGTCAAGCTGGGCTTCATGGCACACACCTGTGGTCTCAGCTACTCAGGAGGCTGAGGCAGGACAATCGCTTGAGCTCAGGAGTTAGAGAGTGCTGTGAGCTATGATGATGACACTGTACTCTAGCCAGGGTGACAGAGCAAGAACTTGTCTCAAAAAAAAAAAAAAGAAAAAAGAAAGGGGAAAAAAAAGATAGTACATTTTAAGTATATTTTACCACAGTAAAAAAAGACCAGTGCAAGAAGTACAAGAAGAGTGCTGCATTGCTCAGCCCGAGTGACTGAGAGTGACAATGCCACCCCCGAGACAGGAAGTTGAGAGGGTGAGCAGGTTTGGGGGGATCCTGACGGGCGCTGTGTCAGATCTGGGGGCACAGATATGGGCGAGGCACTTACCCTCGAGTTGCTCAAAGTTTAGTAGGTGAGTGAACTGTCATTTCTAACAATGTTTCCACAGGAAACTGTGTTTCTTGAACACCTTTTCGGGTCTCTAGCCTATTTATTTGTAGCCTCTCACCGCGTGGGCCCCAGACCTGGGAGAGGGCAGCCACGCAGCCAACGCCACCACCACGCTGGTGCACAAGGTGAAGTTCATTGCACCAACGCGGCAAGGACCAGTTAACGTGGTGTCTGTCTTCCAGGACGTGCTGCTAAGGCCTCGGCTCCGACTGGGCCCCATCCCCAGCTCTGTTCCCCAGAAGCCACACAGAATCGTTTTCACCCCGATACTCAGAGCAGAGGGAAAAGGGGTTGCCCGCAAAAAGTACACTGTGAAGACTGAGTGGCTATAAAAATACACCGATCACCAGATTTGTCAAGGGGCCAATGGGCTCTAAGCGTGCCTGCGGAGAAAAATGCTCATTTATTAGGGGAACAGAAAGGAGAGCTTTGGCTGAAACCACTTTGCCTTCAACAGCAACTTTTTAATTCCTTT
>NW_012142994.1:0-1159 GCF_000956105.1 Propithecus coquereli | reverse complement strand
ATGGTCCCCACTTTTTACAGCTTATAATCTAAGTAAAACCGAAAGAAGTAACTACCTTGTCAATTACAAATTACTATCATGAGTGTTCTAAAGTGATAACTAAGGGTAACTAAGGAGGAAGGACTAGAAAGATTTTCTGAAATAAGTGGCACCTGAGTTAAGAAGTTAGGAACATGAAGTAGGAGAGGAGAAATAGTTCAAGCAGAGAAACTTCTTATCTAAAGACCCATACGTGAGACCGAGCATGGTGTTTTCTAAGACTGAGAGAAGAACAGGTGGAGCTTATATATGGGGTAAAAGGTGGACTTTTAGTGGTAAATAATTCTAGGAATATAAGTATTTCCCAAATCACCAAGGAGTCTGTATTATAACCTAAAAGAAATTGGTAGCCACTGAAGAGTGTGAAGGGAGGAAGTGATATATGATCACTCTTGTATTTTAGAAAAATTACTTTGGCTGTTGTGTGGAAAATAATTTCCTTGTCTCAAAACAGGGAAAAAAGATAGGAAATGATGGCAATCATCTAGATTTTTTGTGGCTTAGACTAGGGAATTGATACAGGTTATGTTTGAAGAACATAAGAAATATAAGGACATATGTTATGGGAACATGTTTGTTATGTTAGATGACGTTTGGCTGAGCAACCTTATAGGCCCAGGCAGTGGTATATTGGAGGATTAACTGAGGATGAGTAAAGTATGATAACTAGATTTGGCTTGGAAAAGTGTATTGGGTATGTTATCCACTGAAAGAAGGGTCAGTATTGGAATAGGATAAGAATAGGGATTATGTTTGGACATGTTGGATTTGGATTTCTATGCATCATTCAAATGTGGATGCTCAATAAAACAGATACATATATGGGTTTGGGACTTAGTTACCAGACCTTGGATAGAAAAAAGTAAATATGTTGGTCATAAGTATGTAAGTACATGCGCCAATTGGAGTGATTGGGTGAGTCATGGAGAGTTGTAGAATGAGAAGAAAAACAAGTTCTGGACAAAATGTGGATAAATTCTCATGCCATCAAAAAGATGATGGAAAGGGGATCCCCAAAAGAGGAAAATAGTGTGGACACCAAGACAGTGTTAGAAAACAAAGAGAGCATGTTGTCCTGGAAGCCAAAGGAGAGCGTGTTTCAAAGGAAGCAGCCAAGAGT
>NW_012142993.1:0-1388 GCF_000956105.1 Propithecus coquereli | reverse complement strand
GTTCCAATATGCAAATCACAAAGCAAGGGGTAAGATTTTTCAAGATGTGTTGTTCTCTCCCACAGATTTGAATTTGTATATAAAAGCACAAAAATAAATTTAAAAACACAAAAACCTCATTTAGATCAGCTTTAGTATGAATTTCATGCCAACTATTTAGTGTTTCTGCTTATTTTGTATGCGTAAAAATTTTCAGAAACATGTACTTGTTCTTACCTTTAGATTTGGGAATCAGCTCTCCACAACTGAGTATCCGTACCTCAGCAAATGGTTTGCTAGCTGCATCTGTTTTCTGGTTTTCTATCTCTCTTACAACTTCTTGACCAGAGATCACTTGCCCAAAAACAACATGATGCCTACAGAGTCAAGCAAAGATGATTAAATAAAAACTTCTTGTTTTAATATTAACTTCAATCAGGTTGTAAAATAAGTAAAATAATATTTACCCATCTAAATGAGGAGTTGGTTTTGTTGTTCTTTTGGAAGTCATCAGATAGAAGAATAAAAACAAAGTCAGAGAAAAACAAAGTTAGCATCTCTAAAAAGGAAAAGAAAATAACTATATTGGAAACCACAGTTGAAAGCAAAAAAAATCATATGCTATCTTAACATAATAGAATCATATTACCTTAACCTTAGGTAGAACAGGATGCACTATGTTTTCCACATAATGTATTTTTCAAAACTTGTTCTGATTATAAAAGCAATAGCTACTCATTGTTAAAAACTGGATTAAAGTAATTAAAGTTGATGTTTTGGTATTATTTCTATCCATTCCTATTTCTTGTGTGTAACTGAGTTCTTACTGAATATTTGTGGTTGTATCATATTCTTCTACATGGACATATCAAAATTTGTTAAACCATTCCACCAGTTTATGGATTTAACAATTGTGCTATTCAATCTAAATATTTTAAACAGTTACAGTGTGGTCATATTCTGATGGTCCTCAGGCATAATCTAACAGAAATGGTCCACACCATGTTTACAAATTTAAAAATTAGCTGCCAACATTTAAACTTTCAGAGACTTTCACATAAAAATCACAGTTCAGACCTCTCTGGAAAACCTGAAAGATGTGGTACCTCGCTCATGACAATAGTTGGCCAGAGCCAAGTATTCCTGTCTTCTTTAATACAAGGATAAATAGTTTGGTTTCTTGTCCAAGCAGGCTTTATTTGTTTATGTTACTTGCCTTGCTTGGCCTTTGAATTTGTTACCCCTGACATAAAGTAAAACTTCATGATGAAGAAAGAGACCAGGATTAGAACTTGGAACAAAACCTAAAATTAGCGTTTTTTTGGCAAATAAAATAATTTTTTAAAATCCCCCCCTGCCAGATCTACCTTAAACCTATGTAGTTAAGTTACTTCAATGTGTACCAGACA
>NW_012142992.1:0-5969 GCF_000956105.1 Propithecus coquereli | reverse complement strand
TACTGAAAGATTTAAAGAATAATGTAATGCACAGCTATCTTCTGAGAACCAGCCTGAAGGAACAGGAGAACACAGCACATCTGAATCCATGGATATAATCCTTCTCCAGTCATTCCTTTTCTTGTCCATCTGAAAGCCCACACCATCCTGAATTTTGTGCTTAAAATTTCCTTTTAATAAAGGAAGATCCTACACCTGGTCCAGTGCTCTGTTTAACTCTCTTAGCCTCTATTCTACTGTATACCAAAGACTTTTGGACCATCTGAACACCCTAAAGATTGTCATATTTATCAGTTATATCTAATACTTTATGCTTATTCGACTAGGGGAATAGGAAACAGCAAATTTGTTGGGGGCCTTAGTCAAACACATGTGGGAAAGAAAGCCTGCAATGACATAGGTCTTGCCATATTATAATATTTTGGAGATTTAGTGGTCCATGGTTGCCAAAACATCCCCTCTCAAGTAAAAGAAAAAATCTTGTATCTCTTACTTCCAACTTCAAAGTAGAAAATACAACTGTAACAGGCTTCCTTGGTGTATAGAACACACCTGGGAATATTTCTCTGGACCATTCACCAAATGTTGTTTAAAGACTACCTTGCACAGAGCTCTCCATAACATGTCTAGGCTGTACTAAGAGAGGCCCTACTGCTTGGGCCATATGACCACCTGGCAAACTACAGATGTTAGAGTTATATGTGACAGGAAAAGATGCTTTTGGGGTTTATAGTAATCCCCCAAAGGAAAATCACAATATAACCTCCTAGGGTTCTGGAGTAAGGCCACGTCATCTGCATCTGCAATGCAACAACTTCCAAAATACAATTACCAGCATGCTACTGGGTTCTAGTGGAGACAGAGCTTCTGATCATGGGTCAAGGGACCATGCAGCCAGAAATGTCCATTACGGACTGGGTCTGACTGGACAGAAACTCAGGTGAGCTCAACAGCAATCCATCATCAGGATGGCATGCATAAGACCTCAATGTGGTGCCCTCTCCCAAAGAGACAAAGCCACTAGGTGGCAAGCAGACTACAGTGAAACCCACTCATTCTTGAAGGGGCAACAATTCATTTTTGAAAAGGATGAATACCTATTCTGGGCATAGGATTGTATTTCCTTCCCACACAGCCTCAGCCAGTCCTACTAGCTATTTATATAATACTGGATCCACTGATCAGGGCAGCCACCTGCCATCACCTCAGAATAAGGGGCTTACTTTATAACCAATGTCCTACTATGGACAAATGATCCACTGGACCTAGCACCTACTGTGCCCCTAGGACCTGCTTGCCTGACAGAGTGATGAAATGGGACTTTCCACTAGACACGAGCTAAGACAGTACCATGTAAGGATGGGGAGTCATCCTCCAGAATGCAGCACCCAGCCTGAGTCAATTGCCACCACTGGTGCTGTCTACATTACCTACAATACCTGGGTCCAGGGGCCAGTGGGGCAGAAGAAGGAATGATCCCCCTTATAATCATTCCCAGTGATGTGCTTGGGGGATTTGTGCTTCCTGTCTCTGCAACTGTGGGGTCTGGAATTTTGCAGGTTCAGGTTCCCACCATGAGACACAGAAAGCATCCCAATGTGCTTTCAACAGTGACCACGACCTGGCACCATGGGCCAGCAGGCAAGGAGGGGAAGGAACATGGTTGGCACCCTGGGGATGCACCAGGATGCTTCCTGGTATGCCCCTGCCCAAGAGTAAATGCACACACAGTCATGGCCTGAGCAGGGCATGGTGTGATTAGTGCTCAGACTCAACAGAGGTGAGGGAAGCCACTTAAGCCAGCAGAGGTGCTTGCTAAGGGTGAGAAGAATCTAGAATGAAGAGTGGAGGAGGAAAAAAACTGTGGGCTTGAGATCAACTGCAACCCAGTGGAGGCCACAGCACATCCCACTATTTCCTCTTCTAGGTTTCCCTCAAGAAAAGAGACTGGGAGAGAGAACTAAGGAGAGAGCTGCTTCCAAAACTTTTGCAAAGAATTGAACCCAAGAGGTTCAATGGCTACACTGTAGTGTAAGCTGTGATACATGAAGTTACAGCCTACTGGAGACAACTGACATTACTAGTATGTTTATTAATAGTATTATTACACACCATGATGAATGGCATGAAAGAAAGGGACACGATGTTATGAGCATAGCTAGTATGAGGCGAGAAGCAAAAGATGAAACCAGTAGGGGGCCCCTGGGAGGATCCTGGGATTCATACTAGGAAGAATTAGAGGCCAGCAGGTGCTCTGAGGATTGACATGACCTTGGGTTTTGCAGTCTTAAAATGGATGCAGAGAGAAGTGTATACAGGGAGACATAACAGGAGAATAATATTGTGCAGCAGGATGGGTGGAGCTGCAGTTGCCTTAGGAAAAACACCGCAGAGGACCAGGATTTCAAGGAATGATTGTAAGTTCAGTTTGGTCTTTGTAGAGATGGAAATAGATGTCTTATCTGAATCTCAACCTGGAGATATCATCTAAACAAATATTTTTAAGTGCAGATGACATGACCAACAGAAAGGTCTGGGTTGCGATATAAATTATAAGTCCTGAGCCTATAGATGACCTTTGAAGCCATGGATGTGAATGTGATTGCCCAGAGACAGAGCAGGGAGAAGGGAAGGTGACTGAAGACCTAAATTGAGAAACTGCCAATATATAGCAAACAGGAAGAAAATAATGAACTAGCATTTCTCATTTTTATTTGTTTTTAAGCTTCCCTTCAGGTAACACCTTCTCTCTGAAAGCATCCTTCTCTAAAACCATAACCCCATCCCAGAGTCCTACCTCTGCACTCCGTATTTTCTTATTCAGATTCTAGACACTGCATTAATTTGTGTAGTTAACAGACTTAGAGCTCATCTATGCATTCATTTATCAATTTATTCTATATTTATTGCTATGGTTTGAATGTGTCCTCCAAAAGCTCACGTGTTAGAAATGTAATCCCCAAATTCATATGTTGATAGGAGGTGGGGCCTTTGGGAGGTACTTAGGATTAGACAAAGTCACCGGGCCCCCATGGTGGGACTGGTGGATTCATAAGAAGAGGAAGAGAGACCTGAGTTGATAGCCATGCCAGTTCTGTCTCATGACGTGATGCCTCCCGCCACGTTGTGACACAGCAGGAAGGTCCTGACCAGATGCCACCACCATGCTCTTGGACTTCCCAGTCTCCAGAACTGTGAGCCAAATAAACCTCTATTCTTTATAAATTACCCAGTCTGTGATATTCAGTTATAGCATTGCAAAATGAAGTAAGACATTTATAAACCCTTACCATGTGTCAAGCACCACAACAGAGGCTGGGAACACTAAAACTAATAGGATAGAGTTTTTGCCCTTATATGGTTGGGCAAGGGACTGGCTTGATGCCTCCCAGTTCCATTTCCTTCTCCTGGGAACAAAGAAAGATCACATTTACTAGCTTTCTGTGAAGTTAGGTTAGCACCTGTTTTGGTCAATGACATCTGGACAGAAGGATGGCAAGGTTTGACCATAAAATTCCCTGTGAGGCCCTCATACCTTCTCTTCCCTTTCTGTGGAAACCATGCAGGCCATGTGTCTAGAGGGCAGCATCACAAAGCAGAAGGAAACTGAGTTCCTGAATCACCACTTGGACTTGAGCTATCCTGGAGAACCACAGATCATCATTGTATTAAGCCATTGACATCTCAGCGTTGTCTGTTTCAGCTAGCATCAGTTATGTGAATATTACGATGTTCCGTCTGGTAGGGGAAAGCAGATCTGTAAGTACATGTGTGCAGTACAGGTAACGGATACTATGGCAGAAATATGCATAGGGATGTGGGAGTCGAAGGGTAGGAAGTGCTGTTTACTCCAGGGGTGGGGAGAGGAGGTTAGGAAAGTCTCTGTAGAGGAGGCATCCTCGATTTGAGACCTAACTATGAGAAAGTGGGTATTTTCTGAGTGGACGGTAGTAGTGGTGATGATATCCTGGCACAGCAGTCTGGAAGGTTGGAGCTTAGTGGCAAGAGGGAATGGGGTGGGAGACAAATGAAACGATAGGCTGACTGAGGGTTGTCTATGCCTAAAAATTTGGTAACAGTCAATGGGGAGATGTTCAAGAGCTCAAAGAGACATAGAATAATATTTTAATTTTAGAAAAATCATTCATTTTCCAAGTAGAGGTTAGAGTGAAATTATTCTGGAGCCAGGGAGACCAGTGTGGAAGAGTGTGTAGTCCTCCAGCCAACATTCACACAAGCACCCAGAGCTTGTGTGAAGCCAGTGACAGTGAGGTGGGGGGGACAGGAGGACAGAGTCTACAGAACACAGGAACTGGCTGGATGGGAAGGAGTCTGGAATCACTCTTAGGCTCTGGGCTTGGGTAAGTAGGGACATGGAGATTCAAATTTGAAATATATAATGCAAAAAACCCAATTCGTAATAGCTCAGAATTAAAACATACTTAGGAATAAATACGCAGAATCCCAATGAAGAAAACATATTACAGAGAGGCAAAAGAAGACTTAAACAAATGGAGAGGCAGATCGTATAACGCTGAGTGGAGAGAAACTTCACCATGGGATAGTAATCCCCCTCCAGTCAACTCACAAGATTAAGGCAGTTAATAGAAATATGGCTGGACAAGAACTTAAAAAATGATCGCAAAGTTCACCTAAAACATCAAGTAAGAAAATTTCAAAAGGATAAAAATAAAAAGGGAGAATTTGCACTGCTATACATTAAATGCCATTACAATATTATTTCAATTGAAATTATGGTGCTGGTGATATAGTCGACACCAAGATTAGTGCAATAGAATAAAATATACTGATATAGACCCTAGTACATATTAATAGAAGAATTGAGTATGTGATTTAGATGGTATTTCATATGAAATAGCTTTTAAACAGTTGGCTATTTGAAAACTAAATACATATAATTAATCCCTAATTTAATTATAAATTCCAGATAGATTAGAATAAAATGCTTTTTTAAAGTTAATATAACTTTGAAGATACAGTTAACAAGAAAGTTCTTTTGACAAATAAGGAAAATACTAAATTATAAAATGTTATTTACTGGATTACTTTAAAACAAGTTATCTGAATTAAAATAAAAGCTCATCAATTAAATGTAAAGAAAACAATAAACTAGGGAGAAATTTAGAACATGCATGTCGAAGGATTTGTAATCTTAATATATACAAAACTCCTACCAATCGGTAGGAAAAAATAATCACTACCCATAAGAACAAAGATAAAAGAAATAAAAGGAAATTCACAAAAGAAGAAATTCAATAGCCTATAGACGTGAAAAAATTAATATTACTAGTGTAGCAATACAAACTAAACAAAGAATTAAATGATGTTGGACTCAGGAAATACCGAATGTGCGATGAAATAGTCACTCTCACAGATTTTTGGTAAAATGTAAACTTTCCATGGGACAATTTGGCAATATGTTTCAAAAGTCTAAGAAATGCTTATTACAGTTGATCTAATAGTTTGATTTCCATAAATTTATTTTACATTAAAAATGAGAAATATGGATAGAGGATTATGTGTAATATATAAATGATTTATAATCATTAATGTTAAATGTTATAATGTTAAAAAATCAAAAAAATCCATTATTATTGGACTTTAAAATATAAATAAATAAATATGCAGTGATAATAATGCATAATGTTGGACTTTAAAATATAAATCACAGTATATGCATATAAAAATAATACATTGAAGCCATCCATACGCATGGTTTGGAATTGTATTTTATGACCTGAAATAGTCACAAGAAAGCTGGGGGGAGGTGGGGGTGAGAAAAGCCGGTTATAAACAGTATATACAACATGATCTGCAAATTTACTATGTCTGTAACCCCAGGGGTTTGCAAGCTACAAACCAAAAGCCAAATCTTAATATTTATGTAAAGAAGTTTTATTGGAGCACAGTCACGCCATTTGTTTATGTATTGTCTACTTCCAAGCTTC
>NW_012142991.1:25230-25475 GCF_000956105.1 Propithecus coquereli | reverse complement strand
GGTGGAGGTGCTCCTGGGGGTGCTGTTTCTCGACCAGTGGCAGTTCTCACTACAGCGCCAGGACGAGTCCGGTTCGTGTTCGTCCGCGGAGATCCCTCTCATCTCCCTCGGCTGCGGGAAATCGGGCTGAAGCGACTGAGTCCGCGATGGAGAGAGAAAAGGAACAGTTCCGTAAACTCTTTATTGGTGGCTTAAGCTTTGAAACCACAGAAGAAAGTTTGAGGAACTACTATGAGCAATGGGGA
>NW_012142991.1:24549-25080 GCF_000956105.1 Propithecus coquereli | reverse complement strand
CCAGGACGAGTCCGGTTCGTGTTCGTCCGCGGAGATCTCTCTCATCTCGCTCGGCTGCGGGAAATCGGGCTGAAGCGACTGAGTCCGCGATGGAGAGAGAAAAGGAGCAGTTCCGTAAACTCTTTATTGGCGGCTTAAGCTTTGAAACCACAGAAGAAAGTTTGAGGAACTACTATGAGCAATGGGGAAAACTTACAGACTGTGTGGTAATGAGGGATCCTGCAAGCAAAAGATCAGGAGGATTTGGTTTTGCAACCTTTTCATCGATGGCTGAGGTTGATGCTGCCATGGCTGCAAGACCTCATTCAGTTGATGGGAGTGTGGTTGAGCCAAAACGTGCTGCGGCAAGAGGAGGAGTCTGGAAAACCAGGGGCTCACGTAACTGTGAAGAAGCTGTTTGTTGGTGGAATTAAGGAAGATACTGAGGAGCATCACCTTAGGGATTACTTTGAGGAATATGGAAACATTGATACCATTGAGATAATTACTGATAGGCAGTCTGGAAAGAAAAGAGGCTTTGGCTTTGTTACT
>NW_012142991.1:20416-21349 GCF_000956105.1 Propithecus coquereli | reverse complement strand
TGAAGAACAGAGAGAAACAATTGAGAACCCTGAATAATCTATATTAAGTGAAGATGTCAAATAGTCACTTGGATATGTGATATAGAGGCCAAGTGTGTGATCTTAATGTGTGAGTAATTGACATATAAATAATTTGTAAAATTGCAAACTCTCACAGGCATAAGACAAGGATAGGAAGCATAGAACAAAGACAAGGGTCATAAATTATATTAATATAAATAATGGAAAGGTGAAACATTTACTAATTACTTAAGTATCAGGCAATATAAGTATTCACATAACTATCTGACTTAATCTCTGCAGAAACAATATGAAGCCAATATTATCAGTATGCATAATTTACAAATGAAAAAATTCAAGCAGAGAGAAGTAACTTGACAAGGATTACACTGATGAAATATATTGAAGCCAGCATTGGAAAACTGCAAGTATGAACCTGAGGCCTTCACTCCTTTACACTGTGATAAACCATCTCCATTGTACATATAATCATTTTGAAGATATTTACAGATTTCATACATTGAACCTTTATCTAATTGTCAAAAACTCGTTTGGCACTTATCAAAGTGTCGGACACTGTTCAAGCACATGATAAATTTTAACTCCTTTAGTGTTGATAAAAATCTTCTAAGGATTGTGGAAATGAATATTTTCTCAATTAACAACACAGTGTATGTATTTCCTCTGTGTATAAATTTAGAATACTGTAAGCCTATTTCTCTAGTTAATTGGAGATTCACACAGTGAGCACTGATGCATTTACAATTCATCATAAGGGCAAGAGCACTTGGTTTCCTTTCTCAAGCTGTCACACAGGGAATATGGACATCTATAAACCTCCAGAAAGTTAAATTATCTTGCATACTATCCTTAAATACTATCCAAACACAAATTTTCCACTTTCCTCAAAAAATACACAGTTCACTAAATCTG
>NW_012142991.1:9970-10265 GCF_000956105.1 Propithecus coquereli | reverse complement strand
GAAAGAATGGCATGAAATATTAAAATGACTAAAAGAAAAATAACCAAGAATATAATATTATACCCAGAAAATCTCTTCTTCAGAAATGAAGAGATGTAAAGACTTTCCCAGATAAACAAAAACTGAGGAAGTTTGTCAGCACCAGACTGTCTTATGGGAAATGTTGAAGGGAGTTCTTGAAGCAGAAATAAAAGGATGCATAATATGGAAACAATTAAAATTATAAAACTCACTGGTCAAAGTCACTATCAATGAAATTCAAAATACTCTAATACTGTAATGGTGGCATGCACAT
>NW_012142991.1:7793-8811 GCF_000956105.1 Propithecus coquereli | reverse complement strand
CCAAGAATGGAAAAATAAGCACCACATGTACTCATCAGCAATTGGTTTCACTGATCAACACCTAAGTGCACATCTAGTAATAACATTTATTGGGTGTCAGGCAGATGGGGGGGGTGGGTATATACAAACATAATGAGTGCAACACACACCATCTGGAGGATGGACATGCTTGAAGTTCTGACTTGGGTGGGGCAAAGGCAATATATGCAACCTAAACATTTGTATCCCCATAATATGCAGAAATAAAAAAAAAATAAATAAATACAAATTAAAAGGAAAAAAAAAACTCATTCACCATGATCAAGTGGGATTCATTATAGGGATGGAAAGATAGTTAAACACAGACAAATCAATAAAATGTAGTACATCACATTAACAGAATGAATGATCAAAAACATACAATCATTTCAATAGATACAGAAAAAATATTTCACAAAATTCAACATCTTTTTCATGGTAAAAATCCTCAAAAATTATTACAGAAAGAATTTGTTTTAACAGAAGAAAAGGTCATATGTCACAAACTCACAACTAATATTACACTCAACAGGGAAATGTTGAAATTTTTACCTCTAAAATCCAGAACAAGACAAGGATGACCACTTTCACCACTTTTATTTGACACAGTACTAGAAGTCTTAGCCAGAGCAATAGGGCAAGAGAAAAAATAACAGGGATCAAAATTGGAAAGCAAGTAGCTAAATTGTCCATGCTTGCAGATGACATGATATTAAGTACAGTATATCTTAAAGACTCGCTCTAATAACTGTTATAATTAATAAACAAAATAACTAAAGTTGTGGAATACAAAATCAACAAATCTTTAGTTTTCTATACACTAACAGCAAACTATCTGAAATAGAAATTGGGAAAATGTTATTTGCAATAGCTATAAAAATTTAAATGCTTAGGAATAAATTAACCAAGGAGGTGAAAGATCTCTACAAAGAAAACTATAAAACGTAGGTAAAACAAATTGAGGAATATATAAATAAATAGAAAAATATCTCATTTTTGT
>NW_012142991.1:5308-5780 GCF_000956105.1 Propithecus coquereli | reverse complement strand
GGCTTGCATTACTAGAGAGCAATTAGGTTATAGCTCTAAATTGCAGCAGTTTATTGAAGAAAATGAACTGAGAGATGTGAGAAGAAACAATTTTTAAGAGTTAATAAGAGCTGGCAGAAACAAAACGACCTTTGTGATCAAATATGTGATTACCAGATGCCAAGGGAAATTGTAATAACCTGGCTAGAGTACTTTCTAGAACATTACAGAACAAATCAACAAGTAAAAAATCTAACAAAAATCTCTTTTAAGATGAAATATGAAATGCTAATAGTTAAAATATCAAGCACTAGAGTTACATATGTCCTGTTAATTTCATGTATTTACAAGAAAACAATTTATTATTCAAACTCTAACACACAATGCATTTTGATCTGTGGATTATGAATTTTATTTCATGATTTAAAGCATTTTGTTCTTTTTCATTTCCATCAATAAGAGACGTTGTATTGTTGGTTGATATGACTTTATC
>NW_012142991.1:2774-4058 GCF_000956105.1 Propithecus coquereli | reverse complement strand
ATTTCTTTTAAATTCAGGACAAATTTAAAACTTGGTTAATCAAAAACTCTGGGATGGGACCGAGGCTAAAATATATCTACACCAAATATGACAAACCAAGGATGTGGGATATCATACAAAAATGCTGGAGACGGACAAGTAGATATTAATATGCTAAAGTACAATATAGAAATAGTACTTATGACAAAAGTCAAACTAAGATAACACACAAGATACTGGGGGAGTTTGAATATTTCTCCCAACTTGGCAATGGCATATTGTTAATGTGGGAAGGATTTTATCTTGAAGGAAATAAAACATCAGCTGATACTAAATTATAGATAGTTGCAGACACAATAATAAGAAATGGGGAGTAAGCTTTAAGCCTATGGAATATCATATGCAAAGGCATGCATATCTTATGTAGGTGCAGCTGCAAACTGTAATAGGACTTGGAAGAGAATCGTTTCTCTGACATTGAAAAGAGATGCAGGTGGCAAGGTAAGTACGCAGGTGTCACATTGATAGACATTGAAGGAAAGAAGTTTTAATATTTTTTACTGAGATTTGGGGAAACTAGATAATTTTTTTTAATTGTACAATGGTCAAATCTGCATTTTAGATCAGTCTTCTAGACAGATGAGCTTTAGATTAGAATTGTATACTTCCCAAGGCAAGGAGAAATTGCCAATGGAATATTACTTGCAGAGAAATGTAAAGTACTGTAATTTTTTGCTAAAAATTATGTATAAAAACTACTCTTGAAGCAAATGTACTTTTACACTAGTCTCATTTACTAAAGTTGCTATTGAAATGAACAGCAATCATTTTTTTGCTAGTATATATGCAAATGAAGGCTAAATTTTATAATTGCTAACTTCTACTAATTATTACCTTCGCTCATGAGGGTCATAAAAGGCTTCATTATGCTATATATTCATTGCCTTGCTGCTAAAAGGGAATTTCATGGCAAAAAAGCCTCTTTTCAACATCAATACAACTAACTGAAATTTTCTATAAATGTATAGTCATAAAAATACTTTTATAAAACAAAGAAGACAAGTTTCTCCCTTTTGTTTTAAAGGAGTCTTTCCTATCTTGAATGTTTCTTCCTTGCTCCAGGTTTGGGGGTCAAGATGTTGAAAGGCTAAAATCGCTGTCCTTCAAACATACAGCCAGCTTCTCCAAAAATTGATGTTGAGCCAAGAGAATTCACATAATGAAAGAAAAAAACATTTCAAGGAAAAGTTTATGATGTTAGATTACCAATAAATATTTAGTGAAATTTTAAAAACTGTTTTGCCT
>NW_012142991.1:0-957 GCF_000956105.1 Propithecus coquereli | reverse complement strand
TTTATAAGTTCACCTCTGTGTACATCAAAAATTTGATCTGGAGTGGTATCATTTCTGATTAATTTACCTTTCTCACAATTATTGAAGATTTCAAAATACAGTATGTGATAGATTTTTCTGTAATATGACGGACCTTATAGGGACTTCAAATGTAAACTGATTTCCTATTTTCTGAAGGAAAATTTGAGAAATAAAACACCCAGTGCCTCATATTTGGGCATATGCATTTATTTATATTGATCTTCACAGGCCACCACAATGCCTGCTCTTGGTAAGCACTCAGTAAACATTTTGTTTACTCAGTAACCATTTCAAGAATACATACAGTTCACAAATGTGTGTGCATTCCTGTTTGTATTTATATACACACACTTAAAATGTCATTTGAAAAATCGACTTAGAAAGTGTGTCCTGCATACATCGTCTTCATTTTAAAACTTCAATAATTATTCTGAGGCATAAAATATATCTGGTCATAACCTGAGGGAAACTCAGACGGTGCCTGCCCTCTCACTGTGGGACATCTTTCCTCAAATGACAGGCAGGTCTGTCACAGAGTGAGATGATTTATCTCCTCTGATTTCATCCTGTAAAGACGCCCTATACAAGGTGAAGTGATAATTTTCCTCAGCGTTAACATGTCCAATGTCTCATTTTTCATTCTGGTCCTTGTGAAATGACATCGAACATTAAATTGGGGACTAATTTTGGTTGTGAAGTTTGGCTGCCTGCCTGCTTCTCTGAGAAAACAAGCAAATTATCTGTATTTTTTAGTCATAAAAGTCATATACACCTGCTGCTGTCTTTTTTTTTTAACCCTTACTGAGAAGGAAGAAAAAAGAATACATGACAGCGAATGTTGCAAAATAACATATTTTTCCAGTAAAACTGATCAAAAATGTGCAAAATGTATTTATGAAAACAATAGCTAACATAAAAGTAATGGGGATAGACAAA
>NW_012142990.1:0-346 GCF_000956105.1 Propithecus coquereli | reverse complement strand
TTTGTAACCTGTGAGACTCTCTCTGGTTCTGTTCTCCTCTCTTTTCTTTTACAAATTAATTTTCAAGGATTGGTCATCAGCTTTTTCCCATCTCCCAGTATCAGTGACACACAAAAGTTTCTGGAGCGTGAGTCCCACAACTGGGCTTCTCTTATTCCCACCTACAGTTCTCCAGGGCTACAGTTCCCCATGTTTCACCTCTAATCTTCTCGTCTGCTAATATGCTCCTTAGCTGTTGATGCCTAAACTCGAAGGATTTTGGAGCAGGAAATCCAATTGCTTTGTCTCTCTCTTTCTGAATTCCGAATTTTGAAAATAAACTCTTTATAGAGAGATAGAAAATAGT
>NW_012142989.1:0-1148 GCF_000956105.1 Propithecus coquereli | reverse complement strand
GGCAATTAATTTTTCTCAGTTACTTTATATTTTGTTAATTAAAATGTATTTTGATGACCTGTACACAATTAAATAAAATAAAACTGCTTAGAAATGGGATTTTAACACAGTGACTGCCACACTAAGAAAAAAATTTTTCCTTAGGGCCACGGTGTTTTATTATGAAAATAGAATAAAAACTTCGAAAATGATTGTAATTTAATGAAAAATTTGTTATTTTTAATTGTTTTCTGTGTGTGAGTTATATGCAACTTGAAAAATAGTTCTCACGGCTCTCAAAGTGAAAAGACGCGTGTGTGAGTTACATACGCTTCACAAGGCCCTGGGTTCAAAACTATAGTGAGTTAAATACAACTCACATGACAGTTAATGTGTTAAAAATCACTTTGCACAGCAAGTTTACCAAAATTTTTTAAAGCTTGAAAATAAGTGGAAATATTATTCACAAATACCAAGAAAAATTACAAAGAAATCATCCAAATACATTTAAGATAGGAAGAAAAATATTCTATCCTTATAATTTGTCACAAAAACCAAATTCTATAAAAGGAACAAAAAAGCATCCCCTGAATCCAACCAGTCACTACTTTATGCAAAATGAAACATTTTCTAGTATCTACTACCTCTTTGTATATAAGGTACTTTAAAATCTGAAACACGTAACAGTAATACTTTAGTATGGTATATTTGTCCGCCCAAACATTTGAACGTTTGTCACAATTATGTTTACAATCTGTAACAATTCTTATAAAACTACTTCTGAACGTTATTAACATAACAAAATGTTCAAAGATCTGAGAAATATTTTGAAATAATGTTGAATATATAATGAATTATAGCAAAATTACTTCAAGCATGCCATAATCCTCTTAAAGAAGTGATAAAAGTTGACAATATAGAAGCATCTAATTTTCAAATGCAAACATGTCAAAAATGAACATATAATTTAAAATAAGGATACTAGATACTGCCATAAATCAATTAAATCTTCTAAAATACGAAAGACAATTTTAACTCTACATTTAAAACTTACACCTCAACTAAATTTGAGGAATACGTGCCACCTCTCCCACCCATCCCTGCCCCCAATAAAAATTCATGCCTTAGCTAAGTCTCATAAATGAGACTTAATGAATAAGGTGGGTGTG
>NW_012142988.1:0-1155 GCF_000956105.1 Propithecus coquereli | reverse complement strand
CTATGCATTTTGTTAAACAATTTAACACATCAGTAATTGTTGAATTTATATTATTGCATCTGTTCTGTGGAAAAAATAATCCTAAAAAGGATATATTATATTAATAAAGAAAATGAAATTAAATGTAAGGCTAGTAGGATAAAGTAAATTTTGAAAATGGTAAATATAAAATGCATGAAGTTTTTTCTTTCATTTCTTTCTTTCCCTCTTTATTGTTCTTCCTTCTTTATTTGTTCTTTCTTTTGTTCTTTCACTCTTTTGTCTGTTCTTTCTTTCATTTTTTCTTATTTTCAATCCTTCTTTCTTTCTTTCCTGACCATTGCTATCACCCGAGTTAAAGAAAGGGGATGTGTCTCTTAGCACAAATGCATCACACACAATGAAATGTTAATCTGCAAGAAAAATATCCTTCAAAGCAAAATTCCTTTACAATGATATCTATGCAAAAGTAATTTAAAAATACAATTAAATAAAATATTTGTTTTTAATTATACACACACACACACACACACACACACATTTTCGCCATACTTCAAAGGTGATTTTACTTTTGTTACCAGTTTTCTTACCAGTCATTCTTGAAAGCTAAGTATCAATATTAACTACTGCATTTATTTTGTTCAAATGACAAATTTCTTTGTTAATTTACTCCCCATTATGTTTCACTTTACTACATCAGAAAGCATGACGTTTTATTTCTTGAAAGATTTAATAAGACTATTTTTATAAAACTCTTCACTTTTAATCTCATGAAAACACCAATTCAATAGTATTCATTGAACATCTGCTATATGCTGCCCTCTATATTTGGCATTGAGAATACAAAGCTGAACGAAAAGGATATATATATCACTGGACTACATGGAACTAGGAGTCTGCAGTGACTAGATGGAGAGGATTTAATAAAGAAAAAAAATGAGCTGGATGTTAAAGAATTATTAATATGATTTCTATCAATGGAAAATAGGAACACTATATGGAAGATAAAGGCAAAAGAAAAAAAAGACATTAATATGTGCAGGTGCAAGACAGCATGGTATCCTTATCTCTCAAGAAAAGAAAAGTTCGGCCGGGCGCGGTGGCTCACGCCTGTAATCCTAGCTCTCTGGGAGGCCGAGGCGGGCGGATTGTTTGAGCTCAGGAGCTCGAAACCAG
>NW_012142987.1:0-1117 GCF_000956105.1 Propithecus coquereli | reverse complement strand
TACCCTATATCTCAGAGATTGTCCCAGGTACAAGGACTACCATGACGATTATGACATTGTCATCTCTCCTAGCTATTATTTTAGTATTTTTTAAACAAGATATAAGAAGGTAATAAAAACTCAATTTAAATGGCATTTGTGGGTAAAGAAAATTCTTATGTTCTTAAAGGTGAAAACAAGAAAGGAAGAAAAAGCAAGGAAATAAGAGAACTTAGATTATCATTATCATTAAATTGTGTACATAGGCATTTATTTTTTATCTTTTTATTTCTTTGAGACAAGGCCTCCGTTGCTGGGGCTAGAGTGCAGTGGCATTATCATAGCTCACTGTAACCTCAAGCTCCTGGCCTCAAGTGATGCTTCTGCCTCAGCTTCCTGAATAGCTGGGACTATAGGGACTATAGGAGCCAGACCCAGCTATTTTTTTTTTTTTTTGTAGAGATAGCAGTCTTGCAATGTTGCTCAGGTTGATCTGAAACTCCTGGTCTCAAGCAATTGTCCTGACTCTGCTTTCTAAAGTGTTAGACATGAGACATTGTACCCAATCTGTGTATGTATTTGTTAATAGACATATATAAATATATATATATACACAATATACATACACATATACATGGATATGTAGATATATACATACACAAATATATAATGGATATATGTATATATAATATATAAATGGATATTATATACATATATTTTAATATATATGTATGTACATGTATACTTTAAATATGTAAGTATGTACATATATAGAGATAGTGTATATATATACTTTCATAATCATATTAATTTAAAACCAGAGAGAATTATGTTGTTCTTGTATTCATTGTAGTTTCATTTTTCAATGAGGAAATTGGCTTAGATATGTCAGTGATTTGCTGAATGTTTCAGAACAAAGTCTTCCCAATGGTTTGTTAAATTGTAGAATGTTAGACATGTGAATAACTTGGAGGTTCAGAGCTACATTTAAAGTCTCTAATTCTGACTTTAGGTAGATAGCTTAAAGTTTCGAATTGAGTCCTAACAAAAATTTTTCAACTGGTATCGGCACTGGAATCAAGGAGTGACTGGCTCACCTGATGATTCTGAAAGCAAAGCAGTAATTTAACATATTAAT
>NW_012142986.1:0-1136 GCF_000956105.1 Propithecus coquereli | reverse complement strand
CTGGCTCTGTTTTCCTGGAGAACCCTAATACATAGGGGTAGTTATAGTTCATCTTCCAAATACTAACTAAATCTCCAAGTCACTACTGGCTTCTTGTAAGTAAACACAAAACACACCTGCTTGCTTGTAGTATCATGTTGTTAATGTCATCTCAACAGTTTTCAGCACCTCTGTTGGGGATAAATCATCAATTATGATGGACAACACCCACGGTTACATCTCCAACCTCCATCTGTCATCTTCCCTTCAAACTTTATTCATCATATTCAAGTTACTTCCAATGTACTTCTGATCCCTACATACAAATTAAAAATTGAATTTATTATTTCCCTTATTTAAAAAAAAAGTTTTCAAATCACTTTCTCCTTTACAGTTCAGCATTGTAATTAAAGGTGTCTAGGTGAGAAAGAATCAGGTACAAATTTTATTCTCCCTCCTCTCCCCTTTACTCTCTCACATCCTTATGTGTGACATGAGTGTTAGCCCAACATAACTCATGAGTATTCGGTGAGATCCTGCCTGGAAGTCCTCAGCTTGACTCACAGTAATCCTCTGGCATCCTTATTAGTAATAAGGTATGCTTCTGTGATTTTTTTTTTTTTTTTACAAACTTTCCACAGATCCCATCTGTGGTCATACCTGGAACCTCTGGCACATTCTTCTTCCTATTCTTCCCAATCCCAACTTTTTCATCCTCCAAATCTTCCTATACCTTTCCCACTGACAAACTTTTCTCTAGAAATGATGCAACATGTCTGATTGCTGTTGGGAGACCAGTAGTGACCAGGTACCCACTGCTGCCTTTCCTTCTGACCTAAATTCCTCAGTTCCCCTAACACTAAGACCTCTTCCGTAGCTAACATCCACGTACCATCTCCATCATGAACACTCTTGATGTATTACATGGGTAATACATTAGAACATCCCCCTTTTTCTTCTTTCTTTATGATTCCTATCAAATCCTCTGCAAGATAAATCTCCTCAGATGTCCCTCATTCACCTTTCCCAATGCTACAGTTTAGTGACTCCAATTTTCTTCTGATTAATTCACATATATATGCACAAATGCAATGCTTTACACCAACTTGTACTTACTAATGTACTTTTTCACTATGCCTTTTTAAAATTTTAATTAT
>NW_012142985.1:0-1058 GCF_000956105.1 Propithecus coquereli | reverse complement strand
GAGGGACCCCGGGTTGGAACAGACCCTTGAGGTCACCTAGGCACCCTCAGCCGTGCGGGAGGCCCTCCTGCAGCACTCTGGAGTAACGGTCTCCCAGCTGCTTTTTGTACATCTATAGGGACAGAGACTTCGTGATTTTCTGAGACAGCTGGATCCGGGAGGAGTCCGAATCCATGTGATGGTTGTTCCCTGCTCTGGACCTTGACTTCCCCAGGCTAAACATTCTGATTTTTTAAAAAAACTGTTTCTCATGTGGCAAGATTTCTGGACCTGTCACAGGTCAGTATACTGACAGTAGCTGCCTGGAGCCAGGCTCTGAGCTGAGACTTTCTGGGCCTCAACTCGCTGTATCTTCAACGCAGCCTTTCTGGTAGGCCCTGCCATTGTCCCAGTTTTTGAGAAAACACACTCTAGGGAAGTTGGTGGGTTGCCCCTGTGGTGGAGTCAGGTATTAAACTCAGAATCTGTCTGGTTCCAAAGATCCAGCTCTTTACCATTCATTCATTCATTCATTCATTCTTCATTCATAGTCACTGCTATGAGCTCGCTAACTGAAATAGGTTCTGGAAATCTGATGGGGAACCAAACAGGCTTGGTCCTTGTGCCTCACGGAGCTCCTCTAACAGGAGAAATATGCGTTAGTCAATGAAGCACATCTGCAGGTAAAATTATAGCCAGAATCTGTGCAAAGAAGAAGAGTGCTTTAATGTCACCTGGCCTAGGGTAACAGGGAAGACCTCCCGGAGGAGGTGACTGAGCTGAGTTCTCAAGGATAAGCAATGAGAGAGAGAATAGAATTTTAGGCAGGAGAAACAGCATGTGCAAAGGCCCCAGGCACCCACCATGGATAGTAGCCACACTGGGATCAGTGCTTTGGTGGCTGCGGTCACCACCAACTTGTACAAAGGTAGGAAGGAGCTGGCATGTGTAAGGAAGTGAAGGAAGTCCAGAGAGGGTGGGGAGCACAGTGAGTGTAAAGCCAGAGTGGGAGAAAGGGCAGACTGTGCGGGGCATGTTGGCCTTGATCAGGGGTTGATCTTTATCCTGAGGGTGAAGGC
>NW_012142984.1:0-1013 GCF_000956105.1 Propithecus coquereli | reverse complement strand
ACACACACACACACACACACACACACACACACACACATATATGTATGTATGCTTTAATTCTTGAAAAATTTTTATTTTTTCTTGTGGGGAGTGTGGAGGAAGAATTGTTTTATTATGTAAAAAGAGCTAGTATGTGTTCTATTTTCCTTTTCTTAAATACTTTATTGATGAGTACAGCTAATTGCCAAATATTAAATGTCTCCATTTTAATCTTGAAATTACCAATGACTTTTGTAATTAGAAAATTGAAGTCATGATACTCTGCTCATTTTTTGAGTCTTCCAGAAAGGTAGGAGAAAACAAAGAAAAATTGGTGGTTCTTACCATTTCTTAATGTCTTCTGCAGCAGTTGCCAGGAGCAGTCCTCATTCTGCAAAACTGCACTTGGGATTGTGTTGTCCGCATCTCGGTGGAAGGGGCAGTCAGTGCACTCTAAGCATACTAAATTGCCTGTGGACGTGATGTGGGGATTATAAGAAGGAATAATGTGTCTTCCAAACAGAATTCCCCCCACTTCATTCTAATTAAACCACTATTTACTAAAGGCTTCCTGGAAGCCAGTGTTAGATTTTTCATGGTAAAATAAGATGCTTTTATAGTGATTAAAAAGCTGTGATTCTGGATTAGATGTAGAATTGTAGGTTTTTTCTTTACGTCTTTAATTATTAATGTGAATGAACAATCCAGCCTATCATGCAAAAGGAAATTTTGGTTACTATTTATATTTCATTCAGTTAAAGGTTTTTCAAGATGAAAATATGGCTTGCATATCTAAGCAATCTATTACAACCCAAATTTTGTTCTTGAATTTCTTGTTCTTATAAAAGCTGAATTTTAGTGTATAGGAACTGTTATACTTTATAAGCTTACTGTTGCACTTTTTTGCACAGTTTTTGTTTGTCTTCTAAATTTCTGGTAAGTCCCCAAATTCAATGTCTCATAACTTCTGTTTTCTTCATCTCTAACAACTGGATTAAAATAAATTTTGGCTTCTTTGTTTTTTTTTTTTTTTT
>NW_012142983.1:0-1064 GCF_000956105.1 Propithecus coquereli | reverse complement strand
CTTGCTCAGGCTGGTCTCGAACTCCTGAGCTCAAACGATCTGCCCGCCTCGGCCTCCCAGAGTGCTAGGATTACAGGCGTGAGCCACCGCGCCTGGCTAATACAGTTATTTTTATTTCTGCATTCATTCCACAAATATTTATTAAGCATCTACAATGTGCCAAAAACTGTGCTAGCTCTGGAGATGTAGTGATGAAAAGTAAGATCTGGTCTTTGCTGTCTTGGAAATGAGGCTCTACTGGTAAAAACAGATGGAAGCAAGCAGATGAAATGATAACCCTTGACTAGGATGTCAAGATTTTCAGCTCTATTCATGAATCTGTATTTTATTTGCTCTGTGTTTTTGGCCACATGATTTCTTTCTCTAGACCAAATCTCCATGCTTTATCAAATGAATGAGTTGGCCCAATATAGCAATCTTGAATTTTTATTCGGTTCTAAAAAAATTTTCATGATTCTATTTGATGGTTTTTAAGGCCTCTTTCCATTACCCACATCCATATTTCTCACAGGAAGATAACATGGCCTACTAAGAATACTTTGGCACTGAAAATAATTTCTGACCTTTCTTTCTCCCTGAAATCTGTAATTTTTACTTGTCACTATAATAATCATCATTTTTATTAATATTATTACATTTTCCACACACTGGAATTTGTGCAATATAGTGGGAACATAGTCTAGAAAATATAAAATTGATGAAATTATTGAAAATATTCAGAAAATATTTAAAAATGTAGAAAGTTGGAGAGATGCTAAGGGATCATTTACTTAAATTTGTAAATTTAAATTTTTAGAGAATTGTTAGTGTCCTACATTACAATTAGATGTAGATGGAGTTAAGAATATGCCACCCCAAAATATGCTGCTCTGGCATATTGACTATTTTCTGTTAAAGACACTTGAGAAACAGGCAGTGCAAGAATATCACTCTGACTTTCCTGCTGTTTCTGAAAAGCAGGAGATAAAATTTCCATGTTAAAGATGCCCACCCTATATTATAAGGAAAATAACATTCTTATCAAGGATGGGAAATTGAAGTTGAGAGAATTTTATATAGAATTT
>NW_012142982.1:0-1410 GCF_000956105.1 Propithecus coquereli | reverse complement strand
ACACAATAAAGATCAGCCAAATTTGGTATTAGGCAACAAATTTCAAAAACTTGATGGATTTCAGATAATATTTATTGACCACAATTCAATTAAGATGAAAATCAATGGCATAAATATATTTAGAGACAAACCGCATGCGTTTAGCCAGTCTTATTCACGAACAGGGAAGCAAAATCCTTTTTAAAATATGAGCAAACTGAATCTCACAATGTACTAAAAAGTTAATACAGTAAGACCAAGCTGGATTAATCAAAATTGATTACACGTACTATACCATTCTATTGGGTTGATGTAACCATTATACAAACTTATGAAAATGACTTAAACTCTTGGATTATCTGTCTTCTTATCTGCAATAGGATGATAATGATGTTTGCTCTGTCTATATGAGATAATAAAGATGATCAAATGAAAGAAAAATCAATGGCTGTAAATGTGGTTTATAAACTAAAAGCACTGCAGTAATAAGATATGTTATTTTATTACACACAGAAATTATGACTGATATTACTTTTTTGCTTTTCAACCCATGTTGTATAATTTTCTTAACTTTTTAACCATGTTGTATTGTTAATGAGCTACATAGAACAATATAGTCTGTATAAATTTAGCATGTTCTTAAAATGAAAATGTGAAATAGGCAGGTATGAGAGCTATGCATTTATATGTGTAATTTAAAAATAATAAACATTTTATATGTCACCTAGGTTATGAAATAATGATTTCCTATTACTCAGAGACTCGTTTTGAATCTTCCTTGATCATATCCTCTTGCCTCCCACTCAAAGGCAATCACAATTCTGAAATTTTTGTTACTTAATTGCTTGGTTTTCTTTTACAGTTTTACATCTATGTCTATTTTCCTAAGTGGATCTGTGTGAGTGTATAGTTTTACCTGTTCTTGAAATTTGAATTTCTAGAATCATCCAAGTTGTATATGCATGTGACTTGCTTCTTTTGTTCTAACAAAAAGAATCTTATTAAGATTCTTCAATTGTGACACCTATTGATGTAGTTGGTTAATATTTTACTTCTTGTTGGTGTTCTGTTATATAAATACACTATACATGGTATCCATTTTAATAGTTATGAACATTTGAGTTATTTCAACTATTTTGTTTAACTGTTTTAAACAATGCTGCTATGAACATTGCCATCCACGTCTCCTTCTCTCTGGGTGTACATGTATAAGACTTTATCTAGATTTTATACCTAAAACTGAAATAATTGTGTCAAAAATTGCTACATTTTAAATATACTAAGAAATTTCCAACTCATTCCCAAACTGCTTGTACCTATATATATTCCCATCGGCAATATGTGAGTGTTCTTGTTATACTACAGCCTCAAAATTAAAAATATAACCCAATTTCTCAATTTTTGTTACTTTGATGGATTTTGAAAAGGCTT
>NW_012142981.1:0-1891 GCF_000956105.1 Propithecus coquereli | reverse complement strand
ATTGCAGATTTTACACTGCATGGTAATCAAAAAATTTTTCTTAATATTTTTTTATTTCAAAATATTATGGGTGGTACAAATGTTTTTGGTTACATACATCAATTTTGTTATACTTGAGTCAGGGTTATAAGTGTGCCCATCACCCAGATAATTGTTCATTATACTCATTAGATAGATTTTCACCCATCCCTCTTCCCCTCTCCTCCTTGCTTGATTTCTACTGAGTTTTATAGTACTTCTCTCTGCACGCATGTGTGCTCATCAGTTCCAGTTTAATAGCAAGTACATGTGGTATTTGTTTTTCCAGTCTTTAGATACTTCTCTTAGGAAAATGGTCTCCAGTTCCATCCAAATTGTTGCAAAAGGCCTTAATTCATCCTTCTTCACGGCTGAGTAGTACTTCATGGTGTACATATACTACATCTTGTTAATCCACTTATGAATTGCGGGGCACTTGGGTTGATGCCACATCTTTGCAATTGTGAATTGTGCTGCAATAAACCTTCGCATGCAGGTGTCTTTTTGATAAAATTACTTCTTTTCCTTCAGGTAAATACCCAGTAGTGGTATTGCTGGATCAAATGGCGGATCTACTTTTAGTTTTTTGAGGAATCTCCATACTGTTTTCCATAGAGGCTATATTAATTTGCAGTCCCACCAACAGTGATTAAGCATTTCTTTCTCTCTGTTTCCACGCCAGCATCTATTTTTTGGAGGCTTTTTAATAAAAGCCATTCTAACTGGGGTAAGGTGATATCTCATTGTGGTTTTAATTTGCATTTCCCAGATAGTGATGAGCATTTTTTCATATGCTTATTGGCCATTTGTCTATCTTCTTTTGAAAAGCTTCTGTTCATGTCTTTTGCCCACTTTTTAATGGGATTGTTTGCTTTCTCTTTGCTGATTTGCTTGAGTTCTTTGTAGATTCTGGTTATTAGCCCTTTATCAGATATATAGCTTGTGAATATTTTCTCCCATTCTGTAGGTTGTCTGTTTGTTCTGTTGATTATTTCTTTAGCTATGCAGAAGCTTTTTAATTCAATCAAGTCCCATTTATTTATTTTTATTGTTTCTGTGATTGCCACTGGGGTCTTCTTCATAAATTTGTTGCCTAGGCTGATATCCAGAAGAGTTTTTCCAAGATGTTCATCTAGAATTTTTATGGTTTCATGCCTTACATTTAAGTCTTTTATCAACATAAGTTATTCTTAAAGGGAAGTTCTCCCATCCTGTTCCTGACTAGGCAGTTTTTAGACTAAGGTCAAACTTTTATATTTAATCCTAATCTATGTCTTCCATTAGCAATAATTTCAGTCAGTTAACATGCATCGAAACATATTTCTCTGAAATATTTCATATCAATTATTCTTCTGAATTTGGTGTCATTTGCTAATTCAGTGAATGCTTTTCTACTTCAGCTTTATGTATATCATTGATTTTTTTTTAAGTCACTAAATTCTGAGGTCAAATGTGTTTGACTCAAATATGTTTGAGAAATATTAGCTAAACAAAGTTTAGTTAAACCATCTAACATCTATTTATTGATTTTTTTTTTTTTTTTACTACATACCAGGGACTCTTATGTTATCTTGACTATGGAACTTTTCTGAGCCTTTATTTAAATGTTGATGTACATGGGAATATGCCCACATATGTTCTAAATCTGCCCTGGTATCAATTTCTGAATAGGTTAGGTTATGCTTCAACAACAAACAACTCCCAAATTGCAGTGATTTAAAACAGCAAAAGCTCATTTCTTGCTCATGCTACTGGTACACAATTTGTCAGCAGAGGACCTTTGCTTGTCATTCTCTGTAAGTGACCCAACCTGGTGGACCAGCAAACATTTTGAGCATTGCTAATTTCTTCTTTCTTCTCTTTCCTCTTCCTC
>NW_012142980.1:25780-26202 GCF_000956105.1 Propithecus coquereli | reverse complement strand
AAAATAAATAAGCACTTTACAAGGGAGATACTGGCTCACCAGTACAAACATGAGTTACTCAGTGAAAATAATGCATCCCATTGAAAAAAGATATAAACGGTATTGTACCTTGCTCAATGAAAACAGTTTATATATTTTATGTATTCTTGTCTATTGCTTTTGTAGTATGTACATGATGTATCCAAATATTCATTCATCCTATTAGTTATTGGTTTAGTTGAGTTGTAGCTTTTGCCTGTTTTGGACATCATTTACTGTTCAAAAACAACATGTGAACAAAATATATAAATAAGGAGCATCTAAATATTTTTCTAATTGTGGAATACCTATTTAAAAATCAAAATGAAAGTGTCATATTATTAACTTCCTCAAATGTGTGTTTTTCTAATTAATTTTTTCAAAACCATTAACTTAAATATTTT
>NW_012142980.1:13804-14190 GCF_000956105.1 Propithecus coquereli | reverse complement strand
AATTGGGAAAAAATGGGATCCTGTAATTTGGGATGGGTGAAGTGTGGAAGACTTTGATGAAGCTGGAGATAGTAAGCCTGTAAATTCTGATAAGTTTTCCTTGTTGGTGAAAGAAGTCTCTCCAAACCAGTGAAAGCAGCCTCCTTATCTCCCTTAGAAACATTCTCCCATACCTCAGGTAGCAACCTCCCCACCCACAGTGGTATTGGTCTTTTTCCATCTCAGTCTGAAGGTATTAAGCCTGAACTGCCTTTGAAAATAATAATGGCCTCCCTTGAGTCCATAACCATGCATGATAATGCTCATTCTTCTCAGGCGCCATCCCACTCCTGATACCCAAATCAGTATTAGTCAGAGTTCTTTAGTAAAATGGAACCAACAGGATG
>NW_012142980.1:12882-13754 GCF_000956105.1 Propithecus coquereli | reverse complement strand
AATTGGGAAAAAATGGGATCCTGTAATTTGGGATGGGTGAAGTGTGGAAGACTTTGATGAAGCTGGAGATAGTAAGCCTGTAAATTCTGATAAGTCTTCCTTGTTGGTGAAAGAAGTCTCTCCAAACCAGTGAAAGCAGCCTCCTTATCTCCCTTAGAAACATTCTCTCATACCTCAGGTAGCAACCTCCCCACCCACAGTGGTATTGGTCTTTTTCCATCTCAGTCTGAAGGTATTAAGCCTGAATTGCCTTTGAAAATAATAATGGCCTCCCTTGAGTCCATAACCATGATGATAATGCTCATTCTTCTCAGGCGGCATCCCACTCCTGATACCCAAATCAGTATTAGTCAGAGTTCTTTAGTAAAATGGAACCAACAGGATGTGTGTGTGTGTGGGTGTGTGTGTGTGTGTGTGTGTGTGTGTGTGTGTGTGAGTATTTCTGAGGGCAGGAGAAGATAAATTCTGAGCTCAAGCAGAAGGAGCTATTTGCTTTTCCTTCACC
This sequence comes from Propithecus coquereli, assembly GCF_000956105.1. Lineage (NCBI taxonomy): Eukaryota > Metazoa > Chordata > Mammalia > Primates > Indriidae > Propithecus > Propithecus coquereli. Next base: position 13,249 of record NW_012142980.1, on the reverse strand, counting down.
TTTTTGTTTCCTCCAGGCTCTCAAAGCACTGGATGATGCCCCCTTGCACAGGTGAGGACAGTCTTCTTTAGTCATGCTAATGATTCAAATGCCAGTCTCTTCCAGAAATATGCTCACAGACATACCCATGCATAATGTTTTAACACCTAGCTGGGCATCCCTTAGCCCAGTCAAGTTGACAGATAAAATTAGCCATTACAGGTGCCAAGAAACTATTAAGAATGGTTACCTATTTGGGGGAATGATAACTGGGTGTAAGGGGGAAGGATAGGATATGAGAGGAGAATTTTAACTGTGTATTTTTTTAGAACCATGTGTATATTATCTATTACAACATCAAACATATTAATTGAACAAAGGGAAACAA
>NW_012142980.1:12552-12832 GCF_000956105.1 Propithecus coquereli | reverse complement strand
GGAAATCACACGCGGAGAAAAACAAATAGAAGGATTATAGCTCACAAAGCATGGGAAGTATATGCTGTTATTTAGGGGCACATGTAATTATTTTTATTGTTTAACTTTCTAGGCCAATAAGAATTTTTTATTTGAATCACAAAATGCAAATACATTTTAAGTTCAATTACATTAAGATAAAGATTTGAAAAGCAAACTCTAAAATTACTCCTGCAAAGTTACCAAGTAGAAAACTAGCCAAAATTTCATGGGACATATAGCAACTTGATTTTTAAAAAAA
>NW_012142980.1:9763-10485 GCF_000956105.1 Propithecus coquereli | reverse complement strand
ATGGACTTAGGATAAAATGATGCCTATGAGTCTCTTTCTTCAAGAAGATTTCAGTACACTCAAGGGGTTGTACATAAACTGAGAATCACTATATTGACAGAAGTCCTCTAATAGGGGAAAACGTTGATGTTGAATATATTTCCTCTATTTTCCATTTATTTGTAATTATACTTATGGCTTTTTAAACTTAAAATTGTTAACTATTATAAGGTCACATCTTTACATTTTCCCCATAATGTTTGTGTTTATGAAGTCTTTATTTTTTTCTAGCTTGTTTTAGAGTTTCCTTATGTTAACTCTTCACTTAGTCTCACATTTATTTTAGAATAAAATGTGAAGTAGGGAGTATACATTTTTCAAAAATAATTATTCAATTTTCCCAGAGTCATATATAAATTATTTTGTATTTCCCCATGTATTTGTGATTATTTCCTACTGTGCTTTATTTTTGCATATTTAGTTTGTGCCTCAGGTCTTTTATTCTCTTCTGCATGTTTGTCTGCATGTTAATGTACTAGTAACATCTTGTATTAATTATTGTCATTTATAATATCTTCAAATATTTGACAGTGCAACTTCCCCTCAATACATTTTTTATTTAAAAAAAACTTTGCTGTTATAACCTACTTGTTATTCCAGATGAACTTTAGGATCTCTGTAAATTTTACAACAGTCTCTTCTGGTATTTAATTGGGATTATTTATGTATATGTATGTATACTC
>NW_012142980.1:9354-9713 GCF_000956105.1 Propithecus coquereli | reverse complement strand
ATATATAGAGAGAGAGAAGGAACCAACATAGGGGAAAAAAAACTATTTTTAGCTGTCTTCTAGTAATTTCAGGATTGCCTATTCTAAAATTTAGTCAGCAAGGTTAGAAACTAAAGATTATCTTTTATTTCTTTGCATAATGGGAATTAGGCCAAAATAATCACTAAAACAATTTTGTCAATGCAATCATTATTTCTTAGTTTCTGCTTATTTTAAAATATAGCTCCTCTCTTGTCTATAATTAGCTGTGCTCAGTTCAGAGACATCTACCCATATTACTCATACTTGATTCATCTAACTCCTGAAAAATTGGAATTCAAGCAATCAGTAATGCTATCACTATTTTATAGACATAGAAA
>NW_012142980.1:7225-8229 GCF_000956105.1 Propithecus coquereli | reverse complement strand
CCTGCTTTTTTAAAATATTGGTTTCCTAGTCTTGCATTTGAGGCAGAAAGGAGAAAAACTAAGGCAAAAAAGATGAAGGCTTAAGTGAGTGGCAAATGTATTCTTGAATCTGAAGAAATAAAATATTGAGATGGTAATATCAGAGCGTTTTGCCCCATCTCCTAAAACAGCAATCTTGAAAACTTTTGTTGAGTAATGTAAATCCATTCAGATTTGACTGTTAGCATTGTGTGCCCTGCACTGATATCCTGTGAATAGAACCTGTGAATAAGTTGACATTAATTCATTATATGGTATAGGTTCTTGGGAGTACAATTTCAGCTTTCTTCTACTATAAAAATATTGTTCACAAACCAGATTTAGAAAGTCAAGCTAGGTTCCATTCTTCATATGAGGGTAAGTAATAATTCTTTTGAGATGTAAACTAAAGATCTGAAAGAAAATAATGAAAAGGAAGCAAAGAAAGCAAAACTGGAATTGTAACTGCACACTGTTTTATGCACAAGAGAATAGAATCTAGTGAAATTTTTATCCGTAATTGGACTTACTAGATAACCAGTTTGATTTTTAACTAAAGACAAACTTACTTTAAAAAAATGTGAAATGTTTGGCATTTCTTACTAGACGATCAGATCACAAGTCTTTTCTTGATGCACAATCTTTAGGGAAACTTTAACCTCAGACTTCTAATGTTTTTGATCAGTACTCACAGAGGTACATGAATGTGACACTTCCAATGTGGAAGAAGGAGAATATCTCTCATTAGAATTATGCTTTTGAATCTTTCCTTACTACGACCAGTTCACTTACTACTATCGAACCCCAACCCCAACCCTTTGAATGAAGTTATGTAATTTGACTTTGGATAGTCATAAATGTCTTTTAAAATGTTAATTTGAAGCAAAAAATGTTAAGGGATAAAGTTTCCCACTTTAGTTACTCTGAAAAATATTATGATTTGATTTTAAAGATATTTTTAAAGGCTTTTATAATAATATCCTGTT
>NW_012142980.1:0-1067 GCF_000956105.1 Propithecus coquereli | reverse complement strand
GACTTTTTATACATACACTAATAAAGTCATTCATCAAAATCTTTTAGGAAATAGGACTCCAAACAGGCAGATGTTCAGACTCCCAGCCCTATATTCTTACCACCAGATCATACTTTTCTCCTGAGATTTGGGAATTATCAACAGAAAGGAAATCCTTGAGACTAAGAAAATGTGAAAGATACCTAAGGACAAAGTATAGCAAAGCAACAAGCCTAGGAGACCATTTATAACTAAGAAAAAGTAAGGATGGTATTTATTTTTTTGGGTGGATAAATTTGATCTGAAATCTAGGAAGGAAACAAACAGTAATTCAGTATCGTGGAATCCAAGGAAAGATAAGGTTGTTAAAGGACTGGGAAATGAACTGTATCAACTCTTGACTGTAAGTATTAATGAGTTGGTGAGTGGTTGAGAGGATCTTTGGTTCCTTTGAAAGGATAGTTGTAGTAGAGTAGAGGGTGACAATCACTTGATCTACACAGAATGGGGAAAGGATAATTCAACTGGGCTATTTCTTTTATATTAGAAATGAGTTATGTTCTTTTATGTTCAATATTTCAAAATATAGGTGGAGTAATGATTTATGCAGAAAGCTGTATAAGGAACTTGAATTGACATAAAGTTTCATAAAAACTCAAATTATTGACAGTCTTTATTGCTTTTATTATTAAAACTAAATCATTTTTAAAGATATGCAATCCTTCAATTTGGAATTCAGTATGTCTTAGCTATGCTACTGCAGATGTTCCCGCCTAATTATATTTTTAAGTGATCCTTTTATTTTTTGCAATAATCACCCCTTCCTTCACTTACCTCCCTTTAAAAAAAACAAAACAAAACTCAATGTATCCTGTGATTCCCAAAACACCCTGCCAAAATTTCATGAGCACTCTAAGGATAATTTGATTGCAGAGTAGATTTGTGTATTACCATTTTTTAGTACTATAAAAAGTATGTGCGTATCATCACTATTTTTTCCAATTTTCTTGTGCTTTCCTCCCCTTCAGTCATTTGACCAATCTAGCTTGGGAGCCAGACCATTTCTTAAAGAACTGGCTGTGCTAACA
>NW_012142979.1:0-1020 GCF_000956105.1 Propithecus coquereli | reverse complement strand
AGGCGGTAGTTCTGGGGAGCCAGTCAGTCGATGGTTTTCACACATTCTTTACGATATTATCTTAACCGGGACACGGAGTCCACAGGGGCTGAAAGAAAAAGAATTCAAAGGCTGCAGAAAGCCAGGCTTCGTGGAAAAGCAGGGCCCAGCAGAGCTGTGTCTGGGGAGCACAGGCTTCCAGGGGCCAGCGCGTAGGGCACCTCGGCCCACAGCGGGGGCGTGTGGGCCTCCTGCCGGGCAGGTCAGGTGCCACCAGGACGGCTCTCCGGGTCAGACCTGGCGGGCAAGCGAACACGGGTCCTCAAGAGAACTGCTTGGATCCCCCACCCCACTCCCCACCCACCGCCTGCGAAGGCCGAGTAGAGACCTGATGTGGTCACACCGTCTCCAGGAAACCGGGGCCCCCGCTGGGGTCTGCCTCCCCTGGCTCCCTGCCGTACTTAACTTTGGGAGGCTCCTTGCGTGTGGCGGAAGCCGGCAGAAGTCTGTGTTCTCTTGACCTGCGACCCTCGGGGCAGGCGGAGGCTGCCTGATGCGCAGGCGGGGAGGGGTCGGTGTCAGTAGACCCGATGATTATGTCGAGGGACGCTGGGCTGTCCATGGTTGGGAGAACGTCCACGGCTGTTCTTCCACGGTAGCTGAGAATGGCACCTAGCTCTCTAGGTAGGCTCCTGATCAAGGTGGGCCAAGCCCAGACCACAAAGAGAACACAGGCCACATCCAACTATTAAAATATTTCAATGTGACAGAAAAGCTATGAGGCCAGAATATGTAGTTTACAAATTTCAACCAATAAACCACTATAACAAAATTATAGGACATTAGAGTAACTTGCATAAACCCAAGGAGAACACACTCTAAATGACAGACAGGAACCTTCTCTGCCTCCTCCAGCTCTTGTGACCCCAGGCACCCCTTGGCTTGTGGCTGCATCACTCCAATCTGCCGTCTTCCCTTGGCCTTCTCCTTTGTGTTTGTGTCTTCTCTTCCGTCTTTTATAAGGACACTTGTCATTGGGTT
>NW_012142978.1:0-3378 GCF_000956105.1 Propithecus coquereli | reverse complement strand
AGACCTCTGTCGGTGTTAGCAGGGCCACGCTGCCCATTAGTTCTCCTGCACAGTGGTCTCCAAGAAGTTCCCTGCAGTGTTCATCAAAATAAATGGGCTTCCTTCCATGGAGGTGATGCTGCTCGCCCCTGGAGACCGAGACACATGCATTCTTCCCTGTGACATGGAGAGGTATAAAGGACTGTTGTTGTCACCATCTATGACCAACGACCCATAAGATTCAAAATGTTTGCATGGGATAAGGATGTTGTCGGCACCCTTAGGACAGATCCGCGCTAACTGGCCTTGGAGTGGACGGAAAGACTCAGCTTCACCAGCAAGAACCAAGGAAGCTGACCTGCCACTGAATTGATCAAGGTCCTCATTCAAGGAGAGATTCCTGAAATGAAAAGAAACACCCACATCGCCCTGGGAGAACAGAACTAGCAAAGGGATTTTTTTCTGGGGTGGGTATCTGGGTTCTCATTTGAGCCCAGTCTTATGGTGGAGGAAGATGAATAAAGTACCCTCCCCCTTGAGAGCCAGAAGATGCCCATGGAAGGTCAATTTTCTTCTGGAGAAAGCCCGGGGGATCCGACATGACCCGCGAGTTTAGCACATGAGCGAGGCCACTGAAGGGGTAATGTAACAGGTGGGGACAAAGGCCATCCCAAGCCCACGATGTGCAACCCTGAGTTTCCTTTTCCCCTCCTTGCCGGGTTCTTGCTGTGCTGGATCCCTGGCGAGACAAATATGAACCTAATGCAACGGGCTAGTATTGACGCTGACACTAACGGTGAAGTATCATTTTTCCTAATCGCTCAGCACAGATACCTGCATCAATGGGAAGAAGATACATTTAGCTCGGTACTTCCCATTGCATCTTGTTTCACTTTGAAGGGCACGAGAGCAGGTGAGCATCTGCAGACAGACATTCACATGCCAAAGTTGCGAGCCAATATCCAGACTCCCGAAGAAGGAGTATGGGAACCCTGGCAAACTCCAGAGCTGTTCTCACTGGCAGTACGTCCCCAGGAGGTCCTGCACTGGCCAGCTCATGTGACCGAGGGCATCACCTCCAGCACCTGCTGTTTGCCTCAGCGACCCCCAGGTAGGCCCTATTCAGGAACAATAGACAGTTAGGGGATTTCTTTGTTGATAACTCAAATGCCCTCCCTTCTCTCTCTAATGTTTTCACCTGCCCAAAAGGCTCCTCTATTTAGAAATGAAAATGTGTGTGTCTGGGGATTAGCTTATCATTTTTTGACTCCATTTAGAGGGGATCTTTGGGATAGGAGAAGTCTTGAAAAGTCAGCTCCGGGTGCCCACAATTAGGATGGAGTCGTCTCAGCCAAAGGCAGTGATCCCCGTCTGCCCCAGCTAGCACCATGACCACTGCTGAGGAGCGGGCATCATGGCCACCACAGGCATGACCAGCGCCCAATCTCTGACTCTCTCCTCCCCTCCAGCTCTTATAGCTCTCAGCCATCTCCCGCACTCCCATCTTTAGCTAGCATTTACGTGCCGGCCGATGACTCCCAAATTTACATCTTCAATCTCAACCCCTGCCCTGAACTCCAGACTTAAAAATCCAGCTATCCATCTCCTTGACATCTCCATGTGGCTATTGCGTACACATCTCAGACCTCATGTCCCCGCTAGGCCCCAGACCCTGCCTCCTCGCGGCCTTGCCCATGGCAGTGAACGGCAGCTCCATCCCAGTCACTGAGGCCACACGCCCCGTGATCTCTCACCCTGGGCTCATCTCTCGCTCTCAGCATGCACTGGCTCAGTCGCGGCTCTTGTTTGCTCTTCTTTGGAAATACTCCCAGAGCCCAGCCACTTCTCACGGCTCCCGTCGCTCCTACCCTGGCCCAAGCCACCAACACAGTGGCCCAGATCCCCACAGCGGCCTCCCGGCGCTCTCCCTGCGTCCTCCACGAACCTCCTTCTTTCACCATCCGAAGTCAGATCATGTGGTTCCTCTGCTCGGAAACCTCCAGTGTCTTCCCACCTCCTCCAGAGGAGAAGCCGAATGCCTCCTGCGACCTCCAGTGCCTGGAAGCTCGCCTCTCCCACTCCCTCTCTGCTCTCATGTCCCCCCTACTCCCCATACGGCCTCCTCCTCCCTGTCTCACAGCCACTTTGGGCAGCTTTGGCTTGAGAACCTCAGCTCTGGCGCATGGCCCCCCACTTTGCCTTCACATTTTAACTTAAATATCTGTCACTGTCCCCAACCACTGGCAAATCTACCTACTTCCTTGCCAATGCTCAGTATACCCCTTTGTTGCCTCACTTTTTCCCTTGAGTATCTATCACTAACATGTTCCTTACTTAACTTTTAAGTTTACTGTTTGTAAATTCCACGAAGATGGAAATATTTTTCTGTTTTCTTCTCTGCTGAAACCCTAGAGCCCTCTAAGCTCTAGGCATGCCGTAAGTATTTGCTGGGTGAATACATCCCTTCTTGTGCCATCGATGATCTGACCGAGGGAGAAGAGTGTCTGACGAGGGATGGGAGAGTCCCTTGTGCTCGCAAGAATCACCAGTGAAGGGGTCTGGAATACCTGCCGCACAGGCTGTCAGTACTCACCATTGGTGCTTTTTGTGGCAACTGCCAGAGGTACTTGTTACTTAGTAGCAGAGTGACTTTACCTACTTCAATAAACCAACACCCTTAGCCAGAGGCTGTGGGCACAAGTGGGCATCACCCACCAGGTGCACGAAGAAGAGGGAGGACGGGAGCAGATGGGAAAGCCAGGGAGAAAGAACTCCACATTCATTATATGACCATCCGGATCTGGTTTTTTCATCTCTAGCATGTAAATATTTTTATTTTGGATGGTTTAGAGCAAATTGTGCTTTATTTTGAGATGCTTCAAATTCACTAATTCACAAATTTTTAGAAAATTCTAGTTAATGGGATGGAGGACTAAGAGAGGATCTGGAAGACAAAAGGGTAAAAAACACTTTTCAAAAAATATGAGAATTCTGAAAGACAAGGTGAACCTTGAGGTGAAGTGAGATATTATATATTGTCAAGAAAGAAAGGGGAAGCTGGACTCAGTGGTGCCTGCCTTTAGTCCCAGCTCCTGGGGAGGCCGAGGTGGGAGGATCACTTGAGGCCAGGAGTTTGAGACCAGCCTGGACAACATGGCAAGATCCTGAAAGAAAGAAAGAGAAAGAGAAAGAAAGAAAGAAAGAAAGAAAGAAAGAAGAAAAGAGGGAAAGAGGGAAGGAGGAAGGGAGGGAAGGAAGGAAGTGGTGCCTGCCTTTAGTCCCAGCTCCTGGGGAGGCCGAGGTGGGAGGATTTCTTGAGGCCAGGAGTTTGAGACCAGCCTGGACAACATGGCAAGATCCTGTCTCCTTAAAAAAAAAAAGGCTGGGTGTAGTGGCACG
>NW_012142977.1:0-990 GCF_000956105.1 Propithecus coquereli | reverse complement strand
AATTCTGCCATTTCCCTGTATATAACCTTAGGATATAAACAAATTTCCTAAACATATCCCACAAAGTTCTGCAACTTCTGGCCTCTTTCCGCTTGTCAGCCTAATTTCTTCTACTTTTTTCTTTAGTTTCTTTCTAATTTCTTCTACTTTTCTTCTTTCTAGTAACACTGGCCATTTTTAGGACCTTAGAATAATTTCTCCATTTATTTTCCTTTCTGGAACTCTCTTTCCTTTTCTTTTGGTCCAATTAATATGCACAGATTTTCTATATCTCAGCTCAAGTGCCACTTCCTCAAGGACTTCTTCCCTGATTTCTTTGTAGAGCTCTCTTTGCATCAATATTTCATAGCCCTTAACTCACTTATAAGTTTATGCTTATTTGTGTGATCGTTTGATTAATGTCTCAGTCTCCTAACATACTGGAAGCTCAATGAGGAGAGGGATTATGTCTCTCTGTAGTCACTATTGTATTTCCAATAGCTAGCAAGGTGTGTAGCACAGAATAAGTGTTTAGTAAATTTATTTTGACTGAATAAATGAACAATGTTCCCTTAAAAGATTGCAAGGGAAAGATTCCAAAACCCTTGTATAAGAATTCCATTTTCACAAAAAGAAAATTTCCATTTGTCAGTTGTAACAGAAGGAAGGAAAAATATGGAAGTAGATGCAAATTATTATGTAGATTTGTGGTGGGAAGACAACAATATTTTTGTCTAATGATTTGTATTAGTATGTAGCAATTATGTGCACTAAATTGTTGGTGGGGGAAGAGGATTTAAGGTGAAATAGTCATCTTGGAAAAGGAAGAAACTTCTTCGATACCTGAAGTAGGAATGCAGAAATGAAGCAGATTGAATGTTTTCTTTTTGAATCTTCATGCCCTTTGACATTTTATTCACAGCATTTTAATGGAAGATTAAATCGTAACATGGTTCTACCTCTGTCTTTCTGTGTTATTGTTTATTCCCATATCCAAACTTTAGGTGTTAT
>NW_012142976.1:0-1424 GCF_000956105.1 Propithecus coquereli | reverse complement strand
ATTCTGCTTCTTGGAAGTCTGGACCTCTGTGGAACATTCTAGAACAACATGTTAAACTAGTGGAGCAGAGTGGCTGAGAGGTGGGAGAAAGTGTGGTGTGAGGAGTTGGGAGTGGTTAGGATTTGCCAAGGGAAACGGGCAACCTTAGCCATCCCCGACAGAGGGTTATTTAAGAAGTTGAAAATCTACTTCATAAACCGAAAGGCATTACCCAAAACTGGGGACTATTTTGTGTCTGTTTTTTCTCTGACTTCCACGTTCCTTTCCCTACTATTTTCCTGCCTCCGTGCCTTCACAATTCCTAGAGTTCCTTGGGTTCCTTAGTAACCCAAGAACTAGGATGGGTTTGAGATTCTGCCCTACTTCGAAACTAGTAAGTTAACCTGTCTCTACCAGCTTCTGTCAAACTAGAACCTAGAACTAGTTTGATAAAAGCTGGTAGAGACACGATACTTCTGGGTCAGAGACGAAGGACTGTTTATTACTCACAGCAGCAGTCGTAGCCAGAGTATCAGCATTCTTGCTGCAGTTCCCTGACCCCATTTCCTGTAGGGACAACACAAAGAAGGTCAGATGATACCTGTGCATGCAGTGGGCTGCTTTACAGGAGAGAGACCCTGAGCTTCAGAAACCCAAATCTTTTCTGATGAGCAGTGATCATGCCGACCTTTTGCTGTCTATCTTGCATGGCTGTTCACCAAACATCCTTGAAGAGAGAGCTCCGAACAGAGGGCAACAGTCAGCACCTTGCTCACAAGGTGTGCGGAAATACAAGAGACCCATGGAGAGTTCTCATGCCAATGGCTTCTGCTTCTTCATGTCTTCCTTTGGGAATTGTCAGTGGTGGGTATGAGAGAGAAAGAAGAATCTTCCAGGTACAGGTAGCTGCTTCCATGAACCTTTTCAGGACGTCTTTTGTAAACTTCCTATAGACCCTCAGTAATCCTCCTTTAAGAGTCAAATGTTAGGAAACAATAAGCTAATTATATTAATACAAATGGCTAAGAGTTATTAAGCCCTCACTGTATGCCACACTATGTGGGGAGCAGTTTACACCTGTTATATCACTCTAGTTCTGTGAGATTATTATGGGTAGGAGCATCACCCTCATTTTTTACAGATGAGAAAACTCTGCTTAAGAGCATTAAACTGGAAGTGGCAGAGATGCCACTCGAGCACAGGTTGTCAGAGTCCAAAGCCCTGCGCTCTGAATAGCAGACTGTCTTTCCTTTTTTAGTTTTCTTTCATTGAGAAGCTCTGGAGTGGGGAGGGGGGGTTCACAGTTTTGTGTCACCAGATAAAGTTAGTGGAATGCCTGCAACTAGACAAGATCAGCAATACCCGTGTGCTAGCTGATGCCTTGTAGAGTCACTGCCGATCAGCCCTCCAACAGATCCCATGATGCTTTCAAGGTAGTTGGTGTC
>NW_012142975.1:0-1683 GCF_000956105.1 Propithecus coquereli | reverse complement strand
TGTGGGATTGGTTTGCTCTTCATCTTCTAATTCTTTGATGTGATTCATTAGACTGTTGATTTGTGATCTTTCTGTCTTTTGTATGAAGGCATTTATGGCTATGAATTTTCCTCTTTTGATTGCTTTTTCTGAATCCCACAGATTTTGATATCTTGTGTCCCCTTGGTCATTTAGTTTGAAGAATCTTTTGATTTCCATCTTAATATTCATCTTGACCCAATACCTCTTTAGCAGTAGGTTGTTTAATTTCCATGACTTTGTTTAGAGTTAAGTGTTTCTGTTGGGATTGATTTCTAATTTTATTCCACTATGGTCTGAGAAAATACGTGGTATAATTTCTAAGTTTTTAAATTTTTTGAGGAATGTTTTATGACTGAGGATGTGATCAATCTTAGCGAATGTTCCATGAGCTCATGAGAAGAACATACATTCAGTAGTTGTTGGGTAGAATGTTCTGTAAGTGTGTATTAGTCCCATTTTTTTCTAGATTTCTGGTTAAGTCCATTATTTCTTTGCTTCTTTTCTGCTTGGAGGATCTGTCTCATTCTGTCTATTGGGTGTTGAAGTCCCCGGCTATTGTGATTGTGCTGTTTATCACTTTGTTTAGATCAAGTATGGTTTGCTTTATGAATCCGGGTGTACCCATTTTAGGTACATAAATATTTAGGATTGTTATGTCTTCTTGTTGAATTTTTTCCTTTACCATTATGTAATGACCATCTTTGTCTTTCTTTGGTTTTCCTGTTTTGAAGTCTATGCTATCTGATATAAGAATGCCTATACCAGCTTTCTTTTCATTTCCATTTGCATGGAATATTGTTTTCCATCTGTTACCTTTAGTTTGAATGAGTCCTTCTGTGTGAGATGTGTTTCCTGGAGACAGCAGATACTTGGCTTGTATGTTTTTATACATTCAGCCATCATATGTCTCTTGAGTGGGGAGTTCAAGCCATTCACATTTATTGAATGAATTAATAAGTAGGGTGGATTTCTGTTCATCCTGTTGAGTAGAACTTTACCACTTTGTTTTACCTCTTGAGCCATTGTGGTCTCCAGGCTCTGGCCTTTAGCTTTTGGACAGTTTTACACTGGTGGGTATCTACTGTACTAATCAGTGTATAATGCAGTTCTGAGTACTTCTTGCAGGGTAGGTCTGGTCTTAACAAATTCTCTCCCTCATATAAGATACTTAGTTTTGTTGGTGACAACATTCTGAGCTGGGCATTATTCTTTTTGAGAAGACTGAGAATGGAGCCCTAGTCCTTTCTGGCTTATAAGGTCTCAGTTGAGAAGTCTGCAGTTAGTCCGATGTGTTTTCCTTTGTACGTTACTTAACTGCTTTCACCTTGCAGCTCATAGCAGTGACTCTTTCATGTTTACTTTGGCTCGTCTAATGATTGTGTGTCATGCTGATTCTCTCTTCATGATAAATCTTCCAGGGGTCCTTTGTGCTTCTTGAATGTGAATATCTAGATTTCCAACAAGGCAGGGAAATTTTATTTGATTATTCCCTCAAATAGGTTTTCTATCCCTCACGTATTTTGTTCTTCACTCTCAGGGATGCCTGTGATTCTTATGTTGAGATTCTTTACATATTTCCATATTTCTTGTAGGTTTTGCTTATTCCTATTTTTGCTCAGATCTTTCTCTTTGACTGATTTGTTTAACTCAAAGGTGTTGTGT
>NW_012142974.1:0-1072 GCF_000956105.1 Propithecus coquereli | reverse complement strand
ATGAATGTTACTACTCTATGTGTGGTGTTTAATGTCTATTCTGTTGATCTGGTATTTATGCGTTCGTTAACTGGCAATGGCAAATACTTTTAAGCTACATTCCTTATTGCCAAAATTATAAAATTAATTTCTCAAAGGGAGTAAAAATGTCTGTTTTACCTATTACAGTGTCTTGTATGTGGTAAATGCTTAATAGCTCCTGTTTTGTTATGTGAAAATTGACTTTAGAGAATCAGGAGCTTAGAGAAGAAACACCACAATTGTGATCACCTGGAAGGAATGGTTACTGCTCCTAATTTCCATAGAGCCAACTGAGCTAAGTCTGAACTTGGGTTTAACTCAAATTCCCTCATATCTTGACAAATTTTCATACCTGAGCCACTCTAGTCATTACTACAGAAAACTAACTGACAGAGAAAAAGAGGAAAGATTGTCCTAATTCTTCCCTGTGCTTCGTCATTGGGTTCTGACCATGAAGTCAATTTAAGGACTGAAGAAAAAGGAGTGTTATTGGGGACTTGACTAACAGAACTGCTAGCTGCTTCAGTAAGTGGCAATAGATTTGCTTATTCTGCCCAGCATCTGAGCTTTTTCTAGGGTGGAAATGCATCTGGCACGATTGACTAATTTGGGGAGTTTTTCTAGTGTTCTCTGTGTGGTATATTTTAATCAGCATTACAATTTAGCAGCTGCATTAGTTAATTAGCACATTAATCAGGAGAGCATTTTAGCAGCTAATCTCTAGCAAACTAGCAGTCTGTGATAAAATCTTAGCAGTAGGAGAACAAACAGCATACCAAGTTATTTTTCAATGTTATCATCACCGTGGGCCCAGCAAACGCTGAAATTATGCAAGCAAATTGAAACCTTTCTTAAAATACACCTATGCAGGGCACATTTGAAAAATTGTATGCTTCATGCAGAAAGGTTTAACAATTCCTACTTTCTGTACAAAGCAGTAGCTCTGAAGAAAACTATCAGGCACTTTAGGAAACAATCTCTCCAAGTGTTCTTAAAATAATCTTTGTGTAATTTCAGAAGAATTCAAGGTTCTTCTATTAGCAAGATTATT
>NW_012142973.1:0-1670 GCF_000956105.1 Propithecus coquereli | reverse complement strand
TAGCTTGAAATTTTATTCCTTCTCAGTAATTTTTTATCCACTTCATGAAGTTAGAGGTGTCAGGGTGAAATTCAGGAAGTGGGTTTATTAGTGATACTATTAGTGGAATATTCACCGTGAAGCAGACAAATTTGCAGTTATTAGCTTCACGAGTGCTGGGTTCAGTGCGGGAGCAACTGTTGCAGGTGAGAAGTAGTCACTGAAAAGGCAAGGTGTGGCTTTGCTCAGAAAAAGGGAAAGAATGCGAAACAGCGAGGCTGGTGATCATCAGTCCACCCTACAGGGCAGCTGTGAATCCTTAGTTCTCATGGTTTGTTGGGTGCTTTGGAAACCTTTTGTGTTCCTGTAGAAGTTCAAAGACAGAGTATGCAGCTATCAAGGCTTTAAACCCCAATCTCATGGAACCTGAGATCAGTTATTATGGCACTACTCTCAAAAGTGTGTTAATAAGTTTTCAAGAAGGATGGTAAAAGTTTCCAAAACAAAACAGACAAAAGACAACTGGTTTGGATCAAACGAAGTTCAATAGATGTCTTTACTAAAGGACGCCTCAGAGCTGTCCGTGTACACAGGAGGATTTGGCACTGAGAGTTTCCCGACAGTTTTATAACCTGAGCCGTCTTCACAGTGCGTGTTCTGTGGTCCACCATCGTTCAGTGGGACATTTTCCATATTTTGGAAAATGGTGATGTAATAAAGAGTTTGACATTAGATAGGTGCCTCTGAATTTGTACCAATGAAGAGAGTAGCACAAGGTCTGTTAATGACAGCAAAGTGACCAAGGCATATTCTGGAGTCTCTGTGTTTGAGTAAAACAAAACTAGGCAAAAATTGACTTGCTCTAAACGAATTTTAAGTTTAATAAAATCTGTCTACTTCTTTCCAATTCCTTCCCTGTTCCCTGGGACAAGTGACGTTCCTCTCTTGCCTGCGTTACTGCAACGTGCTCTCGTTGTTCTGCCGGCATCGGTTTGAGCCCTCTCCAAAGGGTCCCCTGCATTGCGGCTGAAGTTCTTTCCAAAAAGCAAATCTGTTTAAGTTAGTTTTTGTATGAAGTCTTCATTGGCTGCCGCCCAGAATCTTTAATGTGATTTACTAAGTGCTGGCCAGCCTGGCCCTCCCTCCTCTGGGGTCACCCTCTGTCTTGTGCTTTGTACTGATCTGTCACTGCTGTGAAAACGCCACCTTCGCCCTCCCAACGGGCTCCTAGACGTGCCACCCCTCCCCAAGCCTGTCTCCTCCCTCCCCCACCCAGTTTCCCTTAGTAATTTCTTCTCAGGCTACAGATTCTGCTTCCAAAGTAATTTCTTCAAGGAAGTCTTTGTTGACCTCCCCGATTAGGTTGGATGCTTCCACTGTGCGTGTTTATGACACCTTTCTGATTTTCGTACTCACAACTGTGGTAATTATGCCTCTATTTTTGTGATTGTGTGATAATTATCTGCTGCCCCCTTAGAGAGTAAGCTATGTAAGATCAAAGACCTCATCACTGTGTGCTTCGTACCCAGCCCAGTGCTCGCCACTTCAAAGTATTTAACAAATACTTCGTTTACTGAATTAAACATTTTTTTTAAAGTATAGCTAATGAATCACCTTAAACTCTGGGTGAAGGGCACCTACTCTGAACCATATCCAGGATCCATAATCACTTCCAAGAGGTAATCTCAACC
>NW_012142972.1:0-1364 GCF_000956105.1 Propithecus coquereli | reverse complement strand
CTTTTTCCTCATTTTTCCATTTTCTGCTTCTTGCAGAAATACTTTCATTTCACTTACTTAACACAGAAGAGAAGGAACTATAATCTGGTATGCAAGCGGAATTTTTCCAAACACAAAATCTCAGTAGTGTCATGTAGAAATAGCATTGTTGTCATTCGGCATTTATTTAATATATTGCTCTTTATATTCATAACATGCCATAATTCTTTTTACTTGCTGTAAGTTAATGTTTGTTTTATCTGCTAAGGTAAGAGTTCAACAAAGTTTCTTTTTTATTTCAGCGTATTACAGAGGTACAAACCTTTAGATTACATATATTGCCTTTGTCCCACTCAAGTCAGAGCTTCAAGCATGTCCATCCCCCAGACGGTGCACACACACTCATTAGGTGTGAATATACCCATCCCCTCATCCCCCCTCCCACCTGACCAACACCTGAAGAATGTTACTTCCATATGTTCATGTAAGTGTTCACCAGTTAATACCAATTTGATGGTGAGCACTTATTTGGCGGTGCTTATTTTCCCATTTTTGCAATACTTTACTTAGAAGAATGGGCTCCAGCTCCATCTAGGATAATACAAGAGACGTTAGTTCACCACTGTTTTTTGGCTGAATAGTACTCCATGGTATACATATACTACATTTTATTAATCCACTCACATATTGCAAACAAGGTTTCTTTCTAAAAGGAAAATAATCTCAAACTCAATTAGTGCCTAACATGCCCATCTGAGAATTAAATTATTACATTATTCTGGGTTTGAAAGCCTGATTTCTTCCAAAAACAGCTTAGTTTTTAAAAAATAAATGCTAGTTTCCATTCCGGGTATTATTTCACTATAAGACAATTATTAACATTGTAATATTATTCTTGAACTTAAATTTCTCACATTCAGGAACTAATGATTCACCCTAGATCTACCACAGAGAAAAGACACTGAAGACTTTTTTTTTTTTTAAGAGTTTTAATTCTCATCATAGAAAGATGTGTTGCCCCCATGGTTCCCAGGATCAACATGTAGTTTAAAAATGTTTCCATGAAGAGGCACAATTTAAAGAAGCATGGTCAATATAGTAGACTATGGAAACCTAGTACCATCAAATGGGGCCTATAAACCAGCCAGGTTCCCAGCATTCATCTGCAGCCATCTCACTGCCTTTGTATTGTCTCTATATTCATTTTAAGCATTTGTTTCTCTTATATTTCTGCCCCATTTCACCTCTGCTCTTGTGAAAAACCCAGTACCTCAAGCCCTTTCTTCACTTTTGGGAACTCCATAAAGGTACTAAACTTAATCATCTACTCCAAATTCAAATGTTTTTTACTCTTCAAATAAAAGAGAAGAGTTCTCTGTAGTTTT
>NW_012142971.1:0-1750 GCF_000956105.1 Propithecus coquereli | reverse complement strand
CTGTTCCACTCCTCTGTGCCTTGGCTCCCCCGGGGCCTCACCTGGCTGGGGGTCCCCGCAGGGGCCTCCTCTTCATTTTCAGACGACTCCTCGCTACTCTCTGACTCCTCTTCTGGCTTCTTGGTTGTCCTAGCTGGGGTGAGGGCACCTCCTCTGACCTGGGGTGTCACGTCCCCTACCTTCCCAGGGGCTGGGGCTGCCCTTCTTGCTGGAGGCTCCTTGGCAGGGACTGACAGGGCTTTGACCTGGGCTGGTTTTACTGAGGGTTTTGCCTGGAACGAGGGGATGGAATTAGGAAATGAATGATAACCGTTTCCCCTTAGGTGTATAAGGTGCTCCATAATTTATGATTCTCAAACAACTTCCTGAGACAGATATTATCTGTATCCCATTTTCCAGAAAAGAGGATTAAAGAGGTTAAATCACTCAAGATCAATATGCAGGGACAGAGTCCTAGTTGGAACCCGTGGCTACCTGGCTTTAGGGACAGAACTCTCAACCATCAAGCTCGTCTCCCTCTTGGCACACGCAGGGTTCCCCCCAGGAGTGGGGGGCCGTTTCTCTCAATCAGGAGAGCTCATCCTTGTCTGCCCTTGAAACTCAAGTATTTGATCATGGTGGCCACCCCGAGGGCCAGGAGCCCAGGATTTGAACACCAGCCCTGCCGTTGGCTAGCTGGGCTTCCTTGGGCACATTCCTTCCTCCTGTGAGCTCTTTCCCAGACTCCCCGCCAGGCCCTGGGTTTCTGGGGCATCTGTGTGCTCCTCACTTCTGCTGGAGGTCTGCACAGCCTCTCGCCCACCGAGGCTGTGTGTGAATGTGTTTAGGGCCTTTTTTCCCAGGGCCAGAAGCACTGTTATGGCTGGTGGCACCTAGGGCCTAAAGGTGGGGATGGAAAGTGGGGAATAGCCCATGGCCAGGTGTGGGATAGATGGGGGTGAGGTCTCAACCTTCACAGGGTTGCTGGGTGAGGCGGGACAGGGAGGCGAGAAGTGCCCTTGGCACCAGATCAGTCCATCCCTCATACCTGCTGGTTCTCGCTCTAAAATATTCTGGAGACCTTGGTCCCAGCCCGCAGCATCTTTTGCCGATATCACTCCAATAGCCCCTAAATGGTATGAATCCAGGCCATAGCCAGCCATCTTTTTGAAACACAAATTAGACCATCTTATCTCTGTGCCTGAAACTGTGCAATGCCTTGTCATAGCCTAGAATAAAACCCAAACTCCTTATGGAGGTCCTCAAGGTCAGGTGGTGGAACTGACCCCTGCCTGTGTCCTCATCTTGTATCGCTTTGCCCCCAACCATGAAATTACAGACTAATGTTCTTTAAAGGCACCGAACTCTCCTTGCTTCCATCTCTGCACACACTGTTCCTTCTGCTTACGCCTACTCCTCAGTGTCAGGTTCCTGTGACTGCCCCTCACGGCTGTCTCCCTTCATAACAGCCATTGTTTAGTATCTGAGGGGCCCCCCCTTTCTCCACGGCAGCATGAACCCTGCCCATCTTGCTCATCACTGGACTCCCCAGGCCTGGCACTTAGTAGGTACACAATGAGCAATGACCTACGGGGACCTCTCCCAGGTCAAAGTTCAGAGAAGAGACAAGGCCACAGGTCCTGTCCAACTCTGGTGAAGTGCCTCGGCCTGGCATGCATCAGTGGGCCTAGAACCTTCTCAGCAGCCTCAGCCCTGACCACACCACATGACAGTCACACTGCTGCCCCTGGGCCTCGCATCTCTTCCTGAC
>NW_012142970.1:0-1205 GCF_000956105.1 Propithecus coquereli | reverse complement strand
ACTTATCTTTGACAGATTTCAAGTTCTGAATTTCTGAAAGCAAAGTTGTCAAAAAGGACTTTTTTGTACCTTGTACTTATAAAAGTGAACTTCAGTATAATTAAATGAGACTTGCTTCAAGACAAAATTCTTTCATATCTTTTCCTGGTATGAGTACTCAAAGTTGGAGAATGGTTTGGCAAATCTTGTTCTTTTGCTATAATATTAATAAAAGGCAGCACTTTATTCTTAATCTTCTGGTTCTGTGAGAATTTAAAGTGTTTATAATAACCTGATGAATCCAGTTCTCCATCCTACTTGAACTCTTGTTCATTTATCCTTCTTATGTCAAGATCCCTCCTCTCTTACATGAACTTAAAGTCCTGTAGGATTTTGTTTGTTTTTCTGATAGATCTATATTCTCCTCTCCAAAAGTTATGTTTTAAATTTCCGTAGACTCTCAGGGCTGATGGGCGTGGCTTGGCTAACTAAATCGCTCCTTCTTAGCCAGAGCAGTTCCTTATATCCTGTTGTCATTTTTGGTTTTCTCATATAAGATTAAGAGAAAACTGCGCCTTCTTGAAACGTTAGGAAGTATTGCCTTCTTTTTATTTCTTTTTAAAAATTTTGCCAATAATTGTCTATATGAAGAGTATAATCTGAAAGATCATGCTGTTTACTTTTTCGTATAGGTTTAACTTTGCAGAGGAAGAGAATATTTGGGTATTCAGTCCAATTACTTAGACTTCATCAAAGCTGGCTTTAAGCTCAGTTTAGAGAGTAGTTCCGAAACAGCTTTGTGTTTTTAAATAACCAAGCCCTTGCTGCTTATGCTGCCTTAGCACAGTTTATTCTCTCTGCTGCGGAGAGCAAGTTCATCACCTTTGTCTTGCTTAACTAACTCGATACTTTGCTCTTAGTAATACACTTCTTCAACTTCCTTTACTTCTCTTCTTCCCTTGTTTTATTCTTTCCTCTGTGAAAGTATCTTTTTGGCCTGGATTTGCTTCTGAAGTGAAGAACATTTAATAAGCCAATAGTGCTTTCTTGATACATAGGCTCTCCTTAGGTTACCTAATTAACCCACTTCACCTGGTCTTCCGTCGTTTTCCAGGACAGCCTCCGTAAGAAGGATGACAGGATCGAAGAGCTGGAGGAGGCACTAAGAGAAAGTGTGCAGATAACCGCAGAGCGAGAAATGGTGCTAGCACAAGAGGAGTCAGCCA
>NW_012142969.1:31576-32718 GCF_000956105.1 Propithecus coquereli | reverse complement strand
TCAATGGTTGAAGACTGAAAGATTTCCCTCCGAGATCAGGAACAAGACAAGGATGACAGCTTTCACCACTGGTATGCCACATTGTGCCAGAAGCTCTAGTTAGACAAATTAGGGGAGAAAAATAAAAGGTATCCAAGTTGGAAATGAAGAAGTAAAACTATTTCTATCTGCCGATGACATGATCTTATATATAGAAAATCCCAATGAGTCCTGAAGACAAACAAACAAAAACAACAACAAAACAAAACTACAGATAATAAACAAATCCAACAAGTGGCAGGGCACGAAATCTGCACACACAAAAATCAGTTGTTTCTATACACCCTCAACGAACAATCCAAAAAGGAAATTAAGAAGACAATTCCATTTGCAATAGCACCCAAAAGAAAAAGATACCATGCATAAACTTATGTAAAGAGTTCAAAACTACATTGAAAACTGCAAAACATTACTGAAAGAAATTTTAAAAGACCCAAATAAATGCAAAGACAGCTCATGGTTATGGATTGAAAGATTTAATATTGTTAAGATGACAATACTGGCCTGGCGTGGTGGCTCACGTCTGTAACCCCAGCACTCTGGGAGGCCGAGGCAGGCTGATCATTTGAGCTCAGGAGTTCGAGACCAGCCTGAGTGAGAGCAAGACCCCATCTCTACTAAAAATAGAAAAATTAGCCTGGCACGGTGGTGCTTGCCTGTAGTCCCAGCCACTCAGGAGGCTCAGGCAGGAGGATTGCTTGAGCCCAGGAGTTTGGGGTTGCTGTGAGCTGTGATGACACCACTGCATATCAGGGTGACAGAGCAAGACTTTGTCTCAAAAAAAAGACATAGAACATTTTCAAGCCAGGCACAGTGGCTCGCACCTATAATCCCAGCTATTCGGGAGGCTGAGTTGGGAGAATCACTCGAGGCCAGGAGTTCAAGACCAGCCTGGGCAATATAGTGAAAGCTTGTCTCTATAAGAAATAAGACATAGAACATTTTCATCATCTCAGAATATTTTCTCCCACTGTTCAGCAGTCAACCCTTTCTTCCAAGGCAACTATTGCCCCAATTTCTATTCCCGTTAAGCAGTTTTATGCTTTTGAACTTCACATAAATGAAATAATACAGTATGTACTCGTGTCTTGTACCTTTTGCTC
>NW_012142969.1:30037-31526 GCF_000956105.1 Propithecus coquereli | reverse complement strand
TGTTCTTTTCCATCAAATTCAGGGAGCTTTGGGCCACAGTTTCTTCAAATATTTTCTTCTGCCTCTGTCTCTCTCCTTCCAGGAGCTCTGTGGCATGTATCTGATGCTCTCGATGTTGTCTCTAATGATCTGTTTACTTTTTTTTTAACTTTTTCCCTCCGTTCTTCGGATCGGATAATTTCTGCTAATATATCTTCAATTTCACTGATTCGTTTTTCTGCCATCTCAAGTTATCTGTTGATCCCAGCTACCGAATTGTTCACATTTGTTACTGTACTTTCTAACTCTAGAATTTCCATTTTATTCTTCTTTACAGTTTCTGTTTTTCTACTAAGATTCCCTGTATGTTGACTGATTGTTGAGATAGGTTCATTTAACTTTTAAACGTAGTTCCTTAATTAGTTGAACTAACTTATAACAGCTATTTTCAAATCTTTGTCAACTAAAATCAACACTGGGCCACACAGAGTTTGTTTATATTGACTTGTTTTTACGCAAATATGAACCATACATTCCTAGTTTTTGTATATCTCAGAATTTTTTGTTGTCGAAAAGTGGACATAAAATAATACATTGTAACAACTTTGGAGTCTGACTTTTTCCTGAAAGTTTTATTTTTTGATTCATTTTGTTTTGTTTTCAGTAATTTGTCTGGACTTAGTTTGCAGAATGTCTCTCTCCGGTAGTTTGTAGCTGCCGATGTCTCTGCTTAGGTTTTTTTTTCTTAATTCTCATATTTATTTTTATTTTGGCTTCCAGAATATATGTTACTGTCGTTCAGTATTTTCATTTCACCTTGTTTTTATACAACCAAGCTTAGTCATGTTATCATTGTCTTACAGGACATGCTTATTTGGACCTGCTTTTATTACATGTTAGTCCAATTCCTTTCCTCCTAATTTTACATGTCTTCCATTTAGGCTTACTATTCTTATTTCCAAAGAATTTCATACAACTCGCAATCAGTGTGTCAAAAGAGAAATCACAAGATGAATTAGAAAATATTTTGAGAATGAAAACAAAAACACAACCTATCAAAACTTATGGAATGCCACAAAAGCAGTGCTTAAAAGTAAATTTATAGCTGTAAATGCCTACATTTTTACAAGAAGGAAGGTCTCAGCTCAGTAACTTCACTTTATAACTTAAAGACCTAGCAAAGAAGAGCAATCTAAATGCAATGGTAGCAGAAGGAAGGAAATAGTAAAGATTAGAGCAGAGAAGATAAAATAGAGAATAGAAAAATTAGAGACAGTTAGTGCAAAAAAATAAAGTGCAAATAACAATTTAGAACTACAAATGGGAACATTACTCTGACTTTACAGAAATAAAAATGATTATAAGAGAATAGTACGAATAATTGTGTGCCAACAAATTGGATAATCTACATGAAGTGGAAAAAATTGTAGAAACACACAAATTACCAAGACTGACTCAAAAAAATTTAAAATTCTGAATAGATTTAGAACAAGTGAGAAGATTGAATCAT
>NW_012142969.1:28229-28757 GCF_000956105.1 Propithecus coquereli | reverse complement strand
GCCCCAATTTCTATTCCCGTTAAGCAGTTTTATGCTTTTGAACTTCACATAAATGAAATAATACAGTATGTACTCGTGTCTTGTACCTTTTGCTCACTACAGTCTGTGAAATTGATTTGTGTTTTTATGTGTGCCACTAACTCCTTTTTATTTATTCTTGAGGAATAGTAGCATGAATATGCTAAAGTTTGTTTATCCATTTTTCTGTTGAGGGACATTTGCGTTGTTTCCGTTTTGGGCAATTGCAGATAATGCTTTTATGAACATTCTTTTCTTTTTTTGTGCAGACGTGCTTTCATTGTTCTTGAGTGCATGCATAACAATGGAATTACTTGGTCATGCATTTGTGAGAAGCAGCAAATAATTTTCCAAATCAAGGTGCCATATTATGCTTTCATCATCAATGAATAACAGTTGCAGATTTGTCTATCAGAAGTAGTTTTTTTTTTTTGAGACAGAGTCTCACTCTTTTGCCCGGGCTAGAGTGCCGTGGCGTCAGCCTAGCTCACAGCAACCTCAAACTCCTGG
>NW_012142969.1:27688-28179 GCF_000956105.1 Propithecus coquereli | reverse complement strand
GCCCCAATTTCTATTCCCGTTAAGCAGTTTTATGCTTTTGAACTTCACATAAATGAAATAATACAGTATGTACTCGTGTCTTGTACCTTTTGCTCGCTATAGTCTGTGAAATTGATTTGTGTTTTTATGTGTGCCACTAACTCCTTTTTATTTATTCTTGAGGAATAGTTGCATGAATATGCTAAAGTTTGTTTATCCGTTTTTCTGTTGAGGGACATTTGAGTTGTTTCCGTTTTGGGCAATTGCAGATAATACTTTTATGAACATTCTTTTCTTTTTTTGTGCAGACGTGCTTTCATTGTTCTTGAGTGCATGCATAACAATGGAATTACTTGGTCGTGCATTTGTGAGAAGCAGCAAATAATTTTCCAAATCAAGGTGCCATATTATGCTTTCATCAGCAATGAATAACAGTTACAGATTTGTCTATCAGAAGTAGTTTTTTTTTTTTTGAGACAGAGTCTCACTCTGTTGCCCGGGCTAGAGTGCTG
>NW_012142969.1:12177-16137 GCF_000956105.1 Propithecus coquereli | reverse complement strand
AAGAGCAAACTAAACTCAAGCCAGCAGAAGGAAGGAAATAACAAAGATTAGAGAAGAAATAAAAAATTTAAAAATAGAGAAAATAAACAAAACAAGAAGTTAGCTCTTTTAAAAGGTTAATAAATTTTCCAAACCTTTAGCTAGACTTCCTAGGGGAAAAAAAAAAAGACTCAAATTGCTAAAATCAGGAAGTTAGAACATTATTGCTGACCCTAAGATTGTGAGAGAATGCTATGAACAATTGTACACTGGCAAATTGGATAACCTAGGTAAAACAGACCCATTTCTAGAAACACATAAGGTACAAAAATAGCCTCAGAAAGACAGAAAATCTGAACAGACCTATAACAAGTTAAGAGATTGAATCAGTAAGCAAAACCTTTCCAACAAAGAAAAGCTCAGGACCAGGTGTCTTCACTGGTGGATTCTACCAAGCATTTAAAGAAAAATTAACAACAATTCTTCTAAAACTCTTCCAAAAATTAGGAAAGGAAGGAACATTTCAAAACTCATTCTATGAGGCCAGTGTTATCCTCATCCCAAACCCAGACAAAGACGTCACAAGAAAACTACAGACCAATATCCCATATGAATATACAAAAACTCAACAAAATACAAGCAAAATGAATCCAACAGAGTATTAAAAGTATTATACACCATGGCCAAGTGGGATTTATTACAGGAATCCCTGGGTGGTTCAAGATACAAAAAGTAATCAATATGTAACACCACATTAATAGAATGAAGGGGGGGAAACACATAATCATCATAATCAATGCCAAAAAAATAAAAAACATTTGACAAGAGCCAACATCTTATCAAGATAAGAAACACTCAATAAATAGAAACAGAAGGGGGGAAACACAACTACAGCATAGTTAAGTGGCCCAAAATAAAGCTGCAGGGCATACATCTAGCCTACGAAGAGCAGCAGATGGCTTAGCTGGTGGGTCAGGGGCCAGGAAGGGGCAACTTTGGAAGAGCAGGAACAAGAAGGTTGAGGGAAGAGGCATTTGTTGTACTTATGGGAGTGGACACAGGTGTGAGACCTTTTCACTGCATGCCAGAGCTCACCTGAGAACATCCGCTGCAGAAGAGGCACCAAACCACTAAGTGGATGGGATGACGTCCTGTGTCCTCAGTCACCTCTGTGAGCCACCATTAGGTCACGGAACAGCCTCAAAGTTGGAGAGGGGGCCAGGCATGAGCTCTCCAGGGTGGGCTCCCGCCCTCTCCCCGAGGCTCATCTCAGTGATGCTGCAGCCTGAACTTGCCAGCAAGAGAGACCAAAGCTGAGGCCCTGTGCTGTACGATCCCTTGAAGAGACCAACCAACCAATCTGAGGACAAGTTGATCACCCTGGACAAAATTGCATTCTGACCAAGACTGGGTTTGCCTCTCCTACCTGCAGTGGTTCAGCAACACTGTGCCCTGAGAGGTCACGGAGGGCAGACTGACCTACACGGGATGCCCCAGAACCTCACCTTTGAAGCGAGTGGCAGAGGACCCGTGACCATGGGCTCCACCGGCCCCTCTAGATACTGCACCATTTGGAAAGTGCCAACCGATGAAGTGGCGGTTGGATGGATTGGCCTCTCAAAGGCGCAGCTGGGGCTCCAGTGTGGCGGTGAAACCTGATGGGGGTAGGGCGCTGTCTTTCCCGATGTGGCACACACCTTCGACCAATGGCCACTGTTTGTGGCTCTCCCCAGACGGCAAGATACCCAGCTCCGAGAACCAGTGGATGGACACAAGAGCAGCTCACACACCGTCTCTCCCACTTGGGGAATGTGGGCTCCCCATGCCTGCAACCCCAAGTTCTGTGCTGCCAGGGATCTTGTTCCTGACACAGTTTGGACATCTGTCCACTCCAAATCTCATGTTGAAGTCTGATCCCCAGTGTTGGAAGTGGGCCTGGTGGCAGGTCTTTGGGTGATGGGCTGGATCCCTCACGAATGGCTGGGTGCCCTCCTGGCAGCGATGAGTTCTCACTCTGCTAGTTCCTGCGAAAGCTGCTTGTTAAAAAGAGCCTCGCGCCTTCCCCCCTCCCGCCTGCTGTCCGACCGCGTGCCCGCTGCGCCGCGCGCTCCCGTCCACCCGCGCCCAGGGTGCGCGCAGCCGGAGGCCTCCCGGACGCAGACCCTGGCGCCGATTCCTGTCGAGTTGCGCCAAATAAGCCCCCTTTCCTTACAGATTACGAGCCTCGGGCATTTCCCGCACAGCGGCACAAACAGCCTGAGACAGTTCCCAGAGGGAGGCACCTCCGCCGAGAAGGGCAGGAAGAGCGCTGCAGACTCGGGGCGGCCGCCGCCGCCTCGCTCGGGATAATGGCGTCGGGCGACGGCGGGCTCTGCGCGAGCCCGGGGCTGCGAGGCGGGGACGAGCACGCACGCAGCCCAGGCGGCAGGCCTCGCGAGGCCCGGGCGCGGCGGCGAGGAGGGGGCGCGAACCCGACCGCCGCCGCCCGGCCGCCGTCGATTATGGCGCCGACTCCGCCTGAGCGTCTTCTCCGAATCGTGCCCAACCCGGATCCCGAGGAAGCCGGGAAGGGAAGCGAGGGTGCTGGGCCCGGGCGGGGGTGCCGGCGCGGGGTCGCGCAGGGCCTGGCAGGAGGAGCACGGGGCGGCTGCCCGGAGCGCGGTGTCGACAGCTCTGCCAGCCGCTCGTGGGCAGGAGGTTTCCTGTGGGCTCCAGCCCAGACCACATCCGGCCTCAGCTTGCCTCCGCTGTCCTGCTGACGTCCTCCCGAAAGCGCGCCCTCCCGCCATCAACCTGCTTTAATGCATTCGATAAACCCGACCTCGGACACGTTGCCACTTACAATAAATTTTTTTAAAAAAAACCTATCATCCACTTAGGAATAAATCAAGCAAAATATGTGTGCAAGATCTCTGCACTGAAAGGCTGCAAACAATATGGAGAGAAATCAAAGAATCCTTAAATAAACAGAGAGTGATAGCATGGTGCTGTGGTTTAAAAGTATCCCCTCCAAAATTCATGTGTTGGATATTTTTTATCTACCATTTTACTTTTTTATGTTTATTTTTTTTTGAGACAGTCTGGCTCTGTTGCCTGGGCTAGAGTGTGGTGACATCAGCCTGGCTCACAGCAACCTCAAACTCCTGGGCTCAGGCGATTCTCCTGCCTCAGCTGGGTCCACAGGCACTCACCACAACACCCGGCTAATTTTTTTCTAGTTTTAGTAGAGACGGGGTCTCGCTCTTGCTCAATCTGGTCTTGAACTCCTGACCTCAAGCGATCCTTCTGCCTTGGCCTCCCAGAGTGCTAGGATTATAGGTGAGAGCCACCGTGCCCGGCCCATGTGTTGGATACTTCGTCCCCATGCAACAGTGTTGGGAGGTGCTAGGCTCTGCCCTCATGAATGGATTGATGCTGCTATTAACACAAAAAGGGCTTTGGGGCGTGAGTTTGCTCACCTGTGCTCTTCTGCCAGGTGAGAAGTTTGTCTCTCGCCCTTCCACCTTCCGCCACATAAGGACGCAGCAAGAAGGCCCCCAGTGGATACCGGCGCCTTGATCTTGGACTTCCCGCCTTGAAAATTGTGAAAGAATAAATTTCTGTTCTTTCTAAACTACCCAGCGTGTAGTATTCTGTTCCAGCAGGACAAAGAGACCGAGACAACCCACGGTCGTGGGTTGGAACACTCAATATTGCAAGGTGCCAACTCTTTCCTAGCCAGTCTATAAATTCAAAGTGATTGCAGTAAAGATCCCACTGTCTTGTGTAAATTGACAAGCCAATTCTAAAACTCACACAGAAATACCAAGGTACGAGTAGTCAAGACACACTTGAAGAAGCAGGACCAGATGGGGTGATGTCCTCTACTGGATATTAACAACGCCACGGTGATAAGACAGAAGGGGGATGGTGTGTGGGTAAACACACAGGCCCGTGCAATAGAACAGAGGCCTGAAAAACAGTCACATCACCGTGTGGACA
>NW_012142969.1:9077-10547 GCF_000956105.1 Propithecus coquereli | reverse complement strand
GCCTCGGCCTCCCAGAGAGCTAGGATTACAGGCGTGAGCCACCGCACCCGGCCGATAATCTCATTCTTTATTTCTCATTTTAAAAGACGTTTGCATTTTGAGAAATAACGTCTGTACAGAAATTTTCACAACACAGAGTTGGTTTTTATAATGTAAGTTCTAAAAATGTAAAATATCAATACTTAAATTTAAAACACACACGACAGTGGATGGGTTCAGCCGCTACACGCAGTTGAGGAAAGAAATAGTGGAGTAGAAGACTATCCATCGAATTTAATCCATAATGCAGCAGAGAAGATGGTAAATATGACATAGAGATTAATAGACAGGAGAGGATTCGATGACAGTGTCTAATATGAGTCTGGAATCTCTGGAGAAGAAAATGCAAGGATTTATTGAGGAATGGCTGCATGAGAATAATGCATTATTATTCACGTGTTGCAGTGAAATCGAAGACTATCGCCAACAAAGAAAATATCTTGCAAGGACCCAGAGAGAAGACGTGTAGACTTCTGAACAATAGCAATATGGCTGCCTCCCTCCAAGATGGCTTCCAGTGACCCTCACTTCCTGGCATCTGTGCCCTTGTGTAGTCCCTCCCACACTGCACAGGATCAGCCCTGTGTGACCAAGAGTACTGAGAGAGTGACAGTGTGTGACTTCCAAGGCTACATCATAAAAGGCACTGAAGCTTCCACCTTGGTCTCTTGGATTGCAAATTCTGGAGGAAGTCGACCACCATGCCGTGAGAACGCTCAAGCAGCCCTGTGGAGAAGTCCTCTCAGAGGGGGCCGATGGCCCCCAGCCAACAGCCCTGCGAGTGAGCCATGCTGGAGGCAGCCCTTCCACGCCAACCTCTAGATGGCTGCAGCCCCAGCCAACATCTGACTGCAACCTCATGAGAGATCACAAGATGGAATAGCCCAGCCAAGCCACTCCTGAATTCCTGATCCACAGAAACCGTGGAGAAAAACAAGCCATTATTGTTGTGTTAAGCTGTCAGTTTTGGCATAACTTGTCATGCAGCAATAATCAATTCATTAGAAAAATAGCTACGAAGCGTTGAGAGGAAATAAATGTCCACCTAGAATTGTGTATTGAGCAAATCTATTTCTTCAGGAGAAAAGCAAAATAAAATCATTTCAAGATAAACTTAAATGGAAGGGATTTAACAGCAGAAAGCTGCTCTCAAGGAATTCCTAAAGTATATGCTTCCAGAAGAAGTCAAATGATGCCAGAGGGACAGCGAGAGAAGAAATGGTGAACAAACAGGACGGTAAATATGTGGATAAATCAAAATAAACATTGTCCATAAAATAATAAAACAGCGTCTCGTTTGTGAGGTTAAAGAGAACTAAAATAATAATATTAAGTTGGAAAGGGATGATTGGAATTAAAGTGCTCTAAAATCTTTTTATTGCCTTGGAAATGGTTAGATATTATTTAATTTTTTATTAACTTAAATATGCG
>NW_012142969.1:0-1296 GCF_000956105.1 Propithecus coquereli | reverse complement strand
TGGGGCTCCTGGCCTGGCCCTGGGGCAGGCGTGGGAGGCCAGGGGCCTGTGGGGGCTGCAGGATCCTGCAGAGAGAGGCCCCCATGAGCTCCAGGTCTGAGGGTCCCACCCAGCTCAGTGGGAGATGCAGGAGTTGCCTGGGGATGCCTGCAGATGCCCAAGACTCCTCCCCCAACCCCGACTCCTCCCTCCCCCAGGATTCTCCTCTCTAGGACTCACCCTCCTCTCTAGCCTCCTTTCTCCCCTGGACTCCTTCACCCCAGGACTCCCTCCTCCCCTGGACTCCTCCTCCCCTGGACTCCTCCACCCCAGGACTCCATCCTCCCCTGGACTCCTCCTCCCCTGGACTCCTTCTCCTCTGGACTCCTCCACCCTAGGACTCCTCCACCCCAGGACTCCCTCCTCCCCTGGCCTCCTCCTCCTCTGGACTCCTCCACCCTAGGACTCCCTCCTCCCCTGGACTCCTCCACCCTAAGACTACTCCTCCCCTGGACTACTCCTCTCCTGGACTCCTCCCCACTCCTTCCCAGAACCCCTCCCCTAGGCCTCCCCTCCCCCAGGCCCAGGCCTCCTGCCCATCCCGCTCCTAGCTGGAGCTGCCAGCCAAGCTTCTCAGCTCCTAAGTGGGGCTCTTGGTTCTTTACGAGTCTCCCACCCCATAAAAGAGAGAGATCACCGCCGAGCTGTCCAGAAGCTCTGCCCGGGTGGTGGGAGGGGGGGCTGAGCCGAGCATGGGACAACCCCCACCCCACCCTCACTCCCGCGCTCCAGCCACCCTGGCCCGGGACAGCGGGGGTGGGGGTGTTGCAGCCCTGCCCCCTACACACACCCCTCCCCCCACCTCCCGCTGAGCCCCCTTCTGCGGGTTGCAGGGGTGAGGGGGCTGCACAGGCCCAGCCTCTCCTAGGACATCCAGAGGGCTCAGGCGGGGGTTGACAACAAATGCCTCCCGATTAATAAAAATGATGGAAATTTCATATGTTGACTCGGATCCTAAACATTTTCCAGGAACATCTGGCAGAGGCCGGAGCCGCCTGTTTATGTTCACAATGAGAACATTTTTTCCGAGGCCGTCCGTCCGCAGCGATTGTCTCCTTGGGAAGCGCTGGGGACTCACTGCCCGGGCCCGGCCTGGGGTGGGCTGGGGAGGGGCTCCGGGCTGCGCCGCGGATGGGGACCCTGCCGGGGTGGGAGAGGAGCCAGCCAGGCCCGGCCCGGGCGAACCCCGGCGGGCCCGAGGGAGGGGTCCGGGGCGGGCTCTGCACCCCCGTCCCCCCACCTCCCCCTCCCTCCTGC
>NW_012142968.1:2962637-2962973 GCF_000956105.1 Propithecus coquereli | reverse complement strand
CAAATTAATCAAAACTTTATTCAAGACTTGCTGTATACCTAGAACTATATTCTAGGTGTTAAGAAGAAATATGAAAGAAAGATATAAGTAGCTATTGTTCCTAAGAAATTTATAGTTTCCTTATAAAGACATCACATATAAAAATGGTGCAATTAGAGGTTAGAGTGGAATTCCAGTTACATACCATGTGCTGTGGTATGGAACTTATGAGTAATAAAAGCTTATAAAATGAATAAGTATAGTTTGTACTAAAGTAATTCTGGGAAGATTTTTAGAGGGAATGTGACCTCAGCTGGACCTTGAAATATTAGTGTATTTTGAATTGGGGGAAGATAT
>NW_012142968.1:2952335-2953247 GCF_000956105.1 Propithecus coquereli | reverse complement strand
CTGATGATTAGAGATGTTGAGCATTTTTTCATATGTTTGTTGGCCATTAGTCTATCTTCTTTTGAAAAGTTTCTGTTCATGTCTTTTGCCCACTTTTTAATGGGATTGTTTGATTCTTTTATTGCTGATATGCTTTTTTTTATTTAGAATGTAGTTATCAGCCATTTATCAGATGGATAGCATACTAATATTTTCTCCCATTCTGTAGGTTGTCTATTCATTCTAATGATTATTTCCTTAGATGTGCAGAAGCATACCGAATGGTGAAAAATTGGAACCATTCCAATTCCACTTAGAACTGGAACCAGGCAAGGTTGCCCATTATCACCACTTCTATTCAATGTAGATCTGGAAAACTTAGCCAGAGCAATCAGATAAGAGAAGGACATCAAGGGTATCCTCATGGGGGCAGAACAGGTCACATTATCACTCTTTGCTGGTGATATGATATAATATCTAAAAAACCCCAACGATGCTGCCAAGAGACTATTGGAAGTGATAAATAAATTCAGCAAAGTCTCAGGTTACAAAATCAATGTACACAAATCATTAGCATTCATATACGCCAACAACAATAAAAATGAGAACCAAATCAAATACTCAACAAATTTCACCATAGCAACAAAGAAAATAAAACCTAAGAATATGTTTAACTAATGAGGTGAAAGAACTCTACAGGGAGAACCATGAATCACTGAGGAAGAAAATAGCAGAGGACATAAACAGATGGATAAACATACCACGCTCATGGATCTGCAGAATCAACATTGTTAAAATGTCTATACTACCCAAAGTGATCTACATATTCAATGCAATCCCTATTAAAATACCAAAATCATTTTTTTGCAGATGTAGAAAATATAATTCTATTCTTCATATGGAACCAGAGAAGACCCTCGATAGCCAAAGCAA
>NW_012142968.1:2951107-2952285 GCF_000956105.1 Propithecus coquereli | reverse complement strand
AAATGCCAGGAATAAAAATCCACAAAACCAGTCTTTACTTTGCACTGTAGTGTGGGATAATGAAAATAAACACAAAAGGTGAAAACATGCAACTGAACCTTACTAATCAATGGATAAAATGCAATTGTTGTATTATTTTTAAAAAGTTGTATTAAAGTAGAATGATGTCAGTAAGATGGTAGACTAGAAATCTCCAGGCCCTCATTTCTACATGGAAACATCAAATAAACAATAAGTTGACTGCAATAGCTTTGTGAGAGCTCCAGAAACCCGTCAAGGATCTGCAACAACTAAGTAAATGCAGAATAAACAAAATGCCATATTCAAATGACAGGTAATTTGGGGACATTTGTGCTCAAACTTACCCTACCCCCTCCCTGCAAGTGGAAGGAAGGCACCCAGCTACTGATTTCTCCCTTGAGAAGAAAAAGAAAGGGTGAAATTTGTTGGCAACATTATGGCCTAACTGCGAGCTGCCAGGAGACTAGATTCCGTCCTGCCTTCCATGGAACTCAGATGAGAATGGTTGCATAGCTTGAAATAGCTGAGATCTCATGCTGGGAAAGGCCAGAGAAAGCAGCAGTGGGTGCCACAGCATGTGAAAGCTACAGGGAAAATGCAGATGCAGGAGAGACTAGCGGGGAAAGATTACAGGCTGGGGAATGCAATAGAATATAAGTGGTCCTTAAAAGAAGCAGAGATTAGACTTTTAGGGAAATTAAGACATTTAAAAACAGCTGCATATGGGGAGAAGTAGCAAAGGAGAAAACACACAGGACCAGGAAAACACATGCCTAGAAAGGACTGAAGAGTTTTCATGCCATGTTAATTAATGAAAATATTCCTCTGAACAGACCAAGTCTGCAAAGACTGAGAGAAGCAAATCTTTTCTGAAATGTACAATTTTGAACAAATAATCATGAGGCATACATCAAAACAGAAATATGGCATATGCAAAGAAATAAAGTAAATCTCTACAAAATTACTCTAAGAAATCAGATTGTGGACTTAATAAACTAAGATTTTTTTATTTTTAATTATCATGGGTAAATAGTATTTGTATTAATTTATAGGGTACATGTGATGTTTTGATACAGACATAAAATGTGAATTAATCAAATCAGAGTGGTTGGGGTATCCACAACCTCAGGCATTTATCATTTATTTGCATTAGGAAA
>NW_012142968.1:2948854-2949096 GCF_000956105.1 Propithecus coquereli | reverse complement strand
CTATTCATTCACTCAGTGATGGACACTTATGTTGATTCCAAATCTTGGCTATTGTGAATAGTGCTTCAATAAACATGGGAGTGCAGATATCTTTTTTATATAATGAATTCCTCTCCTTTGGATATATACGAAACAGTAGGATTGCTGGGTCATTTGACAGTTTATTTTTAGTTTCCTATGGAACCTCCATATTGTTTTCCATATTGATTGCACTAATTTATATACCCATCAACGGTATACAC
>NW_012142968.1:2934793-2936859 GCF_000956105.1 Propithecus coquereli | reverse complement strand
TATATATATTCATTTCTCTTGTTTCTCTTAGGATTTTCTTTTGCTGTGACCTTTGGGAGTTTGTTTATGAAATGTCTTGAGGTAGTCTTGTTTGGGTTAAATACACTTGGTGTTCTATGACCTTCTTGTACCTTAATATTTATATTTTTCCCTAGGTATGGAAAGTTCTGTCTTATTTTTTCTTTAAATAAACTTTCTACTCCAATCTCCTTCCTGCCTCCTCTTTAAGATTAATATCCCTTAGATTTGCCCTTTGAGGTTATTATCTAGATCTTGTTGTGATCCAATTTTTTTTACTCTTTTTCATTCTTTTTTCTTCTTTTCTCTTCTGACTCTGTATTTTCAAATAGCCAGTCTTCGAGCTAACTAATTCTTTCATCTGCTTGATTAATTCTGCTGTTGAGAGACTCTGATGCAGTTCTTAATTTGCCAATTAAATTTTCAGCTCCAAATGTTCTGTTTGATTTTTATTTATTATTTCAATCTCTATGTTAAATTTCTCTAATAAGCTTCCAAATTCCTTCTCTGTGTTGTCTTGAACATTAAGCCTCTTCGGGACAGCTATTTTTAATTCTCTGTCTGAATGTTCACATATATCTATCACTCTGCAATTCTTCACTGGAAACTCATTTAATTCATTTGGTGAGGTCCTATTTTTTTAGATGTTCTTAATGCTTGTGGATGTTTGTCAATGCCTGGGCATTTAACAGTTGGCTATTTATTTTAATCTTCAGTCTGGGCTTATTTGAACCCATCCTTCTTGAGACGTCTTTCCAGATATTCCAAAGAATTTGAGTATTGTAATCTAAGTCTTCGGTCGCTACTCCCATATCAGCACTGAGAGTGCCCCAAGCTCAGTAACGCTGGGACTATTGTGGACTCCTGGTAGTACCACCTTGGTGGACTTGGGTAAGATACAGGAGAATTCCCTGGATTATCCATAAAGTGTCTCACTGTCTTCCTTTGTTCTCTGTGGTTGGCTGCTGGAGTTTGGGGAGGAGTGGTGTGGGCACTCCCTCATGGCCTCTGCAGCTTATACTGTGCTAGGTCACACCTGAAGCCTGCCCACTCTCACCTAAAACCCATGGTTACTGTTGTTTGTTACCTCTGATAATTTATTCAAAGCCAAATTTTCTTTAGTGAGCAGGTGGCGAATCCTGCCAGGACTGGGTCCTTCCCTTTAGCATAGCATGTTTCCTTTTGGCCCAGAGTGAATGTAGAAATATCATCCAGGAACTAAGGCCTGGAATTAGGGGCTTCAGGTACCTCCTTTGTACTTTGTTTTACTGCAGTTGAGCTCAAACCCAGGTTGCAAAACAAATACCTCTGAAGTCTTCCCTTTCCTTTCCCCAAGTGGAAGATTCTCCTTGAGCTGCATTTCCTGTACTTGGGGGAGCAGTGACACAAGCACTGGCTTAGCTGCCACCACTGGTGTCTCCCAGGGTCATGTGCATCCCAAGTTGATTGGATCTGGGCCAGCACAGCTGCAGGCATTGCTCAAGGACTGCAGCCTTTGTGGTCTGACTTCCTTAGGAATTTATTCTGGGCCCCAGGCATATTTTTGTCAACTGGTGGTGGAGCTAGCTGGAACTCAGGTTTCAAGGAGGAGGATTTCCCTCTGGCCAGCCTTGTCTAAATGCTCCCTCTGGAGGCAGTCACAGAATTCTGCCCTGT
The DNA here is from genome assembly GCF_000956105.1 of Propithecus coquereli. Taxonomy (NCBI): domain Eukaryota; kingdom Metazoa; phylum Chordata; class Mammalia; order Primates; family Indriidae; genus Propithecus; species Propithecus coquereli. Next base: position 2,935,185 of record NW_012142968.1, on the reverse strand, counting down.
GCTATGTTCCCCTGTGACAGGGTGGCCCTGAGTTTCAATGCAAAGTCTCAATAGTCACTTCCCTCTTCCTCCTCCAGGCACACAGATTTTCTCTCCACTGAATGTGCTAGTGTGGCAATGTTGAGAGATTGGAAAGGGGTGGTGGAGACAATGCAAGAGTTTCTTTTTTTTTGTCTTCTTCTGCACCTCTTTTGTTGATATAATCTTAAAACCAGGTACTATGATAGATCACCTGATTTTTCATTTTTCTGAAGGTGCTTCCTTGTGTGGATAGTTGTTGAAATTGGCGTTTGTGTAGATGAATGATCACTGGATGTTTCTATTCACCATCTTGCTCTCCCCTCTCAATACACTAAGATTTGAAAAGAACAGTTTTACATATGCTGAAAAAG
>NW_012142968.1:2933717-2934743 GCF_000956105.1 Propithecus coquereli | reverse complement strand
AGTTCCAATTGCACTGTATCCTCACTAATACTTGGTATGACCAATCATTTTTTTTCATTTTGGCTATTCAAAAAGGTGTAGTGGTATCTCATTGTGGTTATAATTTTCAAGGTTTTTTCTTCTTTTTTTTAGTTTTTTATTGTTTAATGGGTATAAAGTTTTTTTTGTTTGTTTCAATAATTTTTAAAATGTTTTTCTTACTTTCTTCATTGACCCACTGGTCATTCAAGAGCATATTGTTTAATTCACATGTGTTTGTGTAGTTTCCAATGTTTCCTCTTATTATTGTTTTCTAGTTGTATTGTATTGTTGTTAGAGTAAATACTTGATAGGATATAATTTTTTAATTATTTAAGATTTGTTTTGTGGCCTAACGTATACTCTAGTCTTGAGAATTATCTATGAACTGAGGAAAAGAATGTGAATTTTGCAGCTGTTGGATGAAACATTCTGTAAATATCTGTTAGGTCCATTCAGTCTATAGTGCAGATTAAGTCCAATGTTTCTTTGTTGATTTTCTGTCTGCATGATCTATCCAATACTGAAAGTGTAGTGTTAAAATCACCAAAGATTATTGTGTTGGAGTCCGTCTCTCTGTCTATAGCTCTGATAATATTTGCTTTATATATCTGGATGCTCCAGTATTGGGTACAGATATATGTGGAATTATTATATCCTGTTCCTGAATTGAACCTTTTATCATTATATGATGACCTTCTTTGTCTCTTTTTACACTTTATGTCTTGAAATCTATTTTATCTTATAGAAATATAGTTATTACTGCTATTTTTAGTTTCCATTTGCATGGAATATCTTTTTCTGTTCCTTTATCTTCAGTCTATGTGTGTCTTTATAGGTTAAGTGCATCTCTTGTAAACAACACATAGTTGGGTCTTGTTTACTATATCCATTCAGAAACTCTATATCTTTTGATTGGAGAATTTAGTCCATTCACATTTAATGTTGTTGTTGATAGGTTAGGACTTAATCGTACTATGTTTTTATTTGATTTTTGGCTGTTTTGTC
>NW_012142968.1:2932114-2933667 GCF_000956105.1 Propithecus coquereli | reverse complement strand
TTTATTGTTGACATATAGAAATTCTACTGGTTTTTGTATTTTTATTTTGTATCCTGCAACTTAACTGAATTTGTTTAACAGTTCTAGTAGTTTTTTTTTTTTTTTTAAGTCTTTAGCTTTCTCTAGATAGAAGATTATATCTTCTGCCAACAAGGATTCTTTGACTTTGTCCTTTCCAATTTGGATGCCCTCTATTTTTTCTCTTGTCTGATTGCTCTAACTAGAAATTCTAGTAATATGTTGAATAAAAGTGGTTATAGTGGGCATCCTTGTCTTCCTCCAGATCTTAGAGGAAAGTGTTTATGTTTTCCCCCATTTGGTATGGCACTATAACAGCTGTGGATCTGTTATATATGGCTTTTATCATGTTCAGATAAATTCCTTATATGTCCAGTTTTTTTCAGAATTTTTTAACGTGAAGTGGTGTTGAGTATTGCCAAATTCTTTTTCAGTATCAATTGGAATGATCATGTGATTTTTGTCCTTCATTCTGTTAATATGATGTATCATATCGCATTGATTGTTTTGCATATGTTGAACCATGCTTGTATCCCTGGGATGAATCACACTTGATCATGATGAATAATCTTTTTAATGTGTATTATTGAATTCAGATTGCTAGCATTTTCTTGAGAATTTTTTTCATCTATGTTCATCAGAGGTATTGGCCTATAGTTGCTTTTTTGTTGTGTCTTTGTCTGGTTTTATATGGTGATACAGGCTTCATAGAATGAGTTTGGGAGTAATCCCTCCTCCTCGATTTTTTGAATAGTTTAAGTGGGATTGGTACTAGTTTATTGAATGCTTGGTACAATTCAGCATTGAAACCATAGGGTCCTGGGCTTTTCTTTTATGGGACACTTTTTATCGCAGCTTCTGTTTCACTACTTGTTATTGGTTTATTCAGATTTTGGATTTCTTCCTGGTTCAATCTTGGTAGGTTTTATGTGCCTAGGAATTTTTTTTTGTAATAAATGGTACATATTTTAATATGTAAATGCCACACTAGCAGTCTTTATACCTATATGAGGAATCACCTTGAATGCAGCATCTACATGTAGGGATCAATGCATGTGCCTAGGAATTTATCCGTTTATTTTGGGCTTTCCAGTTTGTTGGCATATAGTTTATCATAGTAGTCTCTAATGATTGTTTGAATTTCTGAATTATTAGTTGTAGTGTTTCCTTTTTAATTTCAGTTTTTATTTATTGGGTCCTCTCTCTTGTTTCTTAGTCTGGCTAAAGGTGTTTCAGTTTGGTAATCTTTTCAAAAAAATAACTTTTCATTTCTTTGATCTTCTGTATTATTTTTGTTTCAATTTCATTTATTTCTGTTCTGATCTTTATTATGTCTTTTCTTTTACTAATTTTGGGTTTGGTTTGCTCTTGTGTTTCTAGTTCCTGGAGGTGCATAGTTAAGTTGTTTATTTGAAGTTTTTTCTACTTTTCTGATGTACATACATATTGCTTTAAACTTGCCTCTTATTACTGTTCATTCTGTATGCCATAGGTTTTGATATGTTGTGTTTTCACTTTAATTTGTTTCATTTTTT
>NW_012142968.1:2920356-2920889 GCF_000956105.1 Propithecus coquereli | reverse complement strand
AATAGCAGACATACATAATGAGTGTGATGCGCAAGATCTGGGGGATGGATACGCTTGAAGCTCTGACTCTGGGCGGGTGGGGGGACAAGGGAAATATATGTAACCTAAACATTTGTGCCCCCATAATATGCTGAAATAAAAAAGAGAGACCTAAATGTAAAACCTGAAATTATGAAACTACTATAAGAAAATATTGATGAAATGTTCTAAGACATTGGTCTGGGCAAAGATTTCTTTTTTCTTTTTTTTCTTATTTCAGCATATCACGGAGGTACAAATGTTTAGGTTACGTGGGCAAAGATTTCTTGAGTAAGACCTCAAAAGCCCAGGCAACCAAAGCAAAAATGTTCATTGATTATTCTGTTTACTTTTTTCTGTGAAGTGATTGTTCACAACTTTAATTTACCTTTTTTTACACATTTGAGGTTCTTTATTTTAAAATTGTATTTATTTTTCAAAGATTACTAAAGTCACATAAATTTGAAAGCATTTGGACTAGTTATTTAATTTATGAACACTCATTTATCTATAAG
>NW_012142968.1:2917575-2917933 GCF_000956105.1 Propithecus coquereli | reverse complement strand
ACTTCGTTGGTGAATTCTACCAAATATTTAAAGAAACATTAACACCAAACCTCCTTAAAGTCTTTCCAAGAAATTGTAAAGGAAAGAACCCTATTCAGCTCATTCTATTATGCTAGCATTATCATGATACCAAGGCTAGACAAAGACATTACAAGAAAAGAAAACTACACATTCATATCTCTGATGAATATTGATGCAAAAATATCCAACAAAATATTAGAAAAGAGAATCCAATGGCACCTATAAGGGATTATACATCATGACCAAGTGGGAATTTTTGTAGAATGCAAGGAAGATTTAACATATAAAAAATAATCAATAGAATAAACCACACTAAAAGAATGAAGGAAAAAATAAT
>NW_012142968.1:2902925-2904590 GCF_000956105.1 Propithecus coquereli | reverse complement strand
ATATAAAAGGAGCTATTTGGATACTTTTCATCACATATAGCAAGATAAGAGAGGGATAAATGCTTTAAAGACATAATTTATAATTAATAGGGAAATAGAATGTAAAAATATGGGAAAATTGTATCCTTGCTGTGTAAAGAATGAAGCAATCATACAAGGGTGCAACCAAGCAACTGTTTAATGATGAGATCAGTATGGATAGAAGGAAGCCAGATGCTTCCATTATCAAGACAATGGAAGAATGACTTGGAAGGCATTTTAGAGTTCTTTGAGGCTCAACTCATTACAGGGCCAGACCTCTAGGAGGGCAAAATGGCTTCAGGGAACAGGCCCAGGGAACCATCCACAGGCCCACTACTCAAGGCCACCTCAAGACATTACCCCCTTCATTCCAGCATAGTGCGCTATGTTAATCTATTTTCCACTGCTATAAATAAAATACCTGAGACTGGGTAATTTATAGCAAAGAGGTTTATTTGACGGAAGGTTCTGTGGCTGTGCAAGATGCATGGCACCACCATCTGCTTCTGGTGAGGGCATCAGGGAGCTTGCAATTAATGTGGAAGGAGTGGGCCTGTCACATGGCAAGAGAAGGAGTAAGAGAAAGAGGAGGTGGTGCCAGACTCTTTTAAACAACCACCTCCCTTGTGAATTAAAAAAGTTAAGTTTTCATTATTATCATAGGGAAAGCATAAAGCCATTCATGAGAGAACCACACCCATGACCCAAACACCTCCCCCCAGGCCCCACATCCAACACTCGGGATCAAATTTCAACATGAGATTGGGATGCGCCACACACCTAAACCATATCATGCTCCTTGGCTGCCCCAGCCATGGCTCAAGGGAGGCTGGTTATGGCTTGTATTGCCACTCTGAAAGACAGAAGAGGTAAGCCTTAGCGGTGTCCATGTGGTGCTAATTCTGCAGGTGCACAACATGCATGGGCTATGAGGCCATGTCAGTCTCCACATAAATTTAAAAGGATGTATCTGACTGTCTGGGGTCCCATGAAGAAACCAGATGCAGGAGTGGAGTCATCACAGAAAATCCTGACTAGGACAATGCTTCATGGAGTTGTGGGAATATGATCACTGTAGAGAATTTCACTACAATAATGCCCAGGGGAGCCATGGGAGTGGGGCTGGCCTGAGACACCAGAACTACAGAGCTCCATTTGGCAAGAACTACAGGCATGAGACTCCAACTAGAGAAAGGTAAAGCTTGGGCAAAGCCCAATAAAGCCATGGAGACAGAGCTGGCTGAGGCCTTAGGGGCTCAACTTTCATTCCAGTGTGTCCAGGAGGCAGCACATGTAGTCATAGATTATTCTTCAGTGTTCAAACTTAATGTTTTCCTTGCTGGATTTTGGGCTTACTTGGGACCAGTTTACCCTTCCTTCTTGCCTATTTCTCCCTTTTAAAATGGGAATGTCTATCCTATGTCTGTCCCACCATTGTATTAAGGTAATAAGTTCATTTTCACAGTCTCATAGTTTGAGAAAATTTGCCTAAAGATGAATCATGTCTTGAAACATACGCATATCTGATTTAGATGAGATTCCACATTTTGGACTTTTGAGTTGATGTTAGAACAAGTTAAGACATTCAGGGATATTGGGATGGAATAAATATATTTTGCATATAAAAAGCATATTAATTTTTGG
>NW_012142968.1:2900967-2902875 GCF_000956105.1 Propithecus coquereli | reverse complement strand
TACTTATCTATAGGCCAGCTTCTCTTTCAAAATGTTATTGTTATTAACATTAATTCTATACACTTTAGTTTGTTATTGATACTGATTTTATCTCAGAGGTACCTGAGTTAACAGAGACAATCGAATTAAAACCAAAAAAAAATTGTCTGCAAAAAAATGTGGAAGTGGCTTTGGAACTCGGTAAAGGATAGAAGCTAGAAGAGTTTTGAGGTGCATGCTAGGGAAAAACCTGCATTTTCATGATGGACCTTTAAAGATGATTCTGGTGAGGGCTCAGAAAAAAAAAAGAAAAAAAGAGGAGAGCTATAGATAAAGTCTCATACTTCTTAGAGAATGCCTAAGTGATCATGACAAGACACTGACTTCTATCTCACCTATATCTGAAGTCTGGTGGGACCCAGCATACACTAAATGACTTAGGGTCAAAGAGAAGAAAGAAGTAATTTAAGTTGGCATGCAAGCATTCACCGTAGCCTATCCTCCCAGGTCAATAGAGCAAACTCCAAATCTCAGCTTCTTTCTAGGGAGGGAAATAATTAGATTGCATCTACAAAGATTTATGGGGGCTGCCCTTAGTGGTGATTTCTTTCACATCTGTCTCAGAGAACTGAACACGCCCAGCATACACTAGATGCCTGGGAGCCACTAAGAACAAATGAGGAAGTCTGGATGAGCATGAAGGTTTGAGAGTCACCCAGAATCTACGCCCAGGCTGATTGGCGAGGAGATTCTTCTGTATGAGGCCAGATCATGAAGACTGGGAGAGGTGGGGTTTTATTTTTTTTTTTTTCTCTAACATGTAGATATCAACACAAAGGGATAAGAAAATGAACAAACAGGGAAATAAGTCCCCCAAAATGGAACAAGACAAATCTCTAGAAACTGATATTAGTGAAAGAGAGAGATATATGATTTACCTGTCAAAGTATTCCAAATAGCTATCATAAAAGTAAGTCAGGGGAACAATGCATAAAAACAATGAAAATTTCAACAAAGAGTAGGGAAAAATTAAATAGCAAACAGGAATCTTGTAGCTGAAGAATACAATAACTTAACTGAAAAAAAAATTCACTACAGGGATTTAACAATAGACTAAATCAAGCAAAGAAAACTATCACCAAATGCAAAGACAGATCCATATAAATTATCAACTCAGAGGAGCAAAACAAACAAAAGAGGAAAAAGAGTGAAAAAATCTTAATTCATTTATGGGAAACAATCAAGTGGACTTATATATGGTTATGGGAAGACAGGAAGGAGAAGAGAGATATAAAGGACCAGAAGTCTTAATTGAAGAAATAACAGCTGAAAACATCCCAAATTTGAGGAAAAAAATAGACATCCAGATCCAGAAAGACTTACAACTTGCGAGAAATACTAAAGTAAGTTCTTTATGGTGAAATGAATGAATGCTGAATAGCAATACAAAAGCATGTGAAACTATAACATTTCTTGGTAAAGTGCAATGATTTAAATGTATTTCCCAAATTTCTTGTGTTAGAAACTTAATCCCTAAATCAACAGTGTTGAAAGGTGAGATTTTTAAGAGCTGATTAGATCCTGAAGGCTCTGTTCTCATTAACAGGTTAGTGTCAAGGTCTCAGTAGTGAATTATATGTCATATGTCATGGGGTTTAGTTATTGATAAAAGGATGAGTATGGCACCCTGCTCTCTGTCAGATGATAACACTTTTACCTTTTACCACGGGGTTACACAGCAAGAAGGCCTTTACAATACGTTTGCTTCTTGACTTTCCAGCGTCCACAGCCGTAAAAAATAACATTCATCCAGTGGCAGGCAGATGGGAGGGGGAAGGAGGGAATGGGTATATACATACCAAATGGGTGTGGTGTGCACCATCTGGGGTATATACATGATTGAAGCTCTGACTTGGGTGGGGCAAAGGC
>NW_012142968.1:2896854-2899067 GCF_000956105.1 Propithecus coquereli | reverse complement strand
CTAAGATCAGGATACAGTTGAAGATGCCTGCTTTTACCACTTCCGTTCAAGATTGTATTGGAAGACCTAGCAGAAACAATTAGGAAAGAAAAATAAATTAAAGGTATTAAAATTGGAAATAATGATGAATATGTTTGCAGATGACATAATATTATATGTTGAAAAAAGCTAAAGAAATTGATGTCAACAAGATGACAAAATAGAAATTCCTGAAATATTTTTTTCCCATAAATGCACGATGAAACAATACATGAACAAATTCCTTCGTGAGAGATCCAGAAACTAGTTGAGAGGCTTCTGCACCCTACGAAATTGCAAAATGAGGCAAATTGAAGCCGTTAGGGTAATTTGAAACACCCTCTTGAACATAATCCCTACTCTTGGCACAGCACCATATGATCATAAGAAAACTCTTGGCTCCAAGATTGATGCTAGAAAGGGAAATACTTACACTGCATGTCCAATCCCAACTTTTCCTGGAGCTGCCCAAGACCCTGACTTCTTTTTTTATAGACATAGGAAAATTATTTATTTGGACTCCATCATATAGAAATTTAGAAAAATTCTCAAATTCACTTTGTGAGGTAAAAGGATGAGGTTCACTGCTCTCCAGTGATCAAATAAATCAAGAACTGAGAGGGGAGGTATGTAAGGGAGACTATATGCTAATGTTTACATATTTTTTTTGTATGTCACTTGAAATTGTTCCAAGAGGAAAAATAAAATCAACATATGATAACATGGATATTGAGAATTTATTTTTGTCTTAGTCCATTCAGTCTGCTATAACAAACTATCATAGGCCAGGTAGCTTAAATAACAAACATTTATTTCTCACAATCTGGAGGCTAGGAGAGTCCAAGATCAAGGCACTGGCGAATTTGGTGTCTGGTGAGGGACCATTTCATAGTTCATAGATGGCCATCTTCTCATTGTGTCCTCACATGGCAAAGGGGCAAGAGAGGTCTCTGGAGTCTCTTTTATATAAAAGCACTAATCCCATTTATGAGTGTTCCACTCTCATGACCTTATCAGTTCCCAGAGGTCTCACTCACCTGCTAACATCATCATATTGGGGGTTAAGAATTCAGTATATCAATTGGAGGGAATACAAACATTCAGCCCGTAACATTTCACCCTGACCCTCCCAAAATGTATGTTGCCCTCACATGAAAAGTGCTTTTATTTCACTCTAATAGCCCCAAAAGTCTTAAGTCATTCCATCATCAACTTTTAAGTCCAGAGTCTCATCTAAATATCATCCAAATCAGATATGGGTACGAGTCAAGGTACAATTCATTCTGAGACAAATCTCTCTCCATCTGTGAACCTGTGAAACCAAACAAGAAATTTGCTTTTGAAGTACAATGGTGGGACAGTCACATGATAGACATTCTCATTCTAAAAGACAGAAATAGGAAAGAAGAAAGGCATAATGGGTCTCAAATAAGTTCAAAACCTAACAGAGGAAGCACCTTAAACCTTAAGGCTTGAGAATAATCCTCTCTGTCTCAATGCTTCACCCTCCAGACCCACTGGGGCAAGAAAGGTACTCAGTGAGGTGCTGCCCAACCTCTGAGTGACGGTGGTGGCCCTGCCCATGCCACAGTTTTCTGCTATGGCCCTGCCACCATGGCAGCTCTTTCCTATGTTAGGATAGCAGCTCTTCAGCTCCAGATGGCTCTGTCCTTTGACACCTAGGTAGAGACAGCCATGCATCCCAGGCCCATGTCTTCTGGGCCTGTGATGACTGAACTGCCTTTGGGGTCATTCTTCCACTGTCTTGATGAATTGTGCCTGGCTTCTGTTGAGATGGCTAATCTATGCTAATCTCTGTATCAAATGGCAGCTTGGTCACACCCTCAGTGTTGGCATTTTTTTGCAATACGAGTAGGCCAAAAATTTTTCAAATCTTTAAGTCCTACTTTCTTTTTGCTTAATAAAATCAAGTCATTAACCAAAAATAAAGTCATTTTTGCTTTTTTGCATTTTACTATAAGCAGTCAGAAGAAGCCAAGCTGAACCTTCAACACTTTGCTTAGAAATTTCCACAGCTAAATATCTAGTTTCATTGCTTGCAAATTTTACCTTGCACCAACACTAGACTATGAGTACAATTCAGCCAACTCCTTCACTATTTTATAACAAGGATCAAATTTCCTTCAGTTTTCAATAACATCTTCCTCATTTCCTCTGAGACCTTATCAGAATGA
>NW_012142968.1:2882917-2885424 GCF_000956105.1 Propithecus coquereli | reverse complement strand
AAAACCTGTAATAGACACACAAAAAAACGAAGAGAAAGGAATCAAAACACATTGCTATAAAAAGTCATCAAATTGCAAAGGAAGACAGCAAAAAGGAAGAAAAAAACAAAGGATCTACAAAACAATCACAAAATAATTAACAAAATTGCAATAGTGGGGGAGGGGCAAGATGGCAGATGAGAAAAACCACCAGCCAGAGGGTCTCTGCAAGAAGGATAGATTTTAGAACAAAGTGAAAAAAAATAAATAAACAGGAAGACAAACATAGATCACATGAGGGTCAGAAGGAAGGGTGCCTGAAACTACAGGAGACTCCATGGGAAGAAGTTGTAGAGCAGAATTGGTAGGAGAAAGGCCCACAAGAGGCTTGGAGACCAGACACAAGGGCAGGTGGAGTGGTTAAATTTTCCCTCCCTTGCACCTCGGACTGCTGGTGGGCTCCTGAGCGGTTGGAGAGACCTGCTAACACTAGCCCAGATATGGGTGCCACCAGTGAACAGTGAGCCTCTTGTGGACAGGGCACCAGGCTCCCAGCTCCCTTGGGGCACCTTCTGGCCCACAGATTGGAGCCATTCAGAAGGTGCTGTATTGTTTCATTCTCCCCTTCCCCTTCCCTACCTGCTATTGGGTAAAATACTATCTATTGTTTTGGGTATCCACTGGGGGTCTTTGAATATATCCCCCATGGATAAGGGGACTACTGTGCAGTCAAAATATACACAAAATCTATCATCACCACAAGGGTCACTCCTGCTACCCTATATAACCACATCCACCTCTGCTCTTTCCCTATCTCACATTCTGACCTCTGTGAACTACTAATCTGTTCTCCATTTCTATATTTTTGTCATTTTAGAATGTTATATGAATGGAATAATAGAGTATGCAACCTCTTGGAATTAACTTTTTCACTCAGTACAATTTCTTGTAAATTTACCTGAGTTGTTGGATGTATCAACACTTTCTTCCATTTGATTGCTGAGTATCTCATGGTATAAAATTACCATAATTTCTGTAATCACTCAGCTGTTTAATAATATCTGGACTGTTTTCATTTTGGGGCCATTACAAATAAAGATGATATATTCATTTGTGTGTAGGTTTTCTGTGAAAATAACTTTTCATTTCTCTGGAAAAAAGATTTTGAGAGTATAATACTGGGTTGTATGTCAGTTTCTTGTTTAGTTTTAGAAGAAACTGCCAAAATGATTTTCAGACTTAGTATAATTCTTTACATTCCTGTAGTAATATAGAGATGATCCAGTTTCTCCATATCCTTGCTAGTATTTGGTGTTGAGACTTTTCTGATATATTTTTAAATTGTACATAGTTAAGGTATACAATGTGATGTTTATATATGTATATATGCACATAATTATGTGACTACTACAGTCAAGTCAATTAACATATTCATTATCTCACATAGTTACTGTTTTTTCTTGTAGTAAGAACACCTAATCTTTTTAAAGTGTGATTACCTACTTGCTATTTTAGTACTTCTTTATGGAAGAGTTAAGTACCAGGTTCATCTAGTGAGCCATCTTGAAGACCCTCCTCTCTATACCACAATTTCTTTATCCACTCATCTAACAATGAAAACTTGTGTTGTCTCTGTATCTTAACTATTGGAAATAATGCTGCAATAAACATGGAAGTGTAGATATTTCTATGAGGTACTGTTTTCATTTCCTTTTGGTATATACTTAGAAGAGGATTTGCTAGGTCAAATACAGTTCTATTTTTAATTTTTTGAGGAAACTCCATACTGTTTCCTATAACAACTGTGTCAATTTACATTCCCACCAACAGCCTACAAGGGTTCCTCTTCCTTCACATCCTCAATGACACTTGCTATCACTTGTCATTTTCATAATAGCCATGCTAACAGGTCTGGGGTGATATTTCATTGTGGTTTTGGTTTTCAGTTTACTGGTGATTAGTGATGTTGATTACCTGTTCATATACCTGTTGACCATCTTTATGTCTTCTTTAAGATACGTGTCTTCAGGTCCTGTGTCCATTGTTACACAGATTTATTAATTTGTTTGTTATTAGGTCTTGTGTATGCCTTATATATCTTGGATATTAATCCCTTATAAGATATACAGACCACAAATATTTACTTCCCATCTGTACTCTACTTTTTCATTTTCTTGTTTTCATTTCTGTGTAAAAGCTTTTTAGTACAATGTAGTCCCACTTGTTAATTTTTGCTTTTTTTTCTTTTGTTCCCTGTGCTTTTGGTTTCCTATCCACAAAGTCATTGCCAAGACTAATGTCTAGAAGCTTTCCTTATATGTTTTCTTCTAGTAGTTTTATAGTTTCAGGTGATATGCTTAGATATTTAATTCACTTTAATTTTATTTTTCTGTATGGTATAATGTATCAGTTTAACTATTTTGCATGTTGATATCTAGTTTTCCCAGCACCACTTATTGAAGAGTCTATTCTATCCCCATTAGTTGACAGAATTTTTTAAAAAATTAAACATTTTGATAGATATGCAG
>NW_012142968.1:2880708-2882867 GCF_000956105.1 Propithecus coquereli | reverse complement strand
GAGGAACAACCACACAGAAAGGATCTGTATGTGGATTGGCATGCCTGAGATGTCTAGAGTTGGCTTGCAACAAAGAAGATGGACAGAGGTTATCAGTATCAGCCACATGGAGTGTGACCCCAGATAAGCTTCTCTGCAGAAAACTTCAACAGCCTTTTCCACTGAGGATCTTAGCAGCCTTTGAGGCAGCCATGTACTCCCTGCAGCCTTCACAGCAGAGGCCCTGTTAGTGTTCATCAGGGTGGACTACAGCAGACCATTCCACAGAAGACACTGGCAATTTTCAGTGTGAGGTCACCAATAACCATGGTTTCTGTGGACTCCTTGAAAAGGGAGATCATTATGCCACCACCCACAAGAAGGAATCACTCTCAAACTGCCCCAGGATCTAGGCCACCCCCATATGCTGTGCACATCCTGGGTTCAATAGCAACCACTCCATGCTTGTCCATGCTCTAGTCCCCTGCTTTGCAACTACATCTTGTCTTGTATGCCTATACTTTAGACATCAGTAACTATTGCTATGGACTAATTCAAATCCTGGACCCTGGAACCTTGGTCAATCTATACTGTGCTCCTGATCCTGGCTTCACTTCTGCTCTGGAAATTGCAGTGATGACAACATAAGACCCATTACCACATTGAGCTAGCCTGTTCCCTGAACCTGGAGCTGCCATAGCTTTATGTGTGTCCATGCTTCCTATTTCAGCTGCGTGACTGTTTGGCAAGCTACTGCAACTTGGACATCATAGCCACCTCTGCAACAGGCCCATTCATGACATAATATAACTTGTGACACCAAAAACATAAAATATGTGTGTAGAGTTAGGGCATATAATAAAAGTTATGTTGTTATTACCATAGCAGTTTGTTATAACTATAAGATGTTATATGTGAGCATGATGTTAACAACAAAGTGAAAACCTGTAATAGACACACAAAAAAACGAAGAGAAAGGAATCAAAACACATTGCTATAAAAAGTCATCAAATTGCAAAGGAAGACAGCAAAAAGGAAGAAAAAAACAAAGGATCTACAAAACAATCACAAAATAATTAACAAAATTGCAATAGTGGGGGAGGGGCAAGATGGCAGATGAGAAAAACCACCAGCCAGAGGGTCTCTGCAAGAAGGATAGATTTTAGAACAAAGTGAAAAAAAATAAATAAACAGGAAGACAAACATAGATCACATGAGGGTCAGAAGGAAGGGTGCCTGAAACTACAGGAGACTCCATGGGAAGAAGTTGTAGAGCAGAATTGGTAGGAGAAAGGCCCACAAGAGGCTTGGAGACCAGACACAAGGGCAGGTGGAGTGGTTAAATTTTCCCTCCCTTGCACCTCGGACTGCTGGTGGGCTCCTGAGCGGTTGGAGAGACCTGCTAACACTAGCCCAGATATGGGTGCCACCAGTGAACAGTGAGCCTCTTGTGGACAGGGCACCAGGCTCCCAGCTCCCTTGGGGCACCTTCTGGCCCACAGATTGGAGCCATTCAGAAGGTGCTGTATTGTTTCATTCTCCCCTTCCCCTTCCCTACCTGCTATTGGGTAAAATACTATCTATTGTTTTGGGTATCCACTGGGGGTCTTTGAATATATCCCCCATGGATAAGGGGACTACTGTGCAGTCAAAATATACACAAAATCTATCATCACCACAAGGGTCACTCCTGCTACCCTATATAACCACATCCACCTCTGCTCTTTCCCTATCTCACATTCTGACCTCTGTGAACTACTAATCTGTTCTCCATTTCTATATTTTTGTCATTTTAGAATGTTATATGAATGGAATAATAGAGTATGCAACCTCTTGGAATTAACTTTTTCACTCAGTACAATTTCTTGTAAATTTACCTGAGTTGTTGGATGTATCAACACTTTCTTCCATTTGATTGCTGAGTATCTCATGGTATAAAATTACCATAATTTCTGTAATCACTCAGCTGTTTAATAATATCTGGACTGTTTTCATTTTGGGGCCATTACAAATAAAGATGATATATTCATTTGTGTGTAGGTTTTCTGTGAAAATAACTTTTCATTTCTCTGGAAAAAAGATTTTGAGAGTATAATACTGGGTTGTATGTCAGTTTCTTGTTTAGTTTTAGAAGAAACTGCCAAAATGATTTTCAGACTTAGTATAATTCTTTACATTCC
>NW_012142968.1:2861815-2878388 GCF_000956105.1 Propithecus coquereli | reverse complement strand
GAGCATAGAGTAATTTTCCTTAGATAAGTGCTGATTCACATCCTATAGTGTAACAGATGGCAGGAAAAGAATGGGTGCAGATGCAAGAACATTGGAACATTTAATAGTACAAAGTAAAGAAAGGTTCCTGTCTGATGACCTACCTTACCTCTTCAAATTAAAATTAAGACCATCTGCTCACTGCCCACATTGAGGGGATGATAATGAAGAGCCAGCAATGGAGAACAAAAGGCAGAAACTATAAAATGAAGTAGGTTCTCCCTAACAGTGTATACATAAGGAAGAAAAAGAATTACCAGGAGGATGTGAGCAAAATTTTCAAGCGTTATAAAGATACCAGTGTGGTGGGAGAACAATAGGGATTGGATTTGGCAAATAGAGGAAGTAACCACCATAATATCCTGAAATAAAAAAAAAAAGAATGTGAATTTCCTCAGTATGTGGGCAACTCTAAAGTTAACATTGCTTGGGACAAATTATGTAGAGTTTGCTTTAGTGGTATTAGCTATCAATTTCAATAGCTCCCTATTGAGACAGGAGCACTTACTCCTAGAAATTTACAACTCCTATTCATTTCCTACATTGCCCCTTCTTTATAACAAGCAATGTCCCAAAAGAGAACATGGCCCAAGTGGTATCTTGAGATGATTTAATATGTGTTACTATTTTCAACATTTGAGCAGGTTTATTTTTTTTCCCTTTCTATAGTTGTAAAATTATCAAGGAGCATTCTTCCATCCTGGGCCCTTCCTTAGATGTGTAGGCTTGCAAGTTCCCCTAGCTTTCTCCTAACTACTTGCATTTTCATGTTCTAAAGTATGGCACCGGGACTGATGAACTATGAATCCTCTTTCAATTTTGAATTTTAAGTATTTTTCCTCAGAGTAAAACCAGAGGAGATAAGGCAGGCATGAGAGTGCCATGAAAATCAAAATATAAGAATATTTTATATAAATCCCCAGGAAAGCTTGAGACTGAGCTACTGTTAATAGCGTCTAAGGAATGGTGATGGCTTCAGATTGTAACACATGTCAGATCTAATCTTTCTCTCCTGCTTCCCAGTTATACTTTATTGACAAGGCTAAGAGAAAATCAGCAAATTTAGTGTTGTTTTTTTTGTTTTAATCAATCTTCTATGACATTTTTTTTTCTGTCTGAATGGGGCTAAAATCAGAGTAAAAATGTAAAGAAATTTATGAAACTCAGACTAAAGTCCAAAGATTAAATCAAAACTACTTGTATAACTTTGGAATTTATTCTTTTTTTCCTAAGTTTCTTCATCTATAGAGTATACATAATAATTTCAATCCTATGTACATCACAGAATTATGATTCTCAAATGAAAAGATATGAAAAAGGTGTACAAATTGTTGAGTGTCATATAATAAATCTAAGGGATCATCATTCTCATTGTGATAAAAAGAAGCACATAGCCTGTTTTGACTTTACAAACAGGTTCAGCAAGGGGATAAAGAAGTCTAAGTTTGGATTTAATTCCTTTCCACATTCTATTTTGTCTACCTATGCTTTTATTCTACCTCTGACTCAAGCCTAATTACAAAGCTCTGCAACCTACTTTTATAGGACCATATACTTAGTTTCAGAGAAAGAATATTTGATCATCTCACTATAACATAGTAATTATGAGAGTGAGGCTGGAGTGACAGCCTGCTTAGATTTGAATCCTAGCTCTGCCATTTACTAGCTATACGATCTTGGACAAGTTATTTACCCTTTCTGTGACTTAGTTTATTGTAAATTTGTAAAATTGTAATAATAATTGTACCATCAATAACATTGTTGGGAGAGTTGACACTTTATAAAGGCTTGAAGGGTCTGTGACAAAGGATAGGTGTCCAGTAAATGTTAGTTCTTATCTTTTTCTGCTGGCTGTTAGAGGCTACAGAAGTATTCATAGATATCTTTGTACTTAAATAGAGAACACTGGGAGGCTGTCTGAGTTAGAACAATTTCTGATACAGAGTAAGCACTCAGTGAAAAAGTTACCAAATAAATGAATTGAAAATCCTCCAAGATCTACCAGAATACATTTCTAATGATAGAATTCTGGGCAGTATCATTAAATGGAAATGGAAATACTTTGGTAAGGGCTGTTTTCATTAGCCTTACAAATCATCATGTAGGCAGTTTCCTAACTAAATAACTTATAATGACAGTCTTAATCTCCCAATAATCATGGAATAAATAGTAAAGTAATCCTGGGAAGGATTATTCATCTCTGTGCCCATATAACAATCTGCCAGAATATGTAGAGATTCCAGAGGCTCGGAGGGTGTTTGTTTATTTTCAAGAGGCTTAGAAGTACAATTATAAAGGTTCTGGACAAGCAATAGATAGAGTGGTATTTCTAAAGGTGGTATTCATCATAGACTGTGTCAGAATCACCTTGGGCACATATTAAAAATTCAGATTATCGGATCCACCTACAGAGATTTGAATTTGACCAGAATGGGGCCCAGGAATCTGAATTAAAAGTAAAGTTTAGGAACTACTTAAATAGAAAATAGTTTATTTTCCACCAGATATGACAATCTGGGACTAATAACTGTCTTCTATTGATGAGTTTGCATAATCATCTTAAGAAGTATATTGCCGTGCTGTCCAATTGCATTTACAAAACCATTTATTGACTATTGAGAAAATCACAGATTATATTTTATTTATATGGAAGATTCTTTTCAAATTGCTTAATGATTTATGGTTCCAGGACCACAAAAATTAATTACATCTGCAAATTAAAGGAAGAAACTTGTAGCCTCAAACAATGAAACCTCCGTTTTTGAACAAGTACCACAGAAGATTTTGATTCAGCAGGCTAGAAACTACATTTTAAGAAATATTGCATTTGAAAGATGGAATATATTGATCTTCATTAGCTTTTCCTCCTATCTTCCTTTTTCTTTTTTTTTTTTTTATTTCAGCAAATTATGGGTGTACATATGTTTAGGTTACGTGTGTTGCCCTTGGTTCCCCCCCCCACCGAAGTCCGTGTTTCAAATATGTCCATCCTTCGGGTAGAGCACATTGCCCTCCTTGTGTATACAAATACCCCTCCCCTCCTCCCTCTTTCCCCCTCCTCCCACCGCCCTCCCCCTTCCCTATCTTCCTTTTTCCTTCATGGAAATGCTGGAAATGTGAAAATATGTTAGGTTATTAAGTACGAAATGTTCGATTTCCTTAAGTACTAAGTTTGACAGTTGATACCTCTGACATTTCACTTTGACATTTCTTTTTTTGTTTTATTTTTATTGTGAAGGTACATCTTCAGTTCTTCAAATGCATGTTTTGGTTTGTGACTATCTTTCAAATTTTTAGAGCAATTTTTTTTGAAACCATGGATAAATCAAAAATCCGTGTTATTTTTTAATGAGTTCTGTCATGGAACAAATGTACATACTGCTTGAAATATCAACAAAATATTTGGAAGGGATGTGGCTAATGAATGCACAGTACATCTATGGTTTGAGAAATTCTGTTCTGGTGATTTTAATATTGAAAATGAGCCACTTGGGTGACCTAAAACCAACCTGGATAATGATGAGCTGAAAGCTATAGTGGAAGCGAATCCATCTCAAGCTATGCGCGAATTAGCAGCAAGGTTTCATGTTACTATTTCAAGAATATTGCAATATTGGAAACAAATCGGCAAGGTAAAGAAGCTGGATAAGTGGGTTCTGCATGAATTAAATGAGCATCAGAAGTGAAATTGTCTTAAAATTTGCCTTTTTTTGCTGTCACACCAAAAGGTGAACCATTTCTACATGGCATTTGTACATGTGATGAAAAATTAATTCCTTGTGGCAATCCCAAGTATTAGGCACAATGATTGGACAAAGACGAAGTGCTTAAATACAGTGCAAAACTGAATATTCATCAACAAAAGCTAATGGTGTCTTTTTGGTGATCCAGTGCTGTTATTATCCACTACAGCTTCATGAAACCTGGTCAGTCAATTACAGCAGATGTCTACTGCAACCAATTGAATGAAATCATGACGATGCTTTCTATTAAGCAGCCAAAATTGGTCAATAGATACAGGCCAATCTTCTTGCAAGACAACACTCAACTACATGTCACACAAACAATGCTGTTTAAACTATAGAAGCTGGACTTGGAAACTCTTTGTCATCCACCATATTCACCAGACCTTGCACCAACTTACTGCCACTTTTCCCAGGGTTTGGACCACTTCTTGCAAGGAAAAATATTCAATTCTCAAAAAGCTGTGGAAAATTCTTTTCACCATTTCATCACCACTCGCTCTCCAGGCTTCTTCACTGCTGGCATAAGCAAGCTACTGTTAAAATGGCAAAACTGTGTTGATAGCTTAGGTGCATATTTTGATTAATTATACTGCTTCTTGTTTGAGATAGAATAAACTCCACTTTTGTTTCAAAATCAGACATTTCATATTTAATGATCTAATATTTTTAATGCAGTTAAGGGTGTTCTAATGTGTATGAATAAGGTCTCACTCTGTATAGGCTCTCAGGCTTTCCACAGAGAACTATGAAGACCTTTACAAAATGGCTTATCTGTTCAATTACCCCACATGTCCATGCTGCCAATAATCCCATTCTTAAAGACAATGACTCTGGCTGTGAAAGACTCCTTCCTGCTGGGCTTTGGCACAATGGGCCTGAATCAAGAAGCAGAAGAACCAAAGTGATTTGAGCACATGATGATTTTAGGAGATGATTCATAGTGTTCATATGTCACAATAATAAAGTACATGCTGTGCACTATCCATGGAACAGGAGAAAGCAGGCACAATTCAAGAGGATGCACTTCAATGCAGAGCAGCAAAATATAAGAAAAAAAAACCCTCTATGTGAATAAAGGATTTCAAAATCCTTAGATTTAGTTTATTATTTTTATTTTCTTAATGTGCTTCTATTTAAAAGATTTTTTGGATGGTATTGGCTCACTGAAACTGTAAATAAATAATCAGATCAGATTTCAGATCCTTCCTAGAAGTCATTCCTTTAAAGACACACAAACACCAAGGCATCAGTATAGTCATTTTTGTTTTTTTAGTTTGTGGGAGAAGCTGAGAAAAAGCTCAGCAGTTGAAAATGAAATAGGAAAAAGGAACTTTTTTGGCCTAATACATCCAGATTTTCCTTCTAAGAAGTACAGATATGAATTGTATCCATTGAGCATTTAAAATGTGAAGATATAATGGATGCTAGGTTTGTAAGTGGAGAGCAATCTATCAAAAATAAATTTGTGTTACCCTAGCATTGTTAGAACAGGGTATCTTTCCTTAAAAATGATTTAAAACAAATTGTGACATGTTGGATAGGGCAGAGGAGAACACCGAGAAAACCTGATTTCTTGCCCAAGCTCAATGTCACCTCTGGTGGGCATGGACTCACTGTGTGTTGTCCCACATGTCATTACTGTACTTCATATGACTATTTCTGAGTCTCAAAGTATGATTTACACATATTATTCTTCATGGATGGCTTTGACACCAAACTTTATCTGTAATTCATGATAATATAATTCTATCTGTGTCAGAATATAATAACTGTCATTTCCCAAAAGTGCATAAACAAATTATTTACTCTGAGCACAGCTCTAGATTCTACAACAGTAAAATGATAATACTTCATTATAGCTGTATGTAAAGTGCTTAATAATTTAGAAGTAATTTAATATACATTACATTACCTTTCTTGATTCTTATAACGATTGTATAAAATTACAGATAGATATTATTATTCCATTTTATATTTTAAAGATTAAGATACCAGGATTATCAATATTATGATTTGTCTTAATTCATATAGTGATAATTACCACAACTGTGAATAGTATTCAGGTTTTCTAGATCACTGTTGTCTCCCTATCTATAATTCATGTTATGCCAAAGGAAGAAGGAATGATTATTGTATTCTTTAATCATATATTATTTCTTTAAAAATGTAGAAAAATCATAGTTTAACTTTACATTTAAATAAAATGTGCTCTTTGGAAACCTGGAGTCCTTAAATCAACTGAAACATTCTTTTAATCCAAGATTTATTATGCTTGTTCTTCTAATTCATAATGAATGAAGGTATGGAAGCTAATAGTGTTAGAGTAAATGTAGGTATACTGGGTATACCCATGATTTACTCCTATCACGGTTCAGCGGATAGTTTATTTACTGTCTTTATCCGTGGAGAGTACAGATTCCATTTTCTTGGTAACCCTACAACCTATAGTTTCATACACCAGAGGTATTGAATAATATGAGTTGAGTGTTGCTGATTAAGTAATTAAGAAGAACTGAGCTTACTTCTTTCACTGAAAACTCTCCAGAGTCAAGTCTAGAACAAAGAAAACTAGCAACATACAGCAATTAAGGTAGCATAATTTTAAATTTTTGTACTAGAAAAATTAGCCTAGTCTCAAAACCTAAAATGTAGGTATCCTTATCCAAACTATTAGTTTGTGTCTTTGGCACTAATGAAAACAGCCACGTGATTTCTCCCTGTTAAATTTTTGTGTTGTTTCTATCTTACACCTCTGTTAGTGATATACTCACCAACAAAAAAATGAAAGGGCACATTGAAGCACAAGTCCCTTAGAAGCCAACTACTGGAGAAATTTTAATTCAATTGAAAAAGATTAAAAAATGTAAATATTAATTTTTACTGAAACCTCTTAAATTTTCATACCTTTTCTATGTTTCCTCTGTCAAATTGAATTATACTTCTTTTCTTTTAATTATCTCATATCTATTTAATTTATTTAGAAGAACAAAATCAGAGTTTTTCTTTCAGATTCATTTAAGAAAATAGGCCGTCTCACATCTCCTTCATATTTTGGTGGTGGTGTTCCTTGTGATAATATCTGAGAATCTCCTTTAAAGGAATCTTTGTGATGTCACTTCGCTGTATGTCCAAAAATGCTGATAGTGAAGGTGACCACTGCTAAAGGTTGGAATTGAAAGAAGTACCCATACTTTGACCTAATTATGGATTACCAAATCTTTGGAAAATTTTAAAAATTTGCCTTAACAGTTCGGTCTAACTGTAATTGATTTCTTTAATTTGAGGTAAAACGTACTTAAAACCTGCACTTTAAAACAAGAGGGAAACATAACACTTAAGTTCTATTCATCTAAAATATATATTCCTATGCACAGAGGGCCTGGACAGTGTCAAATGAAACAATCAATTAGTCTTTCTTTAATAGTGAGCAGTTCAAACTGTAACATCATGCCAGCCGTGATTAAGAATGATACAGCACATCATCATTGTCAACACTATTCAGCCAGTGTAAACCTTAGTTAGAAATGTACTTGTCAGAGAAAAATACGCCTTTGATTTCTATTACACTTTCCCAGTAATTGCTGTCATCAGTGGCAGGTTATTATTACAGTTGAATAGAGTTTCAGTAATTACTTTTTCACAGATTCTAACAGCTTTTAGATTGAGGGATGTTCTGACAGTTTGAATACTCTTGACAACAATTACCTTTTCCTGGTTAACACTGATTCAGGAAAATTAAAAATTAAATCTGTTCATAGGAAACACTTATGTATGTCACTAGTAAGTGGGTTGATATAAAAAAATGTGTAAATTGCAGAATGACTTAGAATTGTTTCTAAAAGTTATCTTTCTCTTAAGAATTTTTGAAAATCAGCATTAATGAAGATACAGATCATGCTGGATAAATTAGTAGTAAATTATGTGCAATGATTGAAAGCAGTCCTCCATCCAATTACTAACAAAAACTACTATACTGTTATGATAAAAAAAGTGTGCATTGGAAGAGCATTGACATCATCATTTATATATGCATTTCTATATTTACCTGATGCATATGATTGTAAATGCCATTGGTAAATGGAAACCAAAGTACATGCCCATTCTTTACATTTTTTGCAGTGTAAAAATATGTTTCTAAGAGATCTGACTTTTATGACATTAAAACTGTCTTTTTATGTGAAATGAAGTGGAGAATTGATGCAATTAACCAGAACTTTTAGGATTAAACTACTTTGGTTTGATTTTTTGAAAAATTCAGATAATTAAGACCAGAGAATGTAGTATCTCAGGTGTCTAGATAATCACTTTAGTTATTTATTCAGTTGTGTAGACACATACTTAAGATGCCCGAGGGATAGTCACATTTGAAATCTTCATACTATATTAACTAAGAGAAGTAATGATCACTGAAAAGTTATTTGTAAATAAAGACAGGAAATGAAAAGTAAATAAGAATCTACACAGACTTCTAAATGAATCTAATTAAAAATACTAGTTTCAAAAGCCAGCATAAAGTATAATATATAGAAAATATTGGTAACCAATTTTTTTGTCTGTAAAATATAACATAAATGTTATCAAAGAATAAAAGCATGTTATACCAAAATATAAGGGAAAATAATGAAGTGGGCAAAAGATTAAATAGGAAAAATATTGTTTTCTATATTATGAAATCACTTCCAATAGATTTTTGGAAGACTTAATTTTATTCCTGAAATAATAGTATGTGGAAAACTAAAATTAAATGCCATCAAATTCTACAGGATTCAAAAAAGCTACGTTTAACCCATGAAGCGTATTGTATGTGTAGGGGGGCATGTTATGACCCATGTGATGTTGATTTAATTGTTTTTTGTATTTTATAGAATAGAAAAATTAGTCAACCTGTATTGAAAAAATCAATTGAAATTACTGTTGAGTATTTTCTAGAACCATAAGATTTTCAAATGGAATAACCATGTTAACAAAAAGTATCACATTCAACTAATGAATTAATGCTATAATTCTGCATTCATTCTCTTATTGATGACTTATTTAAAAAAAAACTAAAGATTCTTCAAAGTTATAAATATTTTACACATACAATACAGCCCTATTACCAAAATACTTTACCTTTCTCCATAACTGTCTCATTCAATGACTTAATTTTTCATCAACAATGGTCCTTTTATGTATTTTAGAAATACATGCAATAATGTGCCAGCTCACCCTCACTATAGGAAAATTTACCTGGGAATGAATCTCATCAGTATGGTGGTGTAAAATTCAAGCAAATTTACTATTTTAAGTGTTTTATGATGAATTATTTAAGAGTTTATTTTATATCAAGGATTATGGGTGAAATAATTTTGTATCTGAGGTGACATGATAGGATAAACCTGAGAGATGAGTACTTTGACATAAGTCAGCTGGTGTGTGTAGTTGTGTTGATGATTTTCCAAGGACTGGAGGTAGGAAAACAACCACAAGAGATTGGACATCACACCCTTGTGTGGTTAAATACAGCCCAATCTAAAAATAAAAAAAAAAATCTAAGTTTCTGAAAAATGATTGGCAACCAGGGACAGGGACAGGATGCTGGAAGAAATATGACAAATAGCCACTGATAAGATGCATGTACAAATGCTGTAAGGGGAAGAGGATGATGATGTTCACTGAAGGGCATTTTCATATTAAAGAAAATGACTCCCAGTTATAAAAGCATTCAAACAGGATATTTTGTGAAGGAATTGTCAGCTTTATAAAATAAGGTATGTTTGTAAGGGAAAATGCATTTGTATGGGCAATAGGTTTCTTAGGTCAAACTAAGATGACTGCTGCAGTGTTTTATTCAGCCTGGCCCCCAGCTAGCCGGCCTTCTGGGGAGGCATGAGTCAGCATACTTGTGTAACCAAGGTTTTTTTTTTTTTTTTTTTTTTTTACAGTCATTCTCAGTCGCCTGGGCTAGAGAGATGGGGTGTCGGCTCCTCCCTCCTCCCCCCAGCTCCTGCCACCCTTATGGGTGTACATACGTTTAGGTTACGTGTGTTGCCCTTGGTTGCCCCCCCCCACCGAAGTCCGTGTTTCAAATATGTCCATCCTTCGGGTAGTGCGCTTATCTCCTATGTGAACCCATGTGATCATGCTTTTCCAAAACATGTTGCCACTATCGTTCAGAGCCATGTAAGTGCTCACCATGTTCTTGGCCATGCTTTTTGCTGATGATGTATCTCCCCAACAATCAAGAGCATGTCTCACTTGCCCACTGCCACTCGTGTTTTCTTCCAATTTCTGAATCCTGCAATGGGGCACTTGCTAGCCACAGTGCTCCCTCCATACAGTTGGTGTAGTCAGCAGGATAAAGCTGGGGTAAACGTCCCCTTCACCCCAGTGGGGGAGGACACATGGCCTCCTGTGGGCTTATGGCAGCCAGAGGCAGTGGTTCTCATGCTGTGGACCCCTGCCACGGAGTCGGAGCCGGTGGAGTGTACGCCTGTCACCCTGGAAAAGGGCTTGAGAGCCTTGGAGAAGTCGCTGCAGCCTAGGTAGTGAGCAGCGACTGGTCAGATAGGCTGGTTCTTCCTTAAAGCCCTCCAGGAGCAGCATGAGGACACCCTGTGGTGGGAAGCTCAGATAAGGAAGTTACAAGAGACAGAAGAAAATCTGGAAGCCTAGATGCAGGAGTTGGGAAAAGAGTTAATGAGCATTTTGACCTTGGATGCTGACGAAACTGCAAGTCTGCAGGAGACTGAGGGTGGGGCCCCTTCTCTGCTGTGAGCCCACCTAGTCGTGAAACAAATAATGGAACATGCACAACCCATGGGGCCCAGGGGTGGTACGGGGCATGCCTACAGTAACAGAGCATATCTCTTACAGCACTTACACTCCCTCAGAGCTGCGGGAGCTGGGGAAACAATGCAGACAACATCCTGGGGAAACCGTGCGTGCCTGGTTGTTGTGCTTATGGCATGAAGGGATTGACAGAGTCCTTTGTTCCCTAAGAGAGATGGAGCAATTGGCATCCATGACTATACATCCTTTCCTGAGGCAGAGGCTACAGACAAGTGGTCACCATGGTGAGTGTGACCACTCCTTGCTTGAATGGCTTATGGTTGCTGTGAACACATTATGGAATGAAGCCAGAGAACTACGAGAAACAGTGAGTAAGTGGACATCATACATGGACATAATTCAGATTCTTCGAGAGTTAGGAATTTGTCAAGTCATTTTTACAGTAGATTACTGGCAGGGGCCTGATGTGGCGAGCTTCACAACATGCATGCATGACCTAATTTAGCCACAGCTCCCTCCTGGCTCGTTTGGCTTGCTGGCAGCTGTGCTCACTTCCTATGTGGGGAAGTGGATACATGAGGTCACCACAGCCATGACAGCTTTGGGAGATGCCAAAGAGTGGAAAGGGGGGAAGGGACGAATGCGTATGCTACAAGGACCCAAGGAGGGCCTGTGAGCTCAGAAGCCCTGCAGAATAAGGCAGTACAAGGGGCCCAGAAGGTGTCTCAAACCCACATGTGGCTATACCTCCTACTAGCAGGAGTAGATAAAGAGAAAATAGATAAACATCCTAATGAGGTATTGCTGGCTTTGTGGAATCAGCTGGCTCCCCACCAGCGATTCATGAACACGCCCAAGAGGCGGGGAACTGAGACACCCACCAAAGAGAACAGCAATGTGTGGCTGCAAGATTTTATGGTTGAAATCCCCCTCTTTGATATAGACTGGGGGTTAGGCCAAAGTGCCTGGTTGCAGGAGCCCCCCGGATGACTGGAGGGCACATGTGGAACTTGTTCTTCATTGGTCCGCTATGAATGTGCAGTGGATTTTGGCCTTGGTGGACACAGGAGCTGACTACTCCCTAATCTATGGAAACCCTGAGTGGTTTGCTGGACACATAGCCTACATAGATGGCTATGGTGGGCAGACTGCTGATGTTAAGCAAGTGATTATTCCATTGGGACTAGGGTGTTTGGCCCCTAGGCCTTATACTGTGTATGTGTCCCCCATGAAGGAGTATATTCTGGGTTTTGACATTCTGCATGGTTTAACCCGAACTACCTCTGCAGGTCAGTTTCTCCTCCGAGTTAGCTTGTGAAGTCAGTGGTGCGTGGCCACCCCCATCACCCACTGCAGGTTTTTCCTGCACCTCATCATGTGGTATGCACCCAACAGTATCATTTGCCCAGGGGGCATAAAGAAATTTCACAAACCGTATTGCAGCTGGAAAAGGCTGGCATAGTGCACCCTGCTCACAGTCCATTCAACTATCCTGTTTTGCCAGTTAAGAAACGGGATGGAACTTGGAGAATGACAGCAGACTACTGGGAGCTGAATAAAGTGACTCCCCCACTGCATGCAGCGGTGTCATCTATACTGGATCTGATGAATCAGTTGATTTTGGTGCTTCGACAGTACCACTATGTAGTGGACCTGGCCAATGCTTGTTTCTCCATAGACATAGCTATGGACAGTCAAGACGAGTTTGCCTTCACATGGGAAGGACGACAATGGACATTTGTGGTGTTATCACAAGGTTACCTCCACAGCCCAATCATATGTCATGGTTTGGTGGCACAGGATTTGGCCACATGGAGTTGGCCATCCTCAGTGTTTTCGTTTCATTATATTGATGATATAATGTTAACTTCTGATTCATTTACAGATCTAGAAAAAGCCACCACCAGTCTTCAAACCTCATTGAAACAATGGGGTTGGGTAGTGAATGACTCCAATGTTCAGGGACCTGGCTTGTGGGTCAAATTCTTGGGTGTTGTCTGGTCAGGTAAGACACAAGCAATCGCTAAGGCAGATATAGAGAAGATTCTAGCTTTCCCCCAACCCACTATGATAAAACAGTTAGAAGTGTTTGTGGGGCTTTTGGGATATTGGCGTATATTCATTTCCCACATGACCCAACTGTTGCAACCATTGCGTTCATTATGTAAAAGGGGCACACAGTAGGACTGGTCCCCAGAGACACAGGCCTCTTTTATGACCACCAAGAGGGCTATTGCACAGGCCCAGATGCTATAAGTAGTGGATCACTCACAGCCATTTGACATCGATGTGACAATTGACTCAAGGGGAATGGGCTGGGGTTTGTGGCAGTGCCAACGTAAGTGGCAAGTCCCAATTGGTTTTGGTCTCAGACTTGAAGGGCCCTTAAGAGCACTATTTCTTGATGGAAAAGCAGCTGGCGGCCATGTATGCCACCCTTCAGGCCTGTGAAGCTATAACTGGGCAGTCTAAGGTGTTAGTGTGCACCACATGCCTCATAGCAGGATGGGTGAGGTCATGGATAACCAGCTCATGATCAGGGGTAGCCCAGACACCCACTCTGGTGAAGTGGGGAGCTTACTTGGAGCAACGAGCAGAGTTCAGCTACAGCCCTTTGACTGCAGAGTTGCAGACAGTACAGGGCCCTCTTGAATTTGTGTCTGAATTGTACCTCATATCATGGTAATACCTAGGGAAGAGATGAGATTCTCCTCCAACAGGGGCATAGTATACCGACAGATCCAGTCATGGCCCCTTAGCCCAGTGGATGGCAGTGGCCGTCTAGTTGGATCATGATGAAATTTGGTTTGAAACGTGGCAGGGGAAGAGCAGCCAATGGGCTGAATTGCATGCCATGTGGATCATAGTTTTGCATGAGCTTCCCCCTTTACATGTCTTCCCTGATAGCTGGTCTGTGTTTAAGGGCCTCACTGTCTAGTTAGCTACATGGAAAGCCCAAGGTTGGTTAGTAAGGCACCACCCAGTATGGGGACAGGCAATGTGGGAGGACTTGCTGCAGCAAGAACACCAGAAGGAGGTCTGGGTGTATAATGTTTCAGGACATAGACTTCTAGTCAGCCCAGGCAATGATGAGGCTGACACCCTGCCAAGGGTGCAATGGATCAGGTCATCCTTGTTGGCTGACAAAACCCTATAGTTACACCGACGTCTGGGCCATGCCGGTGTAAAGACTATGGATCAAGTGAACCAGAGTTGAAATCTACACATACCTATGGCAGATTCATGGACAGCTTGTTGCCAATGTGAGGTATGTGCCCAACAATATCCACATTGCAGGCATCTCCCCATCATTCCTGGACATATATGATGGATAAACCATCCTTTGGAGAGATGGCAGGTTGACTATGTTGTTCCCCTTTCTCAGTCTAACATGGCAATGTACACCTTCACAGTGGTTGATACCACTGCTGGCCTCCTTTTTGCCTACCCAGTGGCCTGGGGTGACCATAAATCTACCATTAAGGCATTGGAACATTTAACTGCTCTATATGGGTGATCCCTCACTACAGAAAGTGATCAGGTAGTCATTTTATGGGACATGAAGTCCAACAGTAGGTACTCCAAATGGACATTGAGTGGATAGCCCATGTGTCCTACTGGCCTCAGGCCACAATCATGATAGAGCAATAGAATGGTTTGTTGAAGGGGAAGCTAAAAAGTGGAACTTTGTCCCCATATCGCCAACACTGGACACGGCAGAGGTTGGTTCAGGCCATTCTGGTGCCGAATGAGCAGCCTCGAAAGGGTGGACCTGCCCCCTTAGATGAGTTGACCTACAAACAGAGAACTCCCTTCTGATTGACAGATGTCATCAAGGACCCATTGATGCGACCCCAGGTAACTCAGGATGGAACTGTTCTGCTTCTAGCCCTAATTCCCCTCAAGGAAGGAGAGACCAAAACCTAGACATGGCCATGAAGTATAACAGCCCTGAATCCTGGTGGATTGGTCTGTTAGCACCGTGGGGGGATGGGTTACAATACCTTTCTAACATGTCACCTACTGTGCTCATCCCTGAGCAGCAATCAGTGACAGTCACAGCGGGCCACCATGGAAAAGGCATCCTCCTCATGTGCACCTTAATTCTTGCCCTTTGGGTAATTCCCCATGTTCCCCTTTTCTTGGCACCTGAAACCACCAAACATATTAT
The DNA here is from genome assembly GCF_000956105.1 of Propithecus coquereli. NCBI lineage: Eukaryota > Metazoa > Chordata > Mammalia > Primates > Indriidae > Propithecus > Propithecus coquereli. The sequence continues at coordinate 2,863,661 of NW_012142968.1, read as the reverse complement.
AGGTGAGACTGTGTGGTATTATCACCCAGGACAAAAGGCAATTCCAGCCACAATCTTGTCTCAGGATGGATGGGTAGCCTGTGTGCTGCCTGAAGGGCATGAGTTACCCTTAGTGGTTCCCCTCTCTACTCTTTCTTACAAACCAGGATAATCCAGGCTAACAGCATCACCTCCTGGGCTCACACTTACACTCAAGTCACGAACATTTCTCACTGCTGGGTCTGCATGGAGTTCCCAGTAGAAACCTCCAGCAGCCTGCCCTGGGGCATTTCCCCTGCTTATGGACTTTCCTGGCCATGTGGGGGCCCCAGGATGCCAACTATGACCCCGTTCACAAGGTAGTTGAGAAACACCTGCGATGGACTCCACACCCACATCCCACTTTGGGATACGCCATTTGGGATGGTCAGGGTTGGCTATTAGGGAAATAAGTGGACTACGCCAAGTGTTCCCCTATATATAGAACAGGGAATGGGGTTGATAAACCACACTATGGGATGGATCCTAAAAGAGTTTTGTGCAAACATTACCCATGATAACAATGCCACCCGCTGGTGGAGTGGAAAAGCTTTAATGGGGACTATCTCCACCAATAGAGTGCCCCCAGGATTTTTGTGGGTATGTGGAAGACATGGGTGGCTTCATCTTCCCGCTCATTGGACAGGAAGATGCACAGCCATACATCCCAGTGAAGGTCCTCCCCACCGTTACCAAGAAGCCATATAATTGGGATTCTGTGTTCTCCCATTGATAGCAGGTGAAACGATAGCCATCCTTTTTTCTGGTGGTGGGGCCATCAAGGTAGAAATAGAAGTGAATGCCCTAGAGGAGCATACCTCTGGGACCCTGAATCAAACTAGACAGACCTTGGCCCTCCTGATGGATGAGGTCACCCAGATAAGAAAGGTAGTTTTACAAAACTACATGGCCCTTGATCCCCTCACTGAAGCTCAAGAAGGCACATGTGCAGTCATACATACTGAATGTTGTGTATATATACCTTATCACAAGGCAGATATCTCCTTTTCATTGAAGGAAGTTGATGGTGAAGTACAGGCCATCCAAAAGTTAACTGTACACCCATTACAGCAATGGTGGGAACATCTCTTGTACTCCTGGCATTAGACCCTTTTAGTGTTGGAAGTTGCTTGCTACGGTCTGGTGATATTATGTTGTTCCCTGTATTGTTGTTGTGGTATTTGTGCCCAAGGAGCCTCTCTATGGGCCCCTGTGTCGGCCATAAAACCTATTACCTAGGGGCTGGAATGTAAGGGAAAATGCATTTGTATAGGCAATAGGTTTCTTAGGCCAAACTAAGATGACTGTTGCAATGTTTTTTCCAGCCTGGCCCCCTGACTAGCTGGCCTTCTGGGGAGACATGATTCAGCATAATTATGTAAGCAAGGTTTTATCTCTTTTATGAAGCCATGTGATCATGCTTTCTCACAGCATGTTGCCACTATTGTTCAGAACCATATATAAGGACTCACCATGTTCTTGGCCATGCTTTTCACTGCTTCTGTATCCCCCCTCAACAGTAAAGAGCATGTCTCAAATGCCTCCTGCCACTTGCCTTTTCTTCCAAATTCCGAAGACTGCACCTGAGCACTCGCTCAAACAGAGCTCCCTCCTCACAATGCTGGAACATGTGCTAGGGTCAGATAGGTTAAATGAGTTGCCTGCTTTCACAAACAGCTTTATAAGCAAGCTGGATGGGGGCTTCACATTGAGGTCCAGTAAGTTTCTTGCAAAATCAGAGACCCACTGGGAATCAATATTTGTTCCTGAGAAGTGTCTCACATCTTTGTCTCTAGACCATGGGAATCCATAACTACCAGAGAGGTTT
>NW_012142968.1:2859520-2860809 GCF_000956105.1 Propithecus coquereli | reverse complement strand
CATTAATGGGATTGTTTGATTTTTTTCTTGTTAATTTTCTTAAATTCTATATATATTCTTGTTATCAGCCCTTTGTCAGATGTGTAGAATGCAAATATTTTCTACCATTCTGTAGGCTGTCTATTTGCTCTAATGATAGTCACCTTGGCTATGCATAAGCTTTTTAATTTGATCAGGTCCCATTTATTTACTTTGGTGCTGCTGTGATTGATTTAGGGGTCTTCATAAATTCTTTGCCTAGGCAGATGTCTATAAGAGTTTTCCCAACAATTTATTGTAGAATTCTTAAGGTTTCATGCCTTAGATTTAAGTCTGTATCCATTGTGAGTTGATTTTTATGAGAGGTGGGGATCCAGTTTCAATCTTTTGCATGTAGTTATCCAGTTTTTCCAGCACCAATTATTGAATATTCTTTTCCCCAATGTTTATTTGTGCCTGCTTTGTTGAAGATTAGATTATAAGATAAGGATGTTTTTATATCTGGGTTCTCAGTCCTGTTCCGAAGGTCTATGTCTCTGTTCTTGTGGCAGTACCATGATGTTTTGGTTACTATAGCCTTGTCGTAAAGCTTGAAATCTGGTAGACTGATTGATGCCTCCCAATTTGTTCTTTTTGCTTAATATTGCTTTGGCTATACAAGGTCTTCTTTGGTTCCATATGAAGCATATAATTATTTTTTCTAGTTCTTTAAAGAATGATGATGGTATTTTCATAGGTATTGCATTAATTCTATAGATCACTTTAGATAGTATGGACATTTTAACTATTGATTCTGCCAATTCATAAGCATTGTGTGGTTTTCCTTCTGTTTACATCTTCTGCAATTTCTTTTCTCAGTGTTTCATAGTTCTCCCTATATAGGTCTCTCACCTCCTTCATTAAACATGTTCCTCAATATTTAATTTTCTTTGATGCTATTGTGAATGGTGTTGCATAGTGGTCAAAATATGATCAGTATATATTTTATTCATTTTTCATGGAAACGTTTGATCTCATTTAGAAATAAAATAAAATAATTAGCATTTATATGTTATCAACTTTGGCTGCTACTATGTGACTCCAAACTTCTGGCTACAAACTGAACATTTGGTCAGGGTTCCAGGGATTTCCAACTTGTTTAGCCTTACATCAGTGTATATGATTAAACTTTTTGCATTTTATCTGGTTATTCGCATGATGGAGACATAGCCTATGATTACAAAGAACTAAAATCTGTTTTTAAACAAACTTAGCAGAAATATCCATTTTTATGTATCACTATCCAATTCTCACCTTAAATGTTTTTCTTC
>NW_012142968.1:2857637-2858100 GCF_000956105.1 Propithecus coquereli | reverse complement strand
CTTCAATTGTGTGGATTTATTGATATCTTGAGTTGTTCCAAATTTTCAGTGAATTTCAATCCTTGACACATCTGACCTGCTACTCCAATTCTGAATGATTGATCTTGGGTGTTGCTTCCATCTTTAAATTTCCCTTAAATATTCTCTGAGGTGAGTTAATGTTTCCTATATACTATGTTTTACTCTTTTTTGTTCTGGAGCACGTGTCCAAGTAGCTCCTTGCAAATGGTGTATAGAAGAAAGTAAACTTTCTGTCTTATATATCTAAACATCTTTATATTATTCCCTCACATTTGATTGATAAAGCAATTCTAGGCTGTAAATGATTTCCCCTAAGAAGTCTGAAGGCATTTATTCATTTTTTAGTGTCCAATGTAGCTAATGAAAACTATGATGTCATTCTTAAAAATTGGTCTTTGTTGGGGATCTTTTTATTAAATTTTTGATGATTTTCTGTTACTAC
>NW_012142968.1:2855191-2857182 GCF_000956105.1 Propithecus coquereli | reverse complement strand
ATGATGTTGGTATTTTAATAGGGATTGCATTGAATCTGTAGATCACTTTGGGTAGTATAGACATCTTAACGATATTGATTCTGCCGACCCAAGAGCATGGTATGGGTGTTGTATTTTGATGGGGATTGCATTGAATATTTAAATCACTTTGGGTCGTATGGACATTTTAACAATGTTGATTTTGCCAATTCATGAGCATGATATGGTTTTCCATTTGTTTACATTATCTGCAATTTCCTTCCTCAGTGATTCATAGTTCTCTTTGTTGAGATCTTTCTCCTCTTTGGTTAAGTATAGTCCTACACATTTTCTTTTCTTTGTATCTGTCGTGAAAGGTATTGAATCTTTGATTTGATTCTCACCTTGACTATCGTTGCTGTATAGTATTTGCATGCATTAATTTTGTAGCCTGAGACTTTGCTGAATTTATTTATGAATTCCAGGAGTCTCTTGGTGGAATTTTTCGTGTTTTCTAAATATAAGATCATATCATCAGCAAAGAACAATAGTTTAACCTCCTCTTTCCCCATTTGGATATCGTTAATTTCCTTCCCTTGCCTAATTATTCTGCCCAGGGCTTCTAGTACTATGTTGAAGAGAAGTGGTGACAGTGGGCATCCTTGTCTTGTTCTAGTTCTGAGTGGCAATGCTTTCAACATTTCTCCATTCAGTTACTGTTTATTTAAATAAGGTTTCTTCTTTCTAATGTTTGTCTCCTTCTGGAATATCTATAATCTGTGCAGTTGTTTCATTTGATATTGTCCCATAAGTTCAATAGGCATTCTTCACACTTTTTCATCTTTTTTTTTTTCTTTTTGTTCCTTTGATTAAATCATTTCAGATTGCTTTTCTGGCAGTTCATTGATTTTTTTTTCTTTTGTTTAATTGGATCTGATCTTGATCTCTCTATTAAATTGTTCAATTACTTCGTTTGTCAACTCCAGAATTTATTTTGTTCTTTTTTTAAGATTTACATCTATTTGTTGAATTTCTCATTGGCTTATGTATTGTGTCTCTGATTTCATTTAGTTGTCTGCATCACTGAGCCTCTTTAATATAATTATTTTTATTTTTTTCTTGGGTGAGTTGTAGATCTCAATTCCTTTGGGATTTGTTATTGGAATTTTATTTTATTCCTTTAATGATATATTTCCTTGATTCTTTATGATCCGTGTGGCCTTGCATCAGTGTCTGTATTTTAAAAGGTATTCACTTCTTCCAGTCTTTACTGACTGGCTTCAACAGGGAAAAGCCTTCATCAATCAGTCCAGCAGGATATTATTAAATGTCTCTCAAATGTTTTATTGTATATTCCCATTCCACTGCTTTTCATCTCCCCCTGGGGGAGAAGTCTTAGAATTGTGTGCCTTCTCTTGATCTCACAGAGCTGAAAAGCCACTCATTCATTTTGTCTAGGGTATTGTCATTAAGTGCCTAGGCTTTGATGGAAACTCCACTTCTCTCTTTCCCTCCTGGAGTAGACATCTTAGGATTTTGCACATTCTCCCTACCCTAATAGAGCCATCATACATTTGTGGTGTACCCACCACTTTTCCCTAAGCAGTGTACTGAGATGCCAGGATGATGGTGCAAGCTCCACTTCTCTTCTTTTCTTCTGAAGGAGTAGTATCAGGGTTGTGTGCTTTTTCCCACTTCAGAAGATTTGAGCTTATTGCTGATATCAACATGCTATTTGTGAGGGCACATGTGTAGGCAGACATCTCAGTAGGGTCCATGGCTGGGCTCGCTGGCAGGGTCCATAAGTATGTTGTTGAGATCTACAGACCAGTTTGTGTGAGTACCTACCTATTTTCTTTTTTTCTTAACTGCCCCCAGGTGATCTAGTCTTGCTGATCTAGAACTGTTTTGGGTAAGATGATAGAGAAGTGGTCCTCTCAGGCAAGATACCCAAAACTAGGGAAGTCAAATGCTCTCTTTCAGTCTTTTACCCATGAGAGAAATTGTGTGCTGAGGAGTTTTCTCTCAGCAGT
>NW_012142968.1:2842039-2843031 GCF_000956105.1 Propithecus coquereli | reverse complement strand
AAATTATATAAAAAACAGAAAAGATAGGGCAGGGTAAAGGGGATTGGGAGTACAGAGGTGCAGTGGAATATGGATTTTCTATTAATCTTACATCTTAAAATTTTAAATATCTTTCTCTTAAGTTTTTAAAATTACTTATTTCTAGCATTATCATTGTCACAGACACACATATTCACATACATAGAAATTTACTCCCCATCACATGTGGATACACACACACACCCCTGTCCTGGTAGCATCCAATGCAGTGACTGAGAGCATGGACTATGAAATAAAACAGATCCACATTTAAATACAGGATCATCCACATAACTGTGAGACTGTGTGCAAGTTATTTAGAGCCACTGAGTCTAAATACTCTAATAACAAAAATGGGTAACAGCACTTGTACCATAGGGATGTTGCAAATAGTAACTGAGATAATGCATGATAAATGGCTAGCATAGTGACTGGTACATAAAAAAATATTTGATAAATATTAACTATTACCTGAAGAAGAAATCAGTAGGTCTAAGAACTCTCTACTTCACCACCTCTTTCATAAAATATGGACCATTACACTTTCCTTTATAGAATAAGGAGCCCTAAACTTCTAAGTGTTTTCTTATACAATAGACCCTATTTCATTGATTGTTTTAATTTCTCTCCTCTGGACTTTAAATTGTATTAACTGAGGATTGGTCCTCGAGTAATAATTCATATTAACATTTATTTCTCCTTAACACTCTTAATGTCTTACGCTCACTTTTTTGTTGCTAAATTTTTCAGAAAAAATATTATAGATCAGGTGTATATGTAAGCATGCAATATTATATGCACATTTACCCATACGTTTACAGAAGTCCATGCATTAAAATATTTATATATCTATGTCCATATCTATGTGTAAATACATACACCTTTTACATTACATAGATACATTAATTTTCTTGAGAAAATACATTAGTGATTACTAGCTTAATTCACATAACTGTATACTCTTTACTTCACTG
>NW_012142968.1:2838904-2840456 GCF_000956105.1 Propithecus coquereli | reverse complement strand
ATAACTGGCTTCTCAGTCCTGTTCCATTGGTCAATGTCTCTGTCCTTGTGCCAGTACCAGTGCCAGTGTGCTCTTTTGGTTACTATAGCCTTATAGTATAGCTTAAAATCTGGTTTATTGATTGACAGGCCTCTTGATAGATTTCCCAGAAGCAGAAAGGAAAGTACTTTAATAAGCTTGATTAGAAATGAAAAAGGAGAAGTCTCAACTGATATCACAGAAATACACAATATCATCTCAGAATACCATAAAAATCTCTATGGGCAAAATCACGAAAATGTGGAAGAAATGGAAAAATTCTTAGAAAAACACAATCTCTCTAGACTCAGTCAGGAAGAAATAAAATTCCTCAATTCCTCAAATATCAAGCACCAAAATTGAAGGAGCAATAAAAAATCTTCCAACAAAAAAGCATCCTGGACCAGACAGGTTCACACCTGAATATTAACAAACCTGCAAAGAACTGGGACCTATATTGCAGAAATTATTCCACACCATTGAGAAAGAAGGAATGTTAGGGAGAGATGCAGGATGGCAGTGCTAACCACAGGGAAGAGGTTGGGGGCAAACATGAGGAGGCCAATGATCATTTAGAACCTAACCCACAATGGCAGGAACTTGACGTTAGGGATTTTTCCTGGCCATGAACACAAGCTAGTAGCTCATGTTCAAAGGTAACTTTTTTCCCACATACATTAGCATAGTAAAAATCACACCCACTAGTGCTATGACAGTTACAAATGTCATGGCAACCCCTGGAAGTTACCCTATGAGGATAAAATTGGGGAGTGTCCTTAGCTCTAAGAACTCTCCACCATTTTCCCAGGAAAGTAATGATTATACCACCCAACATTTAGCATATCATAAGGTGTAGATATAAAAGTAGAAGTGTGGTGAGACTCCAGTGTCTTCTGCACTCATGGAGACAGACCCATTTTCCTCAAGAAATGTTCCGTCTCTTTCTTTCTTTTTTTTTCTTTATTTCAGAAAATTATGGGAGTGCAAACATTTTGGTTACAAGTAATGGCTTTGCCTTTCCCAAGCCAGGACTGGAGGCATGCCCTTCCCCCATGAAATGCACTCCATCTTCACTAGTTGTGAGTTTACCCACCCCTACCTACCCACCTGACCAGCACCCAATGAATATTACTACCATATGAGCACCTTAGTGTTGATCATTTAATACCAATTCGATGGCGAGTACATGTGGTGCTTATTTTTCCATTCTTCTGATACCTCAGTTGGAAGGATGGGCTCAAGCTCTATCCAGGATAATGGAAGAGGTACTAGACCACCATTGTTTTTTGTAGTTGAGTAGTATTCCATAGTATACATATACCATATTTTATTAATTAACTCATTAATTCATTTAATTAATTCACAAGTGCATTGATAGGCACTGGGGTTATTTCCACATCTTTGCAATTGTAAATTGTGCTGCCATAAACATTAAAGTGCAGATATCTTTATAATAGAATGTCTTTTGTTTTTCCTTTGGATAGATGCCCAGTAGTGGGATTGCTGGATCAAATGATATTTCTATTTTTAGTTC
>NW_012142968.1:2837780-2838854 GCF_000956105.1 Propithecus coquereli | reverse complement strand
GGATGAAGAAGGGATTGGGATTAGGATATTAAATCATTTGCTTACTAAAATCTACCAAATATTTAATAGGCAATCCAGATTGTTTTTCCCTACTTAATTACATTGCTCCAAAATGAAAAGAATAAATGGTTTTATGTTGAAATCATATAACCAACTATAATAATGTTTCTGCCTTTTTCTCTGTGTGATGGGAAACTAAACAAACAAAAAAAGAAAACATGTTATTCTTGACATAAGAAATACTTGCCAATCTATAAATTGGGTGACTATTTTTCAGAGACATAGTTAACTAACCATGAGGCACTCTGGTGCATCGTCCAAATTTATACCCATTGATTTTATTCTAAGCCTTCCTAACAGAGCCACAGTAGCCCTGTGTGTATAATGAGAATGGCCTAGGAACTTTGGACTAACCCAAACTTTAAATAGACAGACAACCAAGCATTATCTCCATTTGTTCGCAGTGCTAGTGCTTCTTTACTAAAGCCTCTTTGAAAATCTGCTAAAACCTATTAAAAACATAACAAAAGCAACAAAAACAAAAACTGATTCCTAGGAGAATGAGCAAGAACACACATAGAAGGAATAACTTTATGGATAGAGCAAGAGGTCTGGGTTCCACAGCCTGATCATGATGATTATAATAATAATACCTTACATTTGCATAGCATACAGTGCTTTTGCATACATTATCTCAATTGCTATGCAACTAGAAATCACTCCATACCTTTACTATTTCAGGATTGACCTGTTTATGAAAACAGAGCTGCCTGAAACAATGGAATATATTAACCATATTAACATAAGGAGGGCATATTGAGTTAGACCTTATGTCTATATAGTCTGCTGTCTCTGAGAGAGAGAAAAAAATCTTTGTTACAGTGCAACAAGGCCACCAGTGTATAACAAACAGCTCAGATTTTCTTTGATAATCTACAATGGCTCTGCCATCCATACATTTACTTAAAACCTTTATGAAGCTAGTTATATTTAAGCCTCTATACCCACTTGGCATCCCAATTTATAAGATTTTTCCCACTGGATACAGAAGAAGTTCTTGAATTTGTAGTTTTT
>NW_012142968.1:2836711-2837730 GCF_000956105.1 Propithecus coquereli | reverse complement strand
TTCTAGTTCTGAAGGTTGGAGGTTAGGTTATGGATTTGATATTTCTTTTTTAATGTAGGTATTTCCAGCTGTAAATTCTCTGTAAGCAGTGCTTTAATTTCATCCTGTAAGTTTTTATATATTGTTTTGTCATGCTCTACTTCATTTATTTTCAATCGCAGCAATGTTGCCTCTCTCTTAGCATTCTTTATTAGTCACATATCTCTCTGTCAACAATCAAAAAGCTTTTCCATTACTAAGGACAATTTTATTCAATTAAGTCCACCCAGATAGTACCAGATAATATCCTCAATGTCCTCATCTTAATATTCCAAACTTAATTACATCAGCAAAGTCATTTGTAAACTAACATATTCGTATGTTCTGAAAATTAGAACATGACCATCATTGAGGGGCATTATTAACTCTTTCTGTTACAAAAGGTGTATTCTTTAAAATTTCCTAGAGGTTTTAAGGAGGTTACTGATAAAAACAGTGGCTTGGATGCTTTCTATACTCCCAATCATGGCTACTATTTTTTCTAATGCTTTGTATTCATTTTTCTATAATTCTCATTAGTTTTGTTTATTACTCTTCTTGTTACTTTCTAAGCTATTGAGGGGTTGGGGTAAGATACTAAGCCAGCTATGGAAATGTGTATCTAAACAGCAGCAAGTAATCAATTAATTTTGGATAGTGGTTTTACTTCAAATATCCATATAAACAAAGAGTTTTTACTAGTGGCTGATGTTTTACTGAACTTTCTAGGGAAAAGGCAATTGAGACAATTATGAAACAAGTAGGAGAATATAAATAAATTAGAATAATTACATTTTGTAGCCACGTAAATACTGTCATAATATCCATTTCATTTCTAATGGAAAGTGGTGGCCTGTTTTTTCGTGTAGCAACCCACAAAATAATTCAAGCATAATTTCACATGAAATGTAATTGCTACCATGGTATGTTTCTGTCAACTGAGAGGCTGTATGATCATTATGAGATCTATGATTTGAAATTGTTAGAGGGCTCACTCTTAT
>NW_012142968.1:2825292-2826006 GCF_000956105.1 Propithecus coquereli | reverse complement strand
ATATGTCCATCCTTCGGGTAGTGCACATTGCACTCCTTGTGTATACAAATACCCGTCCCCTCCTCCCTCCATTTTTTATGGTTGAGTAGTAATCCATGGTACACATATACCACATTTTATTAATCTAAGCATGTATTGATGGGCCCTTGGGTTGTCTCCACATCTTTGCAATTGCAAATTGTGCTACTATAAACATTTGAGTTCAGATGTCTTTTTATAGAATGACTTTTTATCCTTTGCATAAATAACCAGTAGTGGGATTGCTGGATCAAATTGTAGATCTACTTTTAGTTCTTTGAGTTATATCCATATTAATATCCATAGAGGTTTTACTAGTTTGCAGTCCCACCAGCAGTGTACGAGTGTTCCTATCTCTCCGTATCCAAGCCAATATTTGTTGTTTTGGGATTATTTAATAAAAAAAAAAACATTCTCACTAGAGTTAAGTGATACTGTATTGTGTTTTGATATACACTTCCCTAATCATTAGAGATGTTGAGCATTTTTTCATATGTCTGTTGGCGATTGCTCAATCTTCTTTAGAAAAGTTTCTGTTCATGTTCTTTGTCAAATTTTTAATGGGGTTGTTTGTTTTTCTATTGCTGATTTTCATGAGTTCTGTATAGATTTTATTTATCAGCCCTTTATTGGATGTGTAGCATGTGAATATTTTCTCCCATTCTGTAGGTTGTCTGTTTGCTCTCATGATAGTTT
>NW_012142968.1:2819395-2820877 GCF_000956105.1 Propithecus coquereli | reverse complement strand
TTTTATATCTAGAAAACTCCAAATATTCAACCAAGTGACTACTGGAATTGATAAATGAATTCTCAAAAGTCTCAGGCTACAAAATCAATGCACACAAATAAGTAGCTTTCATATATAGCAATAGCAGTCAAGCTGATAATCAAATGAAAGATGCAACAGCTTTCACAATAGCATGAAAAATAAAATACTTAGAAATATATTTAACTAAGGAGGTGATAGGCCTATATATGGAGAACTATGAAACGCTGTGGAAATAAATAGTAGAGGATTTATACAGATGGGAAACCATAGCATGCTCATGGATTGGCAGAATCAATATCGTTAAAATGTCTGTACTACTGAAAGAGATCTACAGATTCAATGCAATTCCTATTAAAACATCAACATAATTATTTTTTTTCAGATCTAGAAAAATAATTCTATGCTTCATATAGAACCAGAGAAATCCTCATACAGCCAAAGCAGCCTTAAGTATTTTAGTTTTTAAATGTTACCAGAAGAATCTACCAGTTGACCATGTTTATTTTCTGTGGACCACTATCAGTTAGTTTGCTTGAAGCAGTCAAGTTACTTTGTCTCCTGGTTATTAGCTCACAGATTTCAGTGAACATGGAACAAATCCACACCTCTCATTTTAACCCAAATTTGAGACATTCAATGAGTGCTCGATATATTTGAACTGAGTTTATATTATTTTCAATGCACTATGTGGCCTTATTAATTGTGCATTTATTCAGATATTTATTGAATTAGGCATTGTTTAATGTTCTGAGTATGCAAGAATGAACAAGGCAAACACACAAAAAAAATTTACCTGGTTATTAAAGTAATTAAAGCTGTGTTAGTACCTTATACATTGCCTGACATAGAAAGGCGCTGTTCATTGTATCATTATATATATATATATATATATATATATATATATATACACACACACACACACACACACACACATACATATATACACACATATATATAACACACATGAACACACATACACACACATATATATATATACATGCACACACACAAGAATGATTCTTGACATGATTAAAAGCCATTAACTATACAATATATGAGTTAATCTTCTAAATGATAAACATATTAGCAAAATTAGCTATCCAATTAATGACTGCATTTTCCATTTCCACATTGCAGTCAATCTTAGCAGTAGATAATCTTTACTATTGTTTCTAGATTAATATTGTCCTCATTGGTAGAGTCAAGGCATTTACTGCCTGTAAATTTTTTTCTCTTCTCAACGCCTCCTGAACTTCTGATACGTTATAAATAGTATATAGCTTGATGAAAGAAGTAACACCACACTAGCAATATCTGTATGTGATATAAATTATGACTTAGGATGAATGAAAATATTTTAATTTATTAAGATTAGGATATTAAAGATGCTTGTTATATTTTTATGTTGGATCATACAATTCTGTTTTGCATGATAATGGGAAAATATAGCTCAATAGGAAG
>NW_012142968.1:2815880-2816945 GCF_000956105.1 Propithecus coquereli | reverse complement strand
ATGCCTTGTGTATATTCTTCCTGCAAATTATTAGGTCCCTCTTGCAAAATATGATTAACAATGTCTATCTGTCAATATTTAATGAGCTGCTGACAGATGGAGGGTGTGGAACAGTTAACTGCAGACTACGTGGGGACTCCTAACCAAAATGACTACTGATTCAGCTTGTTCTGTCAGTGAAAAGAGTCTTACATAAAAGTGGAATAAAGATTCCCTATGTTTGTGATTTGATGTTTGTAGAATATGTTGGTCCCCTTAGACTTCTTCCACTTGCCCCAAATAGAGCATAAATTTCACTCTTCTCTCTGGGCCAGTATTGTGGAATTTGTGAAACTAGACCAAATCCTTCTCAGCTGTTACAGTCCATAATGTATTTTAGCCTGGTAACATTTTCTTCTAAACTGTGAATAAAGAATACAAAGTCAAGATTGGAGGATTAGATAACCCAGGCATAGTGAGGAAAGGTAGAAGAAACACTTTCAGTCAGTGTCTGAGACTTAAATCTACCTATAGGAAGAAATTTGGGATTACTTCAGTCAAAAAGACACACTTCACTAAAGTTAATGTGTTAATGTAGTCTCCCCAAATAAATACACGGATACAATGGAGGGATGGCCAAATCAAGTTTTCCGAGAAACAAAATATAGCTAGGCAGCAGCATCTTTTCCTTAGACAGGAGACAAGTAAGGCCTTACATTTTTAAACTCTCAGTCCTTTCTTCTCTGCTCTGCTCCATTTTTCACAGTATTACACATCTTTGAGGATGCTTTCTCTAGCTCTGAAGGTGACCTGCAGTTATCTCAATAAGAGAGGACATTTGTTCTAAAATTTGAAAACATATGGATTATGTAGGCTTTTATCCAAGGAGCAAATATTAGTATGGACACACAGTATTCTTTTTTATTATTATTATTTCAGCATATTATGGAGGTACAGATGTTTAGGTTACGTATGTTGCCCTTGCCCCCCCTCCCCCACAAGTCCGAGGTTCAAGCGTGTCCATCCCTCGGATGGTGCGCATTGCAGTCTTTGTGTATGCGTATACCCGTCCCCTCCTCCACTCTC
>NW_012142968.1:2810585-2813059 GCF_000956105.1 Propithecus coquereli | reverse complement strand
TTTTTTTTTTAATATGTCTACCTTTAGCAATATTTTTTAAATTTTTTCCTGATTTTTTTGTTTTAGTTTCTTTGATTTGGTTATTCATTTTCTCTTGGATTTTATTGAGCTTCCTTACAATTCATATTTAGGTTTATTTTTCTGTCATTATAATATTTTCCTTTTGTTTGGGATCCATTGCTAGAGTACCAGTGTGCTCTTTTGGGGGTATCATTTCACTATGAATTTTAATACTTCAGGAGGTCTTTTGCCGATTCCTTCTCATTTGGAGCAGCTCTCATTTCTTGTCTTTGGATTTTATTTTGTTTAGATGCCCCCCCCCCCCGATTCTTAGGGACATTTCTCTAGCATATGCTGGTTAAGGACATTTGGTTTTGCTTATGGGTGCTTTGATGGGGACCTATGATCCAGATAGATACCTCGGTTATAGATATCCTTAGTGTAGTGGTTTTCTCAGTTTCTAGCTATTTGTAGGCTGTAGCTATGCTGTGCTATGTGTGTTGGGAGATTCCCTGTCTCATGTTAATGAGAGAAGATAGACATCTTTGAAATTCTTTCTCTTTTGCCAGCCCTGTGGTCTTTGTAACAGTGGGAATTATATTGGGATGCCCAGTTTAATCTCTGAGACAGTAGGTGATTCTTGTGGATAAGAATCAGCCATGTCTTGAATGATTGAGGCAGTAAATTTTGTAATGGGCTGTGCAAGTTGTCCTCCCTGCCACTAGGTGGCAGTTTCGAAAAGCAGCCAGCTGCAGTGTTGTTTTTTTGGACCTGTGATAGGCTCTAGTCCCTCAGGAGAAGAACTCAAATTCCTGAGGCAGTGGGCAGGGTCCTGGAGTTCCCAGGAGAGTTCTTATTCTCCACAACAGCAGGGATGGGTGGAGAAGTGAGGCTGGGCAGGGCTGGATCGGGTGAGCCTGCCTTTCAGGCTCCAAAATGCAGGCACAAGAGCTGTCTTGGTACAGGTCGAGGCTCCATTCCTAGGCTGCTGGGGAAAGCCACCATGTAGAGTCTGAAGTGGCCCAACCATACCAGAAAGTCTGTTTGTGTCAGTGGGGCCATCTGGGATTCATACTCCATCTTTCAGGAGTGGGTTTTGCTTTTCTCCCTCCTCCCCTGCCCTGAGGTCTCCTTCTTGTGTCTGGCTGCAAGCAGGATATCAAACTAGGTGAGCTTACCAGCAATGGTGCCGTGAGCTGGGAGTTTCCCTGTCCAGGATTCTGCCCCAGACTAAAAGCATAAGCATGGCTTTCCTGTTGGGGGAGGGGTGCTCTGTGAGTGTGCTTCAGATTGGACCCACATTGCACTCTCCTTTTAGTTCTGCCCCTGTGAGCCCCCTCGGTTTCTGCGAGTAGTTCACAAATCTCCCCTTTGTGCCCTCGAGCGACGTGATTGAGTCATGAGGGTATGGGATATAGCCTGCCAGCTTGTCCCCTGGTCCCCCAAGTTCAATTTCTGACCATGTCATGGAGAAGCATGCTGGTCCTGAGTGGTCCATGGAGTGCTCAAGCAGTTTTAATGTAGCTCCACTTTGGGGTATTTTCTGCTCTACTGGAGCAGTTAAGCGAGCAGCACCAGGTAGGGCCAGTGGGCAGGAGGCTCGCAGTCTGAGAATCCCTTGGTCCACTGCAGATTTTTATGAGGAAAGGTGTGAACCCCATTCTCTGTGGGAGCCTCAATGTAGTGGGCAAGCCAACAGAGGGGAATAAGCTACTTCTGAAAGTCTCAGCTCAGTCATTCCTTGGGGCACCCACACTATTTGGCAGCAGTTTGGGGGTGGGGAGAAAAGGAGTCTTAATGGAGGAGATTTGGAATTCTGGTCATCTTTGTTCCTTTCTTAGGAATGCAGACCACCTGGAATGTCCAAGCTCTGGTATCATACAGATCCCCTGGGGCCTGCCAGCCCCTGTGGTCACTGCAATCTGGGCTAGAATTGGGAAATGTTTGTGTGGGAACAAACAACATGAAAACTGAAGGACAAAGGCACACAATGGGTGGAGAACCAGTATGGCACCCACCATCTCAGCTGAGGTCTGTGGTTACAGGAAGCAACTCTGAGGGGGCTGGCAACCTGGTGCCTTGTTTTCTAGAAGCTCCCAGTTCACTGGCAGCACAAGATTTTGGGCTCATGAGAGTGGAAAAGCTCTCCAGAAGTTCAGGAGGAGGCTTACTGCCAGAGGTGTGGGGGAAGGAGAAACAAAATCCCCACCTACCCTTTCCACTGGGCACCATATTTCTTGGGGGTTGATCTCTGCTGATATTTTCCTCCTTCTTGTTCTGCTCCACAACTTGGAATATCTGGCAGGTTCTAGCACTTTTGCCTCAGAATTACACCTGATATATGCTTTTTTCATTTAAATATTTTCCTCTAGTTATCTATCCTTTTTCCAAAAACTATTTTAAAAAGTGCTTGCATCATTTACATTTCTGGCCACAGTGTAAAGGGGTTTTAATTTCTCTACATCCTCACCAAC
>NW_012142968.1:2800102-2809400 GCF_000956105.1 Propithecus coquereli | reverse complement strand
AAATTCAAAATCTATTCATAATAAAAATTACCAGTGACTTCAAAATAGTAAGGAATTTCTTCATCCAGATAAAGGACATCTACAACAAAACAACAGAAAACAAACAAACAAAATAGTCTAGAATAGCTAAAAGATTTTAAAAGGAATATATAAAGTTGGTGGAATCATATTACCTGATTTTCAGATTTACCATAAAGCAGGGGGAGAGGCCATGATGGCGGACTAAAAGTACTCTGTACACACCGGTTTCATGGAGAGAATTGATACCGGTGAGTAGATATTCAAATTCAGATCAATGATCTAAGGGAGGGGATTGGGAATCAACAGAGAGGCAATGGGAGGCACTTAAAGCGAAGGAGAGGGAAGTGGGGTGACCCACTTGGCAGAATCAGAGGTACCAAGGGAAGGCACCTGCACAAGAGGAAGGGACAAAGGAGAAAAACCCAAGGCTCCACACTTCCCCCACAGACATTGCAATCCAAGCTCTGAGAGTGCCCCTCCACCACAACAGACATCCAATATGACACAGGGAGTGGCCTAGAAACTGTGCAGTGGCATTGCTCCAGTGAAAAGTAACAGCATGGCCCTTCTGGCTTCTGAGCCATGTGCACTATAACTGGCACCATACTCAGGTCCCAGTCCTAGAGCACTGTATCTACCTAGGAGAAAGTGCTATTGCTGCTGCCTCACCATAAACCCTGCCAGGCTGAGGACAGAACAAGGAGGCTGGGTGTTCTTGCACACTACATGAGTGGGGGCCCTGTGCCCCTCCAACCATTAGGGGACCAGGACAGTGTAACTGCCTCTGGTCCCTGGCACCAACCACCACCATCTGGGTAGTGCAGCTGTTGCTGAAGCCAGCTAGGTAGGACTGCCACTGAGGGACCTGAGCAGATTGAACACCTATGCTACCACATGCCGCACCTGCTGTGCACTCCCCACTGAATGCAACTGTGAACTGCCTTCCCACTCTGCCCCCACCCAAACTTTCAGCAGCATCCTGAGGACAAGCTAACACATCTACACAAGAATTCCCCAGCACCTGCCTGGACTGTGAGAAGCATAGGGGAATGGGAAGAGGTAGGAGAGCAGCAGCATTACAGATTCACAGTATATCTGCCCATATCCTGCTTGGTAAATCTTCTGGAGCATTGCTCAAGCACGCCATCTAGGGACCTCTCCTATTTTCACTGAACAACAGAGCTCCCAGCAGAGGAGAAAAGGTGTACTGAAAATCTATCTCTCTTGAGCTGAGAGAAGAGGTTAGAGATGAGAAGGAACCAGTATAAGAACTCTGGAAATATGGAAAAACATGCTGTTTGACACCCACAAAGGCTCATGCTAGCTCTCCAGCAATGGACTCCAACCAAAAGGAAATTCTTGAAATGTCAGATATGGAATTCAGAATATGGATCACAAGTAAGATCAATGGGATTGATGAGGAAATTGAAAACCAACAAAAAGAAACCAAAAATATAATTCAGGACATGAATGAAAAATTCACCAAATGTATACAGAGGCTATGAAAATATACAACAGAACTTCCAGAAGTGAAAGAATCATTTAGGGAAGTTCAAAATACAGTGAAATATTTTAACAACAGAATAGATCAAGCACAACAAAGAATTTAAGAGCTTGAAGATAAGACTTTCCAATTAATTGAGTCAGTCAAAAATCAAGAAAAAAAACAAGAAGAATGAACAATCTGTCCGAGAAATATGGGATTATTTAAAACAAACAAATATAAGAATTATAAGTAGCCTTGAGGGAGAAAAGTAAAAGCAAAAAGCAAGGGAAATATATTTCAGGGAGCAATAGAGGAACAGTGACCTGGTATTGCCAGAGATTTACACATGTTGATACAGAAAGGTCACTCAACACCTGGAAGATTCATAGCAAATAGGACATCACCAAGGAATATAGGCGTCAGTTTGACCAGAGTCTAATTGGAGGAAAAAATCCTATAGGCTGCAAGACAAAAGCATCAAGTAACTTACAAAGGAAAACCCATCAGATTAAGGGCAGACTTCTCAGCAAATCCTTACAAGCTAGAAGGGATTTCAATTCCATTTTTAGTCTTCTTAAACAGAACAACTTCTAGCCAAGAATTTTGAATCCTGCAAAACTAAGTTGCATAAATTAAGGAAAAATAAAATCTTTCCCAGACAAGTAATTACTATGGGTATTCATCACTACTAGACATGCCCTACAAGAAATGTTTCAAAGTACTCTATACATGAAGCAAAACAATTAACTACCACTATAGTAAAAACACCTGAAAGTTAAAACTCATAGCTCTTACAAAACAGTGACACAAGGTGAAAACCGACACAACTAGGTAACAATCACTGTGATACCCAGAACAATACCTCACATTTCAATACTAATACTGTATGTAAATAGTCTAAAAACCCCAGCTAAATGATATAGATTCGCAGTATGGTTAAAAATATATTGCCTCCAAGAAACCCATTTAACTCACAAAGATTCTCACAGACTCAAGGTAATAGGGTGGAAGAAATATTTTGTACAGATGTAAACCAAAAGCTAGCAGAGGTAGCTAATTTTACATCAGAGAAAACAGCATTTAAATGGTAAAAAAAGACAAAGATGGTTATTATATAATGATAAAGGGATCAATTTAATAAGAACATATAACAATTCTAAATACACATGCACCCAACACAGGAATTCTCAGATTCATAAAATAAATTCTGCTACATCTAAGGAAAGACATAAACAGTAAGATAATTGCCAGGCACTTGAAGACTACATTGACAGAACTAGACAAAACCTTGAGACAGAAAATCAACAAAGAAACACTGAATTTAAATGAGACTCTAGAAAAAATGAACCTAACAGACCATTAATGAACATTCCACCCCCAAACTGCAGAATATACATTCTTCGCATTGGCACACGGGGCATTTTACAAGATAGATTATAAGTTAGGCTACAACACAAGTCTTAGCAAATTTATAAAAATCAAAATCATATGATGTCTCTTTTCAGATCATAGTGGAACAAAACTAAAAATCTTTTCCAAGAGAAATTCTCAAAACTACACAAATACATGGAAATAAACAACCTGCTGCTGAATGATCCTTGGGTAAATGACAAAATCAACATGGAAATAAAAAAAAAAATTGAATTGAACAAAAAAGGTGACACAAGCTTACAAAGTCTCTGGGATTCAGCAAAAGCAGTTCTAAGAGGGAAGCCGATAGTATTAAATGCAAACATGAAAAAGATGGAAAGATCACAAATTAACAAGCTAATGCCACACCTCAAGAAACTAAAAAAAGAAGAGAAAACCAAAGCCATAGCTATCAGGAAAAAACAATAACAAAGCTCAGAGCAGGAAATTATAAATGTATCTGTTAAAATAAATGCAAATAAAATATATATAAAAAACTATCAACAAAACAAAAAGTTGGTTCTTTGAAAAGATAAACAAATTTGATAGACCACTAGCTAGACTCAACAGAAGCAGAAGAGAAATGATTAAAGTAATCTCAGTCATAAATGAAAAAGGAGACATCACAACAGACACCACAGAAATACAAAATATCATCTGAGACTACTATGAAAACCTCTATGCACACAAACTAGAAAATCTAGAGAATACGGAAAAATTTGGGGAACTATACAGCCTCCAATGCTTGAATTAGGAAGAAACAGAAATGCTGAAGAGAACAATAATGAGTAATGTGATTGAAACAGTAATCAAAAATATCCCAACAACAGCAACAACATCCTGGGACCATACAGACTCACAGCCAAATTCTACCAGACCTGAAAGAAAGAACTGGCATCTATCATACTGAAACTATTCCATAACATCAAGAAGGAGGGAATCCTCCCTAACTCATTCTAAGAAGCTGATATCACTCTGATACAAAAACCAGGAAAGGAAAGAACAAAAGGGGGAAAAAAAAGAAAACTACACACAAATATACCTCATGAACATAGATGCAAAAATCCTCAAGAAAATGCTAGGAAACTTAATCCAATAACACATCAAAAGGATAATTCACCATGACCAAGTGGGTTTCATCCTAGGGATGCAAGCATGGTTCAACAGTTCAACATAAGCAAATTAATAAATGTTATTCATCACACAAACAGAATTAAAAACAGAAAATTTATGATCATCTAAATGCAGAAAAAGCATTTGATAAAATCAATCACCGCTTAATGATAAAAACTCTCCAAGTAAGTATAGAAGGAAAATATCTCAAAATAATGAAAGTCTTGCATGACAACCCCCCAGCCAACATCATATTGAGTCGGGAAGACTTGATAGCATTCCCTCTAAGAACTGAAATAAAACAAGTGTCCCCACTGTCATCAATTCTATTCAACGTACTGCTGGAAATCATAGCCAGAACAATCAGGACAGAGAAAAAATAAAGGACATCCACATTGAGAAAGAGGTCATCCTATCCTTGTTTCTCAATAATACGATTTTATATCTTGAAAACCCTAAAGACTTCTACAAAAGACTCCTAGAATTTATAAACAAATTCAGTAAAGTTTTAGGTGACAAAATTAATGTACACAAATCAGTTGCATATCTGTACACTAATAACAATCAAGATGAGAGTAAAATTAAGTAGTCAATACCATTTATAATAGCTACAAAGAAAATAAAATACCTACAAATATACTTAACCAATGAGAGGAAAGTTCTATACAAGGAGAACTACAAAACACTGATGAAACAAATTGTGGATGACACAAATGAATAGAAAAACATCCCATGCTCATGGATTGGAAAAATGAACATTGTTAAAATGTGCATATTTCCCATAGTCATTTAGAGGTTCACCACAAGTCTCATCCACATACCAATCACATTTTTCACAGATCTAAGAGAAACAATCCTAAACTTCATATTGAATCAAACAAGAGCCTGATGGACACGCTTGAAGCTCTGATTCAGGTGGGGCAAAGGCAATATATGCAATTTAAACATTTATATTTCTATAATATGCTGAAATAAAAAAAATAAAATAAAAAAATCCTGAAAAGTGAAGTAGTTCTAATCAAAAGGAACAAATCTAGAAGCGTCACATTACCTGAACTCAAATTACACTATTAATACAAGGCTGTAGTAGCCAAAATAGCACGGTAGTAGTATAATTGGAGACACATAGACTAATGGACTGGAATAAAGAGCTCAGAAACAAAGCCATACAGCTACAACCAACTGATTTTTGACAAAGCAGACAGAAACATACACTGGGAAAGGGCGCCCTATTCAATAAATGATGTTGGGAAAATTGGATAGCCACATGAAGAAGAATGAAACTGGATCGTTATATCTCATCATATAAAAATTAACTCAAGATAGATCAAAGACTCAGATGTAATGCTTCAAAGCATAAAAATTCTACAAGAAAACATAGGATAAACTCTTCTAGACATTGACCTTGGCAAAGAATTTATGACTAAGACCTCCAAAACAAATATGGCAACAAGAAAAATATATAAATGGGGCTTAATTAAACTAAGAAGTTTCTGAACAACAAAGGAAATAATCAACAAAGTGAATAGACAGCCTATAGAATTGGAAAAAATATTTCCAAACTATACATCTGAGAAACAACTATATCCGGCATCTACAAAGAACTCAAACAAATCAACAAGAAAAAATCAAAAAACCCCATTAAAACGTTGGCAAAAAACATAAACAATTCTTTCTCAAAAGAAGACAGATATATGGCCATTAAATGTATGAAAATATGCTCAACATGACTAAGTATCAGGGAAATGCAAATTATAACCACAATGAAGTACCAGTTAATTATTGTCAGAATGGATATTATTAAAAAGTCAAATAACAACAGATGTTGGCACAGATGTGGTGAAAAGGGAATATTTATACACTGTTGATGGGAATGGAAACTATTAATAATAGTACAATCTTTACAAAAAACAGTATGGCAATCCCTCAAAGAACAAAAAGTAGACCCACCATTCCTTGGATCCAGCAATCTTATTACTGGGTATCTACAGAAAGGAAATAAAGTCATTTTACTTAAAAAAAAAAAGCTACCTGCACCCAGATATTTATTGTGGCATGCTTCATAATTGCAAGGATATAAATCAACCTAAATGTCCACCAACTAATGCTTGGATAAAGAAAGTGTGGTATATATACACCATGGAGTACTACTTACCCATAAAAACGAGTGAAATAATGTTTTTTTTTCAAAGTTCAAGAAAGTCCAATAGATTTTAATGTTACTGAGTATGAAAAACTTATTGATACAGTTTCAGATTTCACATGAAAACCTTTTAAAAGGTATCACTTGAGTTTGGTGTTATATCAAAAGTGAATATCCACAATTATCCAAAGAAGGTTAAAAATAATTTTTTTGCACCAACTTGAATATAACTGATGACCATTATCCTAAGCGAAGTATTTAATTAACATAAAAACAAATACCACATCTTTTCACTTATAAAGGGGGCTAAAAAAGTGGTATAGATGGTGATAAAGTGGTATAATGGTAATTGACAACTAAAAAGGGGGATGGTGGAAGGAGGTCAGAGATAAAAATCTACCTAGCACATGCAATGTACACTATAGTGGTGACTGATACATTTAAAGTCTTGACTTTAGCATTATACAATTCATCCATGTAACAAAAAACACTTGTACCCCCTAAATCTATTGAAATTTAAAAAAAAACTATAAATCTACACTATTCAAGGCAAGATAGTTTTAAATAAGGATAGACACAAAGATCAGTGGAAGAAAATACAAATTCCAAAATAGGTCCATTCGAAGTTGACAAAGGTGCAAAGAAAATTCAAAAAAGAAAGATAGCGGTTTTTTTTTTTTGACACATTATTTTGGCACAACTGGGCATTCATATGCAAAACACTAATATTGATCAAACCTTCACATCTTATACAAAAATTACCTGATCATATATTTCCACATACAATGTAAAACTATAAAACTTATTCAAGACAATATAAAAGTATATTAAACTTTAATTATTCTTAGATGACACCAAAAGCATGATCAAAAATGATAAATCTTGACCAAAATTAAAACTTCTTGCTTTGTAAAAGTGAATATGAAGTGAATGAAATGACAAGCAATAGACTTAGAGAAAATATTTGAAAAACACATATCCAGCAAAGATTAGTATCTACTATAGAATGATAAAAAAAACTCTTAAAATTTAACAAGAATAAAACAAACTAAAAAGAATCATATAATAGAAGACTGAAGCAGACATTTTACCAGAAAGGAAATAAGGATAGTGAATAAGAATGGGAAATAAGGTTTAACATCATTAGCCATTACTAAATTAAAATTATGACTCAATGTGATACTACTACACATGTATTATAATGGCTAAAATATTTTTTTAAAAAAAATGATGACATTTATCAATTCTAGGAGTCTCTTGGTTGAATCCTTGGGGTTTTCTAGATATAATATCATATCATTGGCAAAGAGCTAGAGTTTGATCTCATCTGCCCCCATTTGGACGCCCTTAATTCCCCTCTCTTGTCTAATTGCTCTAGCAAGGACTTCCAGCACTATGTTGAATAGAAGTGGAGATAGCAGACAACCTTGTCTGGTTCTGGTTCTAAGCAGGAATGGTTTAAATTTTTCCCTATTCAGTATGATATTGGCCATGGGTTTATCATAAATGGACTTGATAATTTCAAGGTATGATCCGTCTATGCCTATTTTGTTAAGACACTTTCAGACATTGGCCTAGGCAAAGAATTTTTGAAGAAGACCCCCAAAGCAATCACATCAGCAACAAAAATAAATAAATGGGATCTGATCAAGTTAAAAAGCTTTTGCACAGCCAAGGAAACTATCATTAGAGTGAATAGACAACCTACAGAATGGGAGAAAATATTTGCATTCTACACATCTGATAAAGGGCTGATAACAAGAATCCATCTAGAACTTTAAAAAATCAGCAAGAAAAAATCAAACAATACCATCAGTAAATGGGCAAAGGAAATGAATAGAAACTTTTCAAAAGAAGACAGAATAATGGCCAGCAAACTGATAAAAAAATGCTCAATATCTCTAATCATTAGAGAAATGCAAATCAAAACCACGAAGAGATGTCACCTAACCCCCGTGAGATTGGCCTCTACCAAAAAATCCCAAAACAACAAATGCTGGTGAGGATGTGGAGACAAAGAACACTCTTACACTGCTGTTGGGACTGCAAATTAGTGCAACCTTGTGGAAAAGAATTTGGAGATACCACAAAGAGCTAAAAATAGAAATATCATTTGATCCAGCAATAGCACTATTAGGCATCTACTCAAAAGAACAAAAGACATTCTATAATAAAGACATCTGCACCCGAATGTTTATGGCAGCACAATTCACTATTGCAAAGACGTGGAAACAACCCAAGTGTCCGTCAATTTATGAGTGGATTATTAAAATTTGTTATATGTATACAATGGAATATTACTGAATCATAAGAAACGACAATGATCTAGCACCTCTTATATCTTTCTGGATAGAGCTTGAGCCCATTATCTGAAGTGAGGTATCACAAGATTGGAAGAATAGGCTCCACATGTACTCGCCATTAAATTGACACTGACTGATCAACACTATGGTGCTCACACGTTAGTAATATTGTCCACGGATTAGGGAGGTTGGGGGGGGGCGGTAAACTCACAACTAATGGACGTGGGGAGCATTGTAGAGGGGAAGGGCATGCCTCTAATCCTTGCTTGGGTGAGGCAAAGACATAAAATGTAACCAAAATGTTTGTACTCTCATAATATCCTGAAATAAAAATAAAATAAAATACATTGTGACAAAAGCAACAGTGATGAGAATGTGAAGTAAATGGAACTCTCATAAATTCCTTGTAGAAATACGAAATTGTATAGCTACTCTAAAAATGGTTGAACAGTTTCTTATAATGGTAAACATATACTTGCAATATGACTCAGTGATTTTACTCCTGGATATTTTCATAGAAATGAAAACTTATATTAATACAAATAACTGTGCACAAATAGGTACAGAGTCTCTACCAACAATCAAAAAATTTTGTTCATTCTATTTAACTATATTTTTGTATTTGATAGCACAACAAAGTGTCTATAATCAACAGCAAGTTATGGTATACTCTAACATAAGTATAATAGTGGAATTGGAATGATCCTAACAGAAAGAAATGATAAATGCCTGAGGTTATGGATACTCCTGTTACCCTCATTTGATTAATATACATTGTATGCTAGTATCAAAACATCACATATAACCATAAATGGGTATAAC
>NW_012142968.1:2793667-2795463 GCF_000956105.1 Propithecus coquereli | reverse complement strand
CTAATAAGCTCAATCAGAAATGAAAAAAGAAATATTGTGAGTGACATCTCAAAAACACAAAATATCTCTGAATACTATAAAACTCTCTATGTACATAAACTTGAAGATGTTGAGGAAATGCACAAATTCTTGGAAATACACAACATCCCTAGGCTCAATCAGGAAGAAATAGAACTCCTGAACAGACTAATACAAAGTACCAAAATAGAAGCACCAATAAGAAATCTTCCAAACAAATAAACAAACAAACTCCTGGTCCAGATGATTTCACAGCCAACTTCTACCAGACCTAAAAAAAAGAACTGGTACCTATACCGCAGTAATTATTTCTTAACATTGAAAAGGAAGGAATCCTTCCCAACTCATTCTATGAAGCCAATATCACCTTCATATCAAATACAGAAAGGGACACAGCAACATCAACAAAAAAGAAAACTAAAGGCCAACATCGCTTATGAATATAGATGCAAAAATTCTCAATAAAATCCTAGCAAACCAAATTCAGATGATCAATAAAGAAATAATCCACCACAGCCAGGTGAGCTTCATCCCAGAGACACAAGAATGATTCAAAATATGCAACTTTATAAATGTAATCACCACATAAGTAGAAGCAAAGACAAACACCATGTGATCCTCTCCAAAGATGTAGAAAAAAACATTTGACCAATTCAGCACCCTTTTATGTTAAGAACTCTTAACAAAACAGGCATAGATAGAACATACCTCAAAATTATAAAAGCCATATATGACAAGCACACAGCCAACATGACACTAAACGGGGAAAAATTGAGAACATTTCTGCTTAGAACTAGAAGCAGGCAAGGTTGCCCACTGTCACCACTTCTATTCATCAGAGTGCTGGTATTCCTAGCCAGAGCAATCAGGCAAGAGAAGGAAATCAAGCGTATTCAGATGGGGAAAGAGGAGGTCAAACTCTCACTCTTTGCTGATGATATGGTCTGTTATCTAGAAAATCCCAAAGATTCTGCCAAGAGAGTCCTGGAATTGGTAAGTAGATTCAGTAAAGTCTTAGGTAACAAAATCAATGTACACAAATCAGTAGCATTCATATATACCAGCAACAGTCAAGCTGAGAACCAAATCAAAGACTCAATAAATTTCACAATAGTAGCAAAGAAAATAAAATACCTAGGAATATATTTAACAAAGGAGGTGAAAGACCTCTACAGGAAGAACTATGAAACACTGAGGACGGAAATTGGGAGTCTTATCTCTCAATTCTAGGTTATATAGGGACTTTAGACATAATTTTGCAGCTGGTATTGTATTCCTGAATTAATTCAGGGAGTATACCCCCAGTCTTTGATTATTATCATAATTCAAGTGTAATTTATTAAATGTACAGTGCAAATTGCTTGATTGTATAATGATATGCTTTGCAGCCTGCTCACACAGCCCTCTAGCTTTCCTAGTTAGATCACTTAACTGTCACCCGGGACACAGTCTCTAATTCTGCCTCTAGTAGAGGGTGAGGTGGGTATTCTACGATGCTCTAGGTAAATAGCTCATTCTCTCACTGTCAAGTTAAGCAATAACTTTTGCTTCTATCTTGAAAGGGCGCTGTATGTAGTAGGCATTGTAAGAGCTTTGAAAACAGACAAGACTAGATTCATAAATCTAGCTTCCCAGTTTTGCAGTTGTTTGAACTTTGGAAAGCAATTTAGAATCACTGAACTGCAGTTTTCTCCCCTTAAAAATAAAGGTACTCATAACACGTGTCTCACTGAGTTTAAGGAATAAATGGAACAGTGTTGATACAGTATTTTGCCTCC
>NW_012142968.1:2791650-2793617 GCF_000956105.1 Propithecus coquereli | reverse complement strand
TATGTTAAACCAGCCTTGCATCCCTGGAATAAAGCCCACCTGGTCATGGTGAATTATTTTTTTGATGTGCTGCTGAATTCTATGTGCTAAAATTTTGTTGAGGATTTTTGCATCTATATTCATGAGGGATATTGGTCTGTAGTTTTCTTTTTTTGTTGTCTCCTTTGCTGGCTTTGGTATCAAGGTGATATTGGCTTCGTAGAATGAGTTAGGAAGGATGCCATCTTTCTCAATATTGTGGAATAAATTCTGGAGTATAGGTGTGAGTTCATCTTTGAATGCTTGATAAAACTCTGGAGTGTAGCCATCTGGTCCGGGGCTTTTACGTTTTGGGAGGTTTTTGATTGCTGCTCCAATTTCTGAACTTGAAATTGGTGTATTGAGATATTCTGTTACCTCTTGGGTGAACTTAGGGAGGTTGTATGTTTCCAGGAATTTGTCCATTTCCTCCTCGTTATATAGTTTTGGGGCATATAGGTTTTAACCTATGGGATACAGCAAAAACATTTCTGAGAGGAAAACTAATAGCAATAAATGCTCATATCCATAAAACAGAAAGATCAGAGCATACTTGGACAAATTTCCATTAGTTAAAACTATGCAGTAACTAGAAAGAATTCTTACAGTTCAGAGTAGTCTGGAGTACTTACACATGTCTGCTTGACACAGCATTTTCTCTTTTAGTTGTGACACTTGTGTCTATTGCTTTATTTCTTGTGGTCTTGTTTGACAATTGCTATTCACTCTGCTAAGAGAATAATTAAAAATTTCTGTCTGCTTCCTGATCAGGATCCACACAGCCCTTCATTTTTTTTCTCACCAGCATATGTAATGAACTGTACAGGCAACCATATAAAACTAATGGTGAGGATAGACAAAACAAAACAAAAATCACCTATAAATATGTTATATGTTTAGGTATGTATTTGCATGTGAATCACATTATGATTGCAATGAGAGAATAAAAAGAACATTAAAAATGGATTTTTAGCAACGTGCCCTGCTTGAGATAGTTATCATTATAAAACTGTAGTATAAAATACCTAGTTGGACTCATGTGGCCACTCAGACTTACAACATGGTGGGAACTTTGGTGACTATTTCATGGATTTACCTAGACATAGAAATTCCATTTACATGTACAGTATATGCAATTCTATGGTCATCCTTTCAGTAAGAAATACTAGGTTTAGAATATATCAATTTAAATGTAAGTTGAAGTATTAAAAGTGATTATGGTTTTATTAAAAATGATAGCCATCATAGTAATACTAAGTGTTAGATTAAAAAGATAAAATATTCTCTTTCATTTATATTCTGTCTGTTTCATTCCACCTCTTTGATACCTACCTACCCTTGGTACTATCTTTGGTACAAAATTTCTCTGATAAATTCTTCAAAAGTATCAGTTTAAATGGCTGAATTCTACAAAATATTGTTCTTGGAGTTATGCCTATCTTGTGTGAAGGATTCCTCTAATAATTTGATAGGGACTGAAAATGCAGGAGGATGTGATCTAATCTGATCTGCCACAAGGCAGAACTGTAGCATAGCAAAATTTGTTTGCAGTTAAAGAGAAGTAAATTGAATTCCTAGTTTTACTAACTGTGGTCAAGTTATGAAAACTATTATACTAATAGCATTGAATATTATAAGTGGAAATTGCCTTGGAAATCACACAGCAATCATTCACTTCCAATGAGAACACCAGAAGGAATAGTAATGGATGTTTCATAAGTTTCACAAAAAAGTATTTTTAATTTCACAAATATCTCAACAAATGGATCATATTTGCTGTTAATAAAATCCAGAAGCTAAATTATTCCTTTAGTTTTTCTTTTTACTAGAATTCAATTACCCAGTATATATGTTTATTATTATTATTATTTCAGCATATTACAGGGGTACAAATGTTTAGGTTACATATATTTCCCTTGCCCAACCTGAGTCAGAGCTTCAAGCATGTC
>NW_012142968.1:2790001-2791600 GCF_000956105.1 Propithecus coquereli | reverse complement strand
TCCTTTTTGGTCATTTGTTTTTTATATAAATTCGCTCTGTTCTTGTAAATTTCTTGGCTATATTCTTCCTCTCTGACTAATACTTTTTATTTACAGACTTTGGAAATTAAAACTAATTGTGGGTTTGAGGACAATCTTTACTTTAGAAATTTGAAGCTGCTGAAATTATCATAGTGTTAAATGACTATTTGTGAAATATTGGTATGTAGGCAGCTGTTCACATGTGTGATTTGAAGGATACTAAAGAGCTTGCCTTTCTGTCAATATTCTTCTCCATTCGTATGTTTCCGTTAAAATCTTTTTATGGTTAAAGTATTAAACCTCTGAAAGAATTTTGTTCAATTACAATTATGTTACTTGCCACCTATCACAGTACCATATAGTAATCAAATAAGTTTATCAAGTTAACTAGTAGATATTTGTTCAGAAAGATAGAGAACATAGAGCCGATGAAATTTGATTGAGGTGGGGCACTTGGTTGAGTGAAATGTCCAGGAAACAAATTGTTTAGTGAGAAGGGCAAGCTTAGGAAACTGGGCCATTAGAAAGACTAGGCAGCTGAAAGGCAGCATGAAGGCTTTTAGTTCTTGGTGGGTGGGTTGATGGGGGTTGGGAAAAGCAAAATGAGGCATTGAAAGATGAGATGTAAGCCACTGAAAGCAAAAGTCTTCTATTCACAATTTTGTTCATGCTAAACCTGCTTCAGAAATAACTGAAAGTAGACATTTGCATCAACAAAGCTTTTATTTGGCAAAAAGGTTATATTTCACGTTCAATCTATTGAGAAAACCAAAGAATTTAGCAAGTATCTCCACCTACAAAGGTCCTTTAAACAGAGCGCTTTCCTGCTACCCTAATCTGATCATGTAACTTTAGCTAGAAATGGCAAGGATAAAAAGCTAATAAAACTACTTTTGTAAAGCAAACAATACAGAATCCACTTAAGGTAGTGCTGATCTCATAACATAAACATTTCTATTTTATTAGTATACCAGGGAAAACAGTGCCAAAGTGCCCTTTTAGTGACACTGGAACTGTGAGAGGTTTCCTAACTTGATTGCAGTCCTTTCTGTTAATTATTAGTAAAGAGCTCTCCTTACAAAGGCTGCTGTCCAGCTGTCCAGCTCTCCAGGCTGAGGAGCTTAGGCAGTTTGGATGCAAGAGCTCTCACCCATTGGAAGCGCTTACTTCAAACATCTCATTCAATGTTTAGAATTCTTTTGTTGGTAGGTAGGAAAGGTCTTTGAGATCAATGTGGAAAGACTATCACGAACACAAGGACATGGAATTTTCTTAAATTAAAGCTTAGAGATTCCATCTGGCTCACATCTGAGTGAGTAGTTTCTTTTAATCCTCCCTGTGTCTTCCAAAATCAACTTGGTAATATCTTTTCGTTTATAATGGTATATTTCATCTATCACACTTTGGCCTTTTTGACTATATTGTTAGAATGGTACATGAAGTAAAATAGTATCCAATTCATTTTTCATTAAATACAATTTAGAAAGTGTAAATTGTTGAAAAATATGAACTTTCCCAACACATTTCAGGTTTGGGTGTGTGAAACTATCTTCTATAGGCCAATTTTTCCTCCTACTT
>NW_012142968.1:2786818-2788856 GCF_000956105.1 Propithecus coquereli | reverse complement strand
ATTTTTGGTTACTTTTTGTAAAAGACGTGAGACTTAGGTAAAAACATATTGTGTTTGTTTGTTTTGTTTTTTGCCTATGGATATCTAATTGCTTTGGCACCATTTGTTGAAAAGTCTCCACTTCCTCAATTGAATTGCTTCTGAGCCTTTGTCAAAAATCAGTTGAGCATATTTCTATGGATGGATTACTGTTTTCTTTTTTTTACTCTGTTCTATTGATCCATGTGTGTCTATTCCTCTACCAATATCACACTAACTTAATTAGTATAGCTATATAGAAGGCCTTGTAATCAAGTAGAGTGATTCCTCCCACTATATCCTTATTTTTAAAGGTTAATTTGGTTATTTTAACATATATATCTTTTCTTATAGATTTTAGAAGCAGCTTGTCTATGTTTACAAAAATCTTTGCCAGTTTTGCTAAAATATAATTAAACATGTATATCAATTTGAGAATTGACATCTTTATTATGTTGAGTCTTCCAATTCATGAAAATAGTAAGTCTCTCCATTTATTTATGTCTTCTTTGATTTCCTTTATGGTCATTTTGAACATTTTTAGCTTATACATTCTATAGATATTTTGCTAAGTTTATACCCACTTATTTCATATTTTGGAATAATTATAATGATGTTGTCTTTTTAACTTTGGTTTTTACATGTTAGTATGTAGAAATATAATTGATTTTTGCATGATTAATTTATATCCTTTGACCTTGCTGAACTCACCTATTTCTAGCAGTTATTTGTAAATCTTATAGGATTTTCTATATAGACAATCATATCATTTGTAAGTAGGGACTTTTATTTCTTTCTTTCCAGTCTGTAATGCCTTTCATTTCCTTTCTTGCCTTATCATAGTCACTAAATCTATCAGTATTATGCTAAATAGCAGTACTGACAGTGAACATTCTTGGCATGTTCCCAATTTTAGAAGGAAAACACTCCATCTTTCACCATTAAGGACAATATTAGTTGTAGGTTTTCGTAGATGGTCTTCATCAGTTTTAGAAAGTTTTCCTCCTTTTCTGAGTGTTTCGATCACGGAAAAGTGTTGGGTTTTGTCAAATACATTTTTACATTAATTTATTTGATCAAATGATTTGCCTTCTTCAGAGTCTTGTTATGTATGATTACACTGATTTGCTCAAATCTTGAACTAATTGTTCTCATCTGGAAAAAACTTGCTTATACACGGTATATAGTCTTTTTTATGCATTATTGAATTCCATTTGCTAATATTTTGTTGATTTTTCTGTCTAAGTTTATGAGGAACATTTTTCTGTAGTTTTCTATTTTTCTACTATTTTTGCCTGTTTTTGGTATCTGAGTAATACTGGCCTCATTAAGTGATTTTTGAAGTGTTCCACTTTTTCAATATTCTGGAAGAAATTGTATAAAATTGATGTTAAATCTTCTTTATCTTTTTTATTTCAGCATATTATGGGGGTACAAATGTTTACGTTATGTTTATTGCCCTTGCCGCCCTCCCCCCTCGAGTCAGAGCTTCAAGCGTGTCCATCGCCCCGGTGGTGCTCATCACACTCACTATGTATGCATATACCCATCCCCTCTTCCCCCCTCCTATCTGCCCAATGCCTGATGAATATTATTCCTATATGTGCACTTAGGTGTTGATCAGTTAAAACCAATTTGCTGGTGAGTACATGTGGTGTTTATTTTTCCATTCTTGGGATACTTCATTAGTAGAATGGATTCCAGCTCTATCCAGGAAAATACAAGAGGTGCTATATCACCATTGTTTCTTATGGTTGAATAGTACTGCATGGTACTCATATACCACATTTTATTAATCCCCTCATGTATTGATGAGCACTTGGGTTGTTTCCACATCTTTGCAATTGTGAATTGTGCTACTATAAGCATTCGAGTGCAGATGTCTGTTTTATATAATGTCTTCTGTTCTTTTGGGTAGATGCCCAGTAATGGGATTGCTGGATCAAATGGTAGATCTACTTGTATTTTTTTAAGGTATCTCCATATTGCTTTCCACAGAGGTTGCACTAGTTTGCAGTCC
>NW_012142968.1:2783725-2785554 GCF_000956105.1 Propithecus coquereli | reverse complement strand
TTTCTTTGGCTGTGCAGAAGCTTTTTAATTTGATCCAGGTCCCATTTATTTATTTTGGTTGTTGCTGTGATTCAGGTCCCATTTATTTATTTTGTTGTTGCTGTGATTGCCTTTGGGGTCTTCATAAATTCTTTGCCTAGGCCAATGTCTATGAGAGTTTTTCCAACATTTTCTTCTAGAAGTCTAATAGTTTTACACCTTAGGTTTAAGTCTGTTACCCACCGTGAGTTGATTTTTGTCTTTTACGTGTGGCTATCCAGTTTTCCCAGCACCATTTATTGAATAAGAGTTCTTTTCCGCAGTGTAAATCTTCTTTAAATATTTGTTAAAATTATTTGATGAAATCATTTCTGCTGAGTATTCCTTTATAGGAAGTTATTAATTATGAACTAAATTACATTGATGTTATAGGTTATTTGGCATATCTTGGTTGAGTTTTGTTAGTTTTTAGTTCATAGGAGTTCTTCTATTTCTTCTAAATTGTCAAATGTATTAGGGTAAAGATTTTTTGTACTGTCTCCATACTATCCTTTCTAATTTCAGTAAGATCAGTATTGATATCCCCTCTTTCAACCCTGAAATGGTTGAAATGGTAATTTGTGTCTTCTCTCTTTTTTTCTTTGTCAGTCTTGCTAGAGGTTTTTCAATTTTATTGATATTTTTGAAAACCCACAGAATTCCCTTTTTGGAAGAAATTGTACTCCTCTTCCTTCATCCCTCTATTTATGATCCGTTTGTGTTCATCTGTTCTGATTAGGAAAAGCAACTGTTAATAATAGGGTAAGAATATTTCACAATGATATTATAATCTACTCATGTGATTTAGTTGGCATTTGGGGTTTATTTTTCTCTGTTTCTTGCAAGACTAGCCTGGACCAGAATCTCCACCTCTTATGGATCACTAATAATGACTCAAAATTCACCATTCAGTCTGAATGGATTGTAGTAGTTTCTCATTCTATGACATGGAAGACATTCAGGATTTGGACTTTTTTTTAACCTAAATGATTAAATCTCTCTATGATTATAAGAACATGCCATGACTTTGACTGCATCTGGGTGAATCATGATGATTCAAAAATAATATCAGAAATTCAGAGACTTCCTACTTTCTCTTTACAAAGGTACAATGACAATTCATTTGTCTGGGCATGTTACAAATGCAATATCTCCATATGTGAGTTTTTCAGACAAGTTAAATATTTCTCTTCAAGCAACTTATGTTGCTATTTTAGCCCTTTTGGATGGTTTTTAAATATCCCATTCTTCTCTGCTTTCTCGAAGAAAATATACTAAATGTAATTATATATTTTGGTTGATTGTTTAATGTCACCAACAATATAGGTATTCTTTTTTTTTTGATGATCTCTTTGAGATGACATTTTAAAATTCTCACTTGCTTTCTTCTTTAACTTCTGCAGCTTCATTTTCTTATATTTAAAACATTGATACACTTCAGGTAAGTTTTTTTTTTTTTTACCCCCATAATATGCTAGTATTCTTTATTGAAAAATATAGGAAGATAGTTCTCTGCCTTCATGTGTGTGTTACTTCTTACATCAGGAGGCCAGCCATTACTTCTCTTGCTTTTACTATGCCTACTTATAATCAGCTTCACTTCCCCCTTCTAATTGATACTTATCTCTGACAAGATGGAGTTTGTCAAAATTGTATATTAAATAAGAGCTAGGGCTATGAGAAAGTACAAGATTGATGACAGTCATTTCAGATCCACAGAGTAATCTGCTACATTCTTGGTTAGATGTTGTGTTTTATGGGCCCAGCACTCTTCTACTGCACAACTCTGCTGGCAGAAGTTGTGTTTTAAA
>NW_012142968.1:2781639-2783675 GCF_000956105.1 Propithecus coquereli | reverse complement strand
ATAATATATTTGAAATTGTAGAAAAAATCTAGGTACCCTTCAGCTGTGCTTTTCAGCTAATGTGCTTCTTCATTTCTATATATCCCTGGCTATATTTAGAATAGATTTATGGTTTGTATTTATTTCCCTTATCTTTATGCTAAAAAGTAAGTTGCTTAGATGAAAGCCTCATACATTCTGATCCTGTTCAATGCCTCACTACACTGGGGGACTCAATAAACATTTGTGGAACATATGAATTACTGCTCTCATGAATATGTGATCTCCCATAGCCTTTCATTTCATAGGTACCCACTACAAAATGGTAAGTACATGCTAGATTGTTGACATTTATTAATTTATTGTATACTATTCTAAGAAGCACAGTTTGTAATTTTCAAAGGGGCTTGTGAAGGCTGCTGCTTTTGGATGATATGGGACGTTATTTGATACAATCTAAGGAAATTTTTAGTTCAGCTGATCTCTCATTGTTCTTTTTTATCTGTGCCTTCCAACTGTTATATACTTTTGTGTTTTATTTTATGACTTGAGTACCATTATATTGTATTTGAAAATTGTCTTCTATCCCTTTCTGTGATTTTAAAGAAATTTATTTATTTATTTTTTGCATACAACCTTACCTTTGGTGAGGGAGTGGCTTGCACCATCTTTGATTCTTTATTGTACACCTTTTTAATCTCACCCCCTTATTAGTTATTGCCCTAACACTTACCATGCTCATCTAGGCCCAACAATTTTATAACTGCATTCCTGTTAAAGTAGTGTTCTCAATGATCATCCCCAATTCATTTTATTTACATCCCACCCATTATAAATTGCATGTCAGTAGAAATTAGTATTATAAAGAACATGTCATGCTCAAGTTAAGGTACAATCCTTTGTTTCTATATAATTGTTCCCAAGGGTCTTATGAATTTAAGTTAACCTACTCAACCAGTGCTTTAAGAATTCCTCCTAATATGCCTTTACCACACTTAAAATTATTAATTTCCTTTCTCACCTTGAGGTTGACATTTGTTGATGTTTCTTGGGCTTATTTAATTGTCTTTTCTTAAAAATGATAGTGATAGGTGGAGAAGAGAAATGAAGTTGTGAAGACCTTGTAGAGCTGTGGTAGTCATAGTACCAATTGGATCTACCTTAAAGAAATCACTGTACAGATACGATAAATGCAGCTAGCTGTCAACCTTAGGCTCTAACTTTGCTTTAGCAGTGAGACAGTGTTCTTACCAGGCAGTTCCAGCCAATGACTGAGCATGACAAAGATATACAATTTGAAATTCTCTAACAATTAATTTCACTCTAGACTTCCCCATTGCATTGACAAAGATGTCACATTTATATCATGATTTGATGGTATTCCTGTCCAAACATGTTCCTTTCCTTTTTTCTTTCATAAGTGTCAGATGAGCTTTGCGGTTTAAAGGCTTCCTCCCCCTTTATCTTTCATAGGCTGTATAACAAATAAATTTCTTGCACTAGTTCACTCCATGTCAGCATCTACTTTCTTTAGTTTTCAACTGATATAAGAGTTAACTGGGAAAACTTGGTCACATAATGGAAGAGTGGAAAGTTTTGATTATGAAAACAAATTGTTCTAAGAAAGATGAACGAGGGGCTTTATAGGTCAAACCTAGAAGAAACACTTTTAGATGAGTGTCTTATGAGGAGAATCATTTTGACTTGGGGTCAATGAGAATCTACTTATGGTTGCAACAAGAAATAAGCCTGCTTATATAGGGCCTGAAGTTGGTGATTTAATTTGTATGTGGACATAATCAGCATCATATGCTACTCTAAGAATTATTACTAAGATATTGACTTAATAAAAATATAAAGGTGAAGCATCTGAGGCAGGTAGATTAATAATTTGAAACAAGTGCATAGAATACATATAAGACTTTCTATTTGAGATTAGTTAAATGTCATTGAATGCTTATAATTCTTTCATATAGTAAAAAAACAACTGAGTGTCCTATACCTATAGGGAGGCTAGAGAGGATAGATAAAATGCATTCAATTAAAAGAATCACAAA
>NW_012142968.1:2780574-2781589 GCF_000956105.1 Propithecus coquereli | reverse complement strand
TTTAACGTTTGTGATCTCTGAATCTATGAAGCTTTGGATATCATTGGTCTTATTTTCCTGTTGGAAATATTCAAAGATTACAAAAATGTCATTTAAGGTACTAAAATATAATTTTTTTCTTCTGCAGTATATTGACTTCTCATTATATTTTTTATTTTCTATTTAAGGTCCTGATCTCTTGAGGCATAGGAGTACTCAGGTACAAGTACAGGCCTTTCCAGATACCAAGAAAACCCGTCCTGCAACTGGGCACTGATTTGTGGCTCAGTGGCTGCCAAGTTCCTGCTCCTTCCAGTTACAGAAATGACAAGCCATGCTGCAGCCAGGAGGGGAAAAGTTGAGTCATCTACTCTTCCCACAGACCCACTGTACCACACATGATG
This sequence comes from Propithecus coquereli, assembly GCF_000956105.1. Classification (NCBI taxonomy): domain Eukaryota; kingdom Metazoa; phylum Chordata; class Mammalia; order Primates; family Indriidae; genus Propithecus; species Propithecus coquereli. The sequence goes on along the minus strand of NW_012142968.1, from coordinate 2,781,206 downwards.
AGTGGGTGAACTCTAAGATATTATCCCGAGCAGGTCGGGAGGCTGTGGGAGGATGAACCATGTATGAACTAAGGCTCCAAGGCCCTAGTCCCATGATTCATTTACGAAATTCAAATTCTTTTTCTGTGTATGTGTTTACTTTTTAGGAATTTCAAGGTGATGACCACAGAACACTAAACCCAAGAACAGGACCCTTGAGAACACGGGGCCCTGTGTGATGGCACTGATCACATGCCTTGGAGAAGCATGTTCTTCTGATTATAAAACTTTACTTGCTCTTAACTTTTTCAAAAGTAGTCTAAGTTTTTTAGTCTGTAATTTAAGGCCCTCCATGGATTGAGTCTCAAATACCTTCTCAGTGGTAATGAAACTGAGAGGATGGGTGAAAATAAAGAAACACTGTGGAAAAAAAATGACAAGGCTTGGGAAATGAATGTAGTAGATAGAAGAAAAGGAGAATTCAAGGTAATTAAAAATTTTGAGTCAGAGGAGCTGGGGAGTTGATAGTGATATTAAGCGAGATGTATGTAACCAGTTACCAGAGCTTATTTCTGTGTGATATTAGAAAGAAAAGATGAGATTAAACTCTCACTCTTTGCCGATGATATGATATTATATCTAGAAAACCCCAA
>NW_012142968.1:2767644-2768082 GCF_000956105.1 Propithecus coquereli | reverse complement strand
ATAAGACAAAAATTATCCTAAATAAATCATGTTAAACACTGACTTATTAAGTCAAGCAAGAAGTCAATAGAGCTATTTTAAACTATTTTGTCTGAGCTATGGGATTTCAAGCTTGAGAGAGTATTGTAGATTGTGAAGACATCTCTTCTACTATAGGGTCATATCATAGAGAGTTTTTACATATTTTATTTTATGTCAGTTCAAAGGATGCCAAAAGCTGGTATCAAAGAAAAACATTTGAATGAGTCCAAAGGCTATTGTATTCCCAGTGCATAATCAGATTTATATACACTGTATGACAGTTATACTTCTTTCTTTGAGGGCCTAATATATAAGCAGTGATTTTGACTAATATTTATTAAAAGATAAAGGTAATGGTTATGCAAAGGACTAATTTCCAGAATCTACAAAGAACTAAAAAAAAAAAAAAAAAAAACA
>NW_012142968.1:2764283-2767380 GCF_000956105.1 Propithecus coquereli | reverse complement strand
AAAACAAAACAAAACAAAACAAAAAACAAAGTCAAACATAAAAACAAGAATATGACATAAAGAAAAGAACTGTCATGAATGAATAATATAACTTCCATTGTGGGGAAGTGGAAACCAAAGTGTCAGGATGGAAGGTTAGACTAGGGTTGCCATGTTATGGAAAGATCTAATATGAGAGAAAGACTTAAATAGGAAGAGAATATAGCAAGAGGATCCCTACTTGCTTTCTCAAGCATAGTCTTCATGGACATGAATGCACATTCAGCATGACATCTGAAAGATTTAAAAATAGTTGCATACATTTCTTACAAAGATGTGTCTAAGATTATATGTGATTTTTTAGAGTTCGTTCTTTTTTTATCATTTCTTTTTTACTTTTTTTTTATTTCAGCATATTATGGTGGTACAAATATTTAGGTTACGTACATTGCCTTTGTCCTGCCTGAGTCAGAGATTCTAGCATGTCCATCCACCAGACGGTGTGCACCACACCCATTAGGTGTGAATATATCCACCCCCTTCTCCCCTTTCCACCTGCCTGACACCCGTTCATTTTATGTAGTAGACCAAGATATTTTCACAACCCCCAGTGTTTGGACAAGAAAGGTTTTTAAGGTACTAGCAAATAAGCTTTGTGTGAGGTAAGAGATCATCATGGTCAAAGGGAAATGTGACATATTATAGAAGATAAAAGGGAAGACTGTCCAAATCAGAATGCCAAAGTCACAGCCAGCTTAATAATATTTAAAAGGACCAGAAAGATCCAAGGCCATGACAAAGTCATCAAGAATTTGACCATAACAAAAAAATAAGTAGTTACAATTGTCATCAGTAGAGGACACTTCAGCAGTAGCTGAAGCAAGAATAGATTAATGCCTAAAGCTTAATGAAGGAGGGATCTGTGAGAGTGAGCAGAGAAGGACAGCACACAAATGTGACCTTATTTCTCAGTGTTGTGAAGATATATGAATTTCTACTTTGTAACTAGGACAAATGATAACCCAAAAGAAAAGAGATTTTAAAATGGAAGAACTGAAGATACTTTCACTGACAAAATCAAGTGTTTTCCATCAGCAGCATGACTTTGCACTTCAAAAAATAAAGTAGTGGTGAAATAATTAGCCTCTGGAATTAAGCTACAGTATTTGAGTATTTGAGTTTATCTCTTGGCTCTGTCACTTACTAGCTCATCTTTCTTTGCTTGTTCATTTATTTGTTTTTACCTAAAGAAGGCTAGTTCATCCTTCTGACTCAGTTTACTCTTCTCTAAATTGAAAAAAAAAAACATATTCTTTTTCAATGTTTTTTTTTTTTTATTTCAGCATATTATGGGCATACAAATGTTTAGGTTATATATATTGCCCTTGCCCCAACCAAATGAGAGTTTCAATCGTGTCCATCTCCCAGAAGGTGCACACTGCACCCATTAGGTGCGAATATACCTGTTCCCTCCTCCCCCTTCCCATCTGCCTGATGAATGTTATTATATATGCACTTAAGTGTTGATCGGTTAATACCAATTTGATCATGAGTACATGTGGTGTTTGTTTTTCCATTCTTGGGATATTTCACTTAGTAGAATGGGTTCCAGCTCTACCCAGGATAATACAAGAGGTGCTATATCACCATTGTTTTTTATGGCTGAGTAGAACTCCATGGTATACATATATCACATTTTATTAATCCACTCATGTATTGATGGACTCTTGCGTTGTTTCCACATCATTGGAATTGTGAATTGTGCTGCTATAAACATTCAAGTTCAGATGTCTTTTTTATAGAATATCTTTTATTCTTTTGGGTAGATGCCCAGTAATGAGATTGCTGGATCAAATGGTAGTTCTACTTGTATCTCTTTGAAATATCTCCATATTGCTTTCCACAGAGGTTGTACTAGTTTGGAGTCCCACCAGCAATGTATGAGTGTTCCTATCTCTCTGCATCCACACCAACATTTATTGTTTTGGGACTTTTTGATAAAGACCATTCTCACTGGGGATAAGTGATATGATGTTGTGGTTTTGAATTGCATTTCCCTGATGATTAGAGATGTTGAGCATTTTTTCATATGTTTTTTGGCCATTATTCTATCTTCTTTTGAAAAGTTTCTGTTCACGTCCTTTGCCTGCTTTTTAATAGGGTTGTTTGATTTTTTCTTGTTAATTTTCCTGAGTTCTATATAGATTCTAGTTATCAGCCCTTTAACAGATGTGTAACATGAGAATATTTTCTCCCATTCTGTAGGTTGTCTGTTTATTCTCATAATAGTTTCCTTAGCTGTGAAGAAACTTTTTAATTGATAAGGTTACATTTATTTATTTTTGTTGTTGCAGTGATTGCCTTTAGGGTCTTCTTCACAAATTCTTTGTCTAGTCCAATGTCTATAAGAGTTTTTCCAACATCTTCTTCTAGAATTCTTATAGTGTGAGGCCTTAGGTTTAAGTCTGTTATGCACCATGAGTTGATTTTCATGAGAGGTGAAAGGTGCAGATCCTGTTTCAGTCTTCTACATGTGTCTATCCACCATTTATCCCAGCACCATTTATTCAATAAGGATTATTTTCTCCAGTGTATGTTTTTGTCTGCTTTCTCAAAACTTAGATGGCTTTATGGGTATGGTTTTATATCTGGGTTCTCAGTTCTGTTCCATTGGTCTATGTCTCTCTTCTTGTGCCAATATCACACTTTTTTAGTTAATATAACCTTATACCATACTTGAAGTCTGGTAGACTTATGCCTCCAAATTTGAACTTTTTGCTTAAGATTGCTTTTGCTATATGTGGTCTTCTCTGGTTCCATACAAAGTGTACAATTATTTTTTACAGATCTGTGAAAAATGATGTTGGCATTTTCATACGGAATGCATTGAATCTGTAGATCACTTTGGATAGTATAGACATTTTAACAATGTTGATTCTGCTGACCCGTGATCATGTAAAGATCTCTACAGGGAGAACGATGAAACACTGAGGAAGGAAATAGTGGAGGACCTAAACAGGTGGACAAAACAACGTTCTTGTGCTTATTTTTGATATTTAGTCTTTTTTTTAATATTTCTATTCTCAGTTGAACCCTGCAGATGCAGAGGAGACATGGT
>NW_012142968.1:2751027-2753882 GCF_000956105.1 Propithecus coquereli | reverse complement strand
AAAAAATTAACTGGACGACTAAAAATGTATAGAAAAAATTAGGCGGGCATAGTGGTGCATACCTATAGTCCCAGCTACTCGCGAGGCTGAGGCAGAAGGATTGCTTGAGCCCAGGAGTTTGAGGTTGCTGTGAGCTAAGCTGAATGCCACAACACTCTAGCCCTGGCAACGGAGTGAGACTCTGTCTCCAAAAATAAATAAATAAAAAAATTCTAAAAGCAGAAAGAAAAAAAGTACCTAGTCACTTATAAGGGATTCCCTATAAAATTAACAGCATATCTCTTAGTAGATACTTTACAGGCCATAAAAGAAGAGGTTATATATTCAAATTGCTGAAAGAAGAAATAATGCTAACCAAGGTACCATACCCAGCAAAGTCATTTTTCAAAAATGAAGAAGAAATAACATGTTTCCAAGATAAGCAAATGCTGGGGGAATTGATCACCACTAGATCAGCCCTATAAAATTGCTTAATGGATTCCTACACGTGGAATTGAAAGGATGATATCTATCATCAGGAAAACACACAAAAATATAAAGCCCACCAGTAGAGCAAACAAGCAAATGAGGAAGAGAAAGGACACAAATGTTACCACTAAAAAATAATCACAAAACAAACATAATAAACAATAAGAGAGGAAGAAATAAACAAAGATATAAAAAACAATGGGAAATCATTTAATACAATAATAGGAATAATTCCTCTCATATCTATAATAACCTTGTATGGAAATGGATTAAACTTTCCACTTGAAAGATATACACAGGCTGAATGGATTTTTAAAAAATGACCCAATTATATGCTGCCCAAAAGAAATTCATCTCAACTCTTAAGACATGTATAGATGGAAAGCAAAGGGATGGAAAAAGTTATTCCATGCAAATGGAAACCAAAAATGAGTAGGAGTAACTATATCTATATCAGATAAAGTAAATTTTAGGTTAAAAACACTTAAAAGAGACAAAAAAAGTCATGATATAATGATGAAAAGATCAATTTAGCAAGAGGATATAACAATTCTAAATATATATGCAACCAACACTTGAGCACCCAGATATAACAAAATACATTATTAGCTCTAAAGGGAGAAATAGACTACAATACAGTAATATTGGGGACTTCAACACTACACTCTCAACATTAGAAAGATCACCTAGACTGAAAATTAATGAATGAATAGTGAATTCAATCTGCACTTTAGACCAGTATATGTAACCTAAACATTTTTACCCCCATAATATGCTTAAATAAAAATTAAAAACTAAAAATAATAATAATAAAAAGAAAAAGAAAAAAAAGAAAGAAAAAGAAATATCTTCTCAGACCACAGTGTAATATGACTAGAAATCAATAACAAGAGGAACTTTGGAAACAGGACAAATACATGGAAATTAAACAACATGGCTCTAATTGATCACTGCGTCAATGAAGAAATTAAGGAGGAAGGAAAAAAAGTTATTGAGACAAGTGAAAACGAAAACACATTATACTGAAACATATGGTATACAGCAGAAGAAGTGCTAAGAGAGAACTTTATAGCATTTAACACCCTCGTTATAAAAGTAGAATGATTTCAAACAAGCAATCTAACTATGCATGTCAAGAAACTAGAATAGAAAAACAAAACAAACTCAAGGAAAGAAATAATAAAGATCACAGAAGAACTAATACAAATAGAGACTACATATATAAAAACTGACAAAATGAAAAGTTTTTTAAAGATAAATAAAATCAATAAACCACTAGCTAAACTAACAAAGAAAAATATGAGAAAGACCCAAATAAACAAAATCAGAAACAAAAAAGGAAGCATTGCAATTGATGCCAAATAAATGCAAAAGACTATGAGAGACTATTTTAAAAAAAACAATGCAATAACAAACTGAACCTGGAGGAACATAAACACATACAACCTACCAAGAATGAATAAGGAGGAAATAGAATACCTGAACAGAGCAATAATGAGTAAGAAAATTAAATCAATAATAAAATATCTCCCAAAAAAGAAAAATCCATGATTGGATGGTTTACCTTTGAAATTTGACCAAATTTACCGAGAACTAATACCAATTCTCCACAACTATTCCCAAAATTTGAAGAGGAGGGCATTTTGTCTAACTCATTCTATGTGTTCAGCATTCTCCTGATAGCAAAACCAAACAAGGGTGCAACAGATAAAGAAAAGTACAGGCCAAAAACCCCAATGGACATATATTCAAAAGCCCTTAATGAAATACTAGCAAACAGATTTCAGTGGCATATCAAAAATATAATACACAGTGCTCACTTAGGATTTATTCCAGGGATAATAGCATGGTTCAACAGGTGCAAATAAATATGTGTGATACATCATGTCAGAAGAATGAAGGACCAAAACCATATGAACATCTAAATTAATACAGAAAAAGCATTTGAAAAAATTCATCATTCCTCCATGATAAAAACTGTCAACAAACTTGGAATAAGAAGGAACATATACCTCAACATAATAAAGGCCATATATGAAAAACTCACAGCTAACATCATACCAATTTGAGACAAGCTGAAAGCCTTTACTCTAAGAACTGGAACAAGAAAGGGATGCCCACTTTCACCACCCATCTCCAACATATTACTGGAAGTCCTACTCTGAGCAGTCAGGTGAGAGAAAGAAATAAAGGCATTCACATTGGTAAAGAGGAAGCCAAATCACCCCTCTTTGCAGAAAACATGATTTTAAATCTAGAAAAACCTAAAGGTTCCAAAGAAAAAAATATTAGATCTGATAAATAAATTCTGTAAAATAGCAGGATAAAAAAATCAACACACAGAAATTAATAGCATTTCTTTATACCAATAATGAACTAACTGAGAA
>NW_012142968.1:2746964-2749707 GCF_000956105.1 Propithecus coquereli | reverse complement strand
AAGATAAGCCTCGGTAGTATTTTGATAGATTTATTTTTAGTATTTTTTCAATTTAGATATAGCTGTGTTTACCATCTGGGACTCATATACGTTATTTTCTGTTCTTTTAAATGTCATATGTAAGCATTTCTTCATTTTCTTAATATCATTGAAAACATTTTAATGACTGCATGCTATTCCATTCTAGTAACTTAATGTTTTATGTATTGTCATTTTCAACTTTTCACTACTCTACAAATGTTGCAAAAAAGAATTTGTGTATATACACCTTTTTACACTTCGCTGATTATTTCTTTAGGATAAATTGTATAAGTAGGCTTATTAAGTTAAATGATATGAAATTCTAAGACTTGATATTTATACAGCCAATGTTCATTTTTAAAATCTTGCACCTGAGATTAGAATTCAAGATGTCTGACTAGACTCTTCTGGTACTTGCCTCCACCACAAAAATGAAGCAAAAGAGCAAGTGCATAATCACACTTTGAATAGATCACCTAAGAAAGAACACTGGGATTTAACAAAGAAGTGATAAGAATCACCTAAGGCAAGGAAAGAGAGGGAAGCAAGGCAGCCTGCTCAGCTGGGATCAGCTGGGAGACTGGAGAGGTTTCCTAATGTGGAAAAATAATAGATGAGTGACCCCTCAGTGGTCAACATTCCCAACATGAACTCTAGCAATTTTAGCCATTAGGGAGAGTCTCTCCACTCACATAGGCCCTGAGACCAATATATGGAGCTGCCTGGAGACTGAGCAATGGCATTGATCCAGAAAAAGAGCTCACTCTGGGTCCCACACATTCTGCAAGTTCTAAACAGCTACAGCAAGGCATCATTTTGAAAACCTAGTCCCAACAAGACTGCATCCTTCCCTGGGGCCCAACAGCCACTATATCTACACAACCCTGCAACATGCCCCACCTATAGCCAGCCAGGCACCACTGCTGGCTGCTGGTGCAAAGGATGAAGCATAAGCCATTAGCAACAACTCAACTGGAAAGTTACAAGTGTCCTGAGGAGAGCCTACCCCATTGGCAGTCATCACCTAGGGTCAAAGCACAAACTCCACAGCTGCCTGTTTGTGGTTGCTGCCACTGAAAATATCTTAGACCTCCCTGGCAGCATGCCTGCAGCTCAGCTGTTGCTGGACCCATGCAAACATTCCACCAAATGGGGGCCTGGGATCACTGCACCTTTGCCTACCAGAGACAGTGCATGTAGAACTGGAAAGCTGAAGACAGGCCTGCCTAGGCTGGCTCCACCCCACAATAGTGCCAAAGGATTACATCTGGTAGCCTGGTGATAGCCTGGATTCAACTATCACAATGGGCACGTGAACACTCATCCTGGAGGCCTGAGGATAGGCCCGCACAACCTGCCATTACAACCACTACAGGCAACCACTCACATGTACAACCTCTGGGCCTAGGGACTGGATTTCTCAGCCCATAGCAGCCACTGATAACACCAGCACAGACCACTAGCAAGCCTGAGGATTGTCCTACAACCGCTATTGCTCTTGCTTATGCCACACCTGCTGTCCAGGGGCATGAGGACTTGCTCACCTGCAAAGGACACTGCTGTTACTGCTGGCACCTGAAAATGCTACATGGAGGCCTAAGAATTAGCACATTTGTACCTACTAACAATGGTGCTGAGCCCCAGGATAGGCATGCTTGGTCCACCATTTCCGCCACTGGGTTCTAAGGACTGGCTTACTTGACATCCCAAATTTCAGCAAAAAATCACCACAGCCTCCACTAACATCTTCACTCTAAACTACTAAGAAAAACACAGACATGACTAAAAGTGTTTACAAGTGAAGAAATCATATGAGTACTAAACTACTGCATGCACCCAGAATCAAATCCAAAGTGCCCTACCCAACTGACACCATAGATACATCTTCAAGAAATGTTCTCCTCTACAAAAGTAAATTCAAAAAATTGGAAAAAGTTACTGTTACATCAGATTTGCAGATATCAATGTAAGGACACAGGGAACATAAAAATGCTAGAAAATATAATGCTTCAGCAGGAACACAATAATTCTATAGCAACAGACTTCAATGGAAAATAAATTTATAAAATTATAGAAAAACAATACAAAAGAATGACATTAAAGGAGTTCAGTGAGATATAACAGAACTCAGATAAATAATACAAAGAAATTGGAAAAGCAATTCAATATATGAATGAGAAATTTACAAAAGAGATAAACATCATTAAAAAGAACCAAACAAAAATTCTGCAACAGAACAATTGATTGAATGAAATACACAATATATTTGAAAGCTTCAACAATAGACTAGATCAAGCAGACAAAAAAAAATTTAGAATCTTCAGAATTTCAGAAGACAGCTTTATTGAAATAACCAAGTCTGGCAAAAATAGAGAACTGTGATTAAAAATAAATAAATAAACAAAACCTAGATGAAAAATAGTACGCCATAACATGGCTAAATATTCTAATTTTGGTAGCCCAGAAGGATAAGAGAGGAAGAAAGGGATAGAGAACATATTTAGTAAAATAGCTGAAAACATCATAAGTCTAGCTAGTGTCATAGACATCCAGATACAGGAACCTTAGAGAATCCCAAATTGATACAATTCAAAAAGGTCTTCTCCATGGCACATAATAGTCAAACTCTCAAAAGTCAAAAGTCAAAAACAAAGAGGGTCCAGGTGTGGTGGCTCATGCCTATAATCCTAGCACTCTCGGAAGCCAAGGCAGGAGGATCGCT
>NW_012142968.1:2745075-2746894 GCF_000956105.1 Propithecus coquereli | reverse complement strand
ACACATGCACACCATGGAGTACTATTCTACTATTCAGCCATGAAAAGGAATGATATAATGTCATTTGCGGCAACTTTGATGGAACTTGAGACCATTATCCTAAGTGTTGTGTCTCAGGAATAGAAAAATAATCACTACATGTTGTTCTCACTAGTAAATGGGAGTTAAAAAATGAGTGCATACAGACACAAGAGTCATAAAGAATATTGGAAACTAAGAAGGGGGAGGGTGGGAAGGGACGAGGGATAAAAACTTACCTATTTGGTACGATGAACACTGACCAGGTGGGCACTCTGAAAACCCTGACTTCAGCATTATCGAGTATATTCATGTAACAAAAACTTTTGTACTCCCTTAATATTTTGAAATAAAAATGTTAGTCATTTTTTCATATAACAATTATTTTGAGCTCTCTAATGAGGTTAATTCTTTGATTTCTGCTAGGTGTACTTAAAACCTAGATTTATTTGCTTTCTTTATAAACCAAGCAGAGTATTAAATAAGAAAATTTCTGCTCATAATTGGCACATAATAATGTTTAATAAGGTCTGCTCTTGTCACGATGTGAAACTTCTGGCTATAGATGAGGTGCTGATAATTTATTCTCTTAGAATAATAAGCCAGAAAATGCATGTCATCTCCTCAACCCCAAGCCTTAGGCATTTCAGTTATGTGAAAGAGTGGTTGGCTGGGTATTATGTATCCCAAAACTCTTTACAATAGGGTAGATTCTCTTGAACTCTTGATTAGGGGGATAGGGAGAGTTTGTGTGCATATGTGTGTTGTGATGGGGTGGGATTTGCTAATAAATAGTACATCATTTTAGAGCTTCTATTTGAATTTCAATCAATTTAACTTCCTGTTTCCCAGTGCCTCTGATAAATTCATTTCTTTGTAGCTAGAATACTCTTTCCTATTTCCTCTATACTCCACCACATATTTAAAATTTATCTAAGCCCAATTAACTCAAACTGTCACCCGATTTGTTAAGTTTTCTTTTGGTCAAAAGTATCACTTACCTCCTGTGAAATTCCATACAAAATGTTCTGCACCTCCCTTGAGCTGTATTACATATATAATCTCATAATTACTCGTGTATATATTGGCTCCCCTATTAAACAATAACCCTAAGAGTAAGGACTCAATAGCTGTGTATTACAATCCACTGTGCAACCCATATTGGTTGCCAGTACATATTCAAATGAACAAATTGCTGTGTGTGTTCACATGTGTGTGTGCATGCATGTGTTCAATGAAAAGGAAGTAGCTTATTGGGGCAGAGAAATATTTGGTGTAAGGCAGTATGCTAGGGGTTATGTTGTTTATAAAGACTTCATTACATCAAATGTATGGTTTCAATTTTCTCTTTGAAATATAGATCAAACATGGCTGTCAACACACATTCTTTTTTCAACTCTGAATATTTCTTAGATTCCAGCATTATTAGGTAGCTTGGGGGCCATATTTTCTAATAACATAACTACAAAATCCTTGAGTAAGTCTCTTACTGGTTTGTACAAATTTTCACTCAGACAGCAAGGTATAAATTCCTGATATGTACAAGTGACTATTCTACAGATTTATAATTGTCAATGATATAACCACTGATTTTAAAACAATAATCAAGTGGCAGTTCAAATTCAATAAACATTGCAAAATGAAAACCATTGTTGGAATTATGAGTAAATTAAAACACTCCCTAATGTTATTATCTTCTTTAACAATGAACATTTATCTAATGTTAAATTTCATAGATGTTCATTGTGCAAAATGCAGCACAAAGAGGAAAATAAAAATAGTTCCTATACATACACAACTA
>NW_012142968.1:2730960-2733800 GCF_000956105.1 Propithecus coquereli | reverse complement strand
TGTTGGTAACAGTGTTAGTAAAAATAGTATCACACTGTATTTTGATTTTTAAAATTATCACTGAAGTTGAACATATTTTGTTATGTTCATTAGCTATTTATTTGTTTTTTTCATTAAACTATTTATCCATGTATCTTGACCAATTTAGACTGTTTACATTTTCCTCTCTAATTTGTTACTGCAAGTTTTAACTTTTTATTTTGAGATTTACATGCAGTTAATAATGCAAAGGAATCCTATACACCCTTCACCCAATTTCTCCCAGTGGTAACATCTTGAATAGCTATAGCACTACATCACAACCAGAGTATGGAGATTGATACAATCCATTGGCCTTATTCAGATTTTATCAGTTTTATATGCACATATATGTATATAGTATGCAATTTATAACATACATAGATTTTCATCACCGACACTACAGTACCACTTCATCTTTTATCCTTCTCTATAATTTTTTCCATTTAAAGAATGTGCATAAATGTGATCATAAAGCACATAGCCTTTGGGGATTGGCATTTTTACTCAACATAATTTTCTGGAGATTTACCCCAGGTGTTGCATGTATCAATACTTTTTTATTGCTAATTAAGCAGTATTTAATAATATGGATGTTCCACAGTTTCTTTAACTATTCATTTGCTGTAGTATGCTGGGTTGCTGGGTTGATTCCAATTTGGGGCTGTATCAAATGCATCTTATAAGAACATGTGTGTAAAGATTTTTCAGTGGATATAAATTTCCACTTCTCTGGGATAAATGCCAAGCCGCAATTGCTAGAACATATGGTAGTTGCAGGTAAGTTTTTTTTTTTTTTATTTCAGCATGTTATGGGGGTACAGATGATTAGGTTACGTATGGTGCCCTTACCCTCCCTGCCCCCCAAGTCCGAGCTTCAAGTGTGTCCATTCCCCCGGAGGTGCGCATCACACTCATTGTTTGTGCATATGCAGGTAAGTTTTTAAAGAAACTATAAAACTGTTTTCCAGGGTGGTTGTATCATTTTGCATTCCCACCACCAGTGCATAAGGGATGTGATTTCTCTGCATCTTTGCTAGCATACGACATTGTCCTTATTATTACTGTTGTTGTTGTCATTTTGCAATTCTGATAGCTAACAAAGATAAATATCTTTTCTTGGCTTTATTTATGATCAGGTTTCGATTTAATGACTGTTCATATATTTTGCTCATTTTCTATTTAGATTTTCTTTGTTTTTGGTGTTGTCTTTTGAGAATTCTTTATATTGTCTAGATTCTATTTATTTATCAAATATGTTTTTCAAACACTTTCTCGCAGTTTGAACATTTTCATCGTCTTACAAAGCTCTTTCACAGAGCAAAGTATTTAAATTTTCATGAGGACAAAAGTATCAATGTATCCTTTTATGCATTGTGTATTTGTATTACATCTAAGAACTTTCTGCCTAGCCCGAGATGCTACAGTTTTTTCTGCTGTAGGTTTTTCTCCTATTGTATTCCCCTAAATATTTAAAATTATACATTTTACCTTTAAATTCATGATGCATTTTTCATTAAATTTTATATGATGTTTGAAGTTCAGGCCAGAACTCATTTTTGTCTGTAGATATCCAATTGCTTGTACCCAATCTTAGAAGTAAAATATTCAGTCTTTCACCATTAAGTAGGGTGTCAGCAGTAGGTTTGTAATACATGGCCTTTATCACATTGAAGAAGTTGCCTTTTAGTCTTGGTTTGTTGAGTATTTTTATGATGAAAGGGTGCTAGATTTTGTAAAATATTTTCAATATGTCAATTCATATGATCATATGATTTTTCCTCTTTAGATTGCTGATATGGTGGATTATATTGATTTTTAAAAATCTTGATTCAAACTTCCATACCTACAATAAATCTCACTTGTCTGTGATGTATAATTCATTCCATACATTATTTTATTCTATCTGCTAATAGTTTCTTCAGCCTTTTTGCATCTAATTTCATGAGCAATAATGGTCTGTTGTTTCTTTTTGATATTATCTCTTTCTGATTTTGGTTTCAGAGTAATATTGGCTTCATAAAATGAGTTGCAAAGTAACTCTTCTTCCTTATTTTATGGAAGAGATTTGTAAAATTGTAAAGTGAATTCTTCTTTAAATGTTTGATAAAATTCACCAGTGATCAATTCATGCATAAGTATTTCTTTGCAAGAAAATTGTAACTGTAAATCCATTTTGTGATAAATGTAGACAAATTCAGATTATCTATTTTATTTTGACTGAGATTGGCAATTTGTGGCTTTCAAAGAATTATTCAATGTCTTCTAAGTTGTCAAAGTCCTTTATAGAATTCCCTTATTATCCTTTTGCTACTTACTACACCTACAGTGCTATTCCTTGCTCCCACCACCACCATGATATTGGTGATTTTTTTCTTATCTGTTTTTTTGTCTGTTTTGCTTAAGGTTTGTGAATTTTATTAATTTTTCTAAAGGAACAGGTTGCGGTTTAATTTATTTTCTCTAATGATTTCCTGTTTCAATTTCATGAGTTTAAGTTTTATTATTTTTTTCAATTTTCTTTGCTTTAGATTTATTTTGTTCTTAATTTTCTAATTTCTTGTGGTTGGAACATAAATTATTGATTGGAAATATTTATTATTTTCTAATGTAGGCATTTAATGATATACATTTCCCTTGCAGCACTGTTTTATCTGCATCCCACAATTTTGATACGTTATGTCTTTATTTTCCTTCAGTTTTATGTGTTTATTTTTTAATTTCCTTTGAGACTCTGTTTGACCCATGGCTTATTTAGAAGTCTGTTGTTTAATTCTGATCCTTTGCATATTTTTCTATTTCTTTTTATATGTTGATTTTGT
>NW_012142968.1:2729950-2730910 GCF_000956105.1 Propithecus coquereli | reverse complement strand
TTAAATATATTTTGAAAGTTATGAATATTAGACCACCAATTTACACCAATTTAAAAGAGAGCAAATCTCTAGTAAAGTATGCAAACATTCCATGGCACAAATATTTAGCTCATTAAATTACTGAAATTTCATTCAAATTAAATTACTAAAACTCCTTCTTATATTATTAACTATATTGCACCTACCTTTTTACACTGGGAGGATCAATATTGATTCTTTGTGCCAGACTGCTTATGGAGTGGATTTTGGCTCATTAGTAGAGCACAGAATTTTAGAAATACACACCAGAGAATGAGATGGCAGCTCTGATAGCTCACTGTCTCTCTTAATCAGATGGGGCTACAATAACAGACTATTGTAGCATCAGAGACTTATAAACAACAGAGATTTGTTTCTCAAAGTCCTGGAGCTGGGAAGTCTAACATCTGGGTGCCAACATGGTTGGGTTCTGGTAATGGTCCTCTTCCTGGTTCACAGATGGCCCTCTTCTTGTTCTGACATGGGGCTAGAGGGATAGAGAGCTCTCTGGGGTATCTTTTTATAAGGGCACTAAACCTAATCATAAGGGCTCCACTGTCATGACCTAAATCATCTCTCAAAGGCCTGACTTTCTAATGTCATCACAGTGGGAGTTAGAATTTCAACATTTGAATTTTGGGATTACGCAAACATTGAGTCCATAACACTGCCTCTGGTAGATCTCAGAAATCATATCACCATTCAATGAGCAAACATTCATATTTTTTTTATTTTAACCTTCACACCAATCCAACCTGTTAGATTATTAATAACCCCATTCAACAGATGGAACAAACTGAGCTTCATAAATGTTAAGTCTCTTGGCCAATGTCACAAGACTACATAGGATACCATATAAAATCGTATGCTTTTCTATCTTCATTTGTTACTTTTCTCTTTTTATTGTAACTCTTCTATTTTCTAATACAATGATTGATAAAG
>NW_012142968.1:2721847-2725410 GCF_000956105.1 Propithecus coquereli | reverse complement strand
CATTGGGTTTAAACTGAATTTCTTGTAGACCACAAATACTTTGATTTTTAAATACATTCTGTCAATATTTGCCTTCAATTAATGTATTTAGAATGTTTAAGACAATTAGATCATATTTAGACCATTCAATATTTTTGATTATTACATTTAATATAATTATTGATACATTAGGGATTAATTCTACCATTTATTATTAACATTCTATTCGTTTCCTCTGTTTTCTTGTTGTTCTTTTCATCTCTTTTTGCCTTTCTATATGTTATTTGAACATTTTTCAGGTTTATATCTTGTTTTATTTAGTGTGTTTCCAAGAATATCATTTTATATAATTTTCTTAGTGGTTGTTGTAGGTATTACATTATAAATATATACTGATATTTACCTTTCACTACTTCAAATTAAGTATTGACAGAATAGTAAGTAGATACATTTTAAACATATTGTCTAGGTGAGAACACTAGGATTCACCAGAAAAGTGACTAGAAATAAGAAAAGTAAGGAAGGAAGGGTTCAAGGCAGATTGCCCAGCCGGTGACTGACTAAGAGCTGGGAAACACTCCTGGATGTAGGGAAACTGTAAGAGAGAAATCCCCAAGGCTTCACACTCCAAGATGGGCTTTTTAAATCTTTGTTAAAGGAGAACCCCTTCATTCATACAGGCCTTGGGCCTAGCATAGGGCCGTTCCTAGAGATTGCACAGAAACATTGCTCCAGAAAGGAAACCCACATGGAATGTCACAGATATTTGTGCCTGGAGCATCTCCAGCTGGATGCTATTCTGAGAGCCTAGATACCAAGGATCTACAGATGTGACTGATGCTGTTGTGCTGCTTTGAGAAGGAAAGGAGGAAACCAGATACTTGCATGCAGCCCTGGAAAGTTCTCCAGACCCTGCTATGGGCCACTGTTAAAACTGAGATGTGAGCAGACTGCATTTGCACTCCCCACAAGTTCTTGCCCATGCTGTTTGCATGGGAGGGTCCCTGCTCCCTCTGGTCACAGGCCCAAGGAGCCATTTTGAGAGTTTAACAATGGGCTGTATCCTGTCCTTTGGCTGAGTTCTAGCTGACATGGCTGCAGCTGCCTCCTGGCTGAGGAAGGACAGTAAACCAAGCTCTGCTATACATACCTAGGACAATACATACCTCCCTGCGAGAGGATCCTGTGAAACTGAGATTCAAGCAGATGGCACTCTCCACAGTTTACTGTCCATGCTTTTTGACTGAGCAGGGCCCTGCCCTGTCTGGGCACAGAGCCACAGCTGGCACCATTTTGACGGAATAATTCTGGGCTGCACTCTACCGTGGGGCTGAGTGTGAGCAGTTGCCACCAGGCCAGGGAGGAACAGGGGAGAATAAGCTCTTCTAAGCACACTTAGGACAATACCCACCGCCTTGCTATGGTTGGCTGTGGGACAGAGGACTGCTCAGCCTAACCCATAACAACTACCATCAATACCAACACTGACCACTTGGGTACCAATGGATTGCTTCACCACTGCTATTGCCATCACCCATATCACTTCAGCTTCACAGGGGCCTGCGGACCTTCCCGCACAACTGACCCACAGCTCCCACTACTAGCTTTTTTTTTTTTTTTTTTTTTTTGAGACAGAGTCTCGCTTTTGTTGCCCCGGCTAGAGTGGGTGCCGTGGCGTCAGCCTGGCTCACAGCAACCTCAAACTCCTGGGCTCAAGCAATCCTTCTGCCTCAGCCTCCCGAGTAGCTGGGACTACAGGCATGTGCCACCATGCCCAGCTAATTTTTTTCTTTATATTTTTAGTTGTCTGATTTATTTCTTTCTATTTTTAGTAGAGACGGGGTCTCGCTCTTGCTCAGGCTGGTTTCGAACTCCTGAGTTCAAACAATCCACCCACCTCGGCCTCCCAGAGCCACTACTAGCTTTTGAGAAAGCCACCCAGAAGTCCAAGAATTGGCCCTCTAAGACCCACTAACATTGGTGCCAATGTAAGCTTCCCTCGGACCTAAAAATAGACACATGTAGTCCACTGCTGTAACCACTGGGGTCCAAAGTCGGCCTTGATTTGTGTCCAAGTCCCCAACAAAACATCATCACTGACTCAACTAATAACCATACCCTAATCCATAAAGGAATTCACAGATACCAGGGATCCTGTGTACTGCTGAAGAAATCATGCAAAGATCATACACTTCCAGTTCCCCCAATCAAAGCAAATTGTCCTACTCAACTAACAACAAAGATAAATCTCCAGGAAAAAATTCTTCCCCATGAAGCAATTTCAAAAAATTGGAAAAAGTGACTGATGCACCAGATGGGCAGATATCCAAAGAAGGACCAGGAAACATGAATGAACAAGGAAATATGACATCACCAAAGGACCACAAAAATTTTCCAGAAACAGATCCCAATCAAAAAGATATCCTCAAAAGGTCAAATAAAGAATTCAGAATATTTTTTTTTATTTCAGCATATTACAGGGGTACAAATGTTTAGGTCACATATATTGCCTTTACCCGACCCAAGTCGGAGTTTCAAGCATGTCCATTCCCCAGATAGTGTGCACCACACCCATTAGATGTGAATATACCCATCCCTCCTCCCCCTTACCACCTGCCCAACACCCGATGAATGTTAGTACTATATGTGCACATAAGTGTTGATAAGTTAATACCAATTTGATGGTGAGTACATGTGGTGCTTGTTTTGCCATTCTTTTTTTTTTTTGAGACAGAGTCTCACTCTTTTACCTGGGCTAAAGTGCTGTGGCGTCAGCCTAGCTCACAGCAACCTCAAACTCCTGGGCTCTAGCAATCCTTCTGCCTCAGCCTCCTGAGTTGCTGGGACTACAGGCATGCACCACCATCCTCGGCTAATTTTTTCTGTATAGTTTTAGTTGTCCAATTCATTTCTTTCTATTTTTAGTAGAGATGGAGTCTCACTCTTGCCCAGGCTGGTCTTGAATTCCTGAGCTCAAACAATCCGCCCACCTCGGCCTCCTAGAGTGCTAGGATTACAGGCGTGAGCCACCACACCCGGCCTGTTTTGCCATTCTTGTGATACTTTACTTAGTAGTCTGGGCTCCAGGTCTAACCATGATAAAGAAGCTCAATGAAATGCAAGAAAAATCTTAAAGCTAATACAAAGAAATCAGAAAGGCAATTCAGGATATGAATGAGAAATTTGCCATATAAATAGATAGCATTAGAACAAAACAAGCAAAAATTCTGGAACTGAAAAATTTGTTTAAGGAAATACAAATTACATAAGAAAACTTCAATAATATAATAGGCCAATTAGAAGAAAGAATCTCAGAACTTGAAAACAGATCTTTTAAAATAATTCAGTCTGACAAAAATAAGGCAAAGTATTTAAAAAAGAATTATAATTCTCTATGTATCTATATATGTATCTATCTTTCTACATATCTATCTATCCTTGGTAAAATTAAGACTCTTAAATAAAATTTCTTAAAATTAGCTTAATTTTAAACCAACTAGAGTGATAGCATATTTCAGAAACATTTTATTTCCTTCTTATTTCATTTGTTCATATTTATAGAGATTACCATTCTCCCCAAACCT
>NW_012142968.1:2719623-2721167 GCF_000956105.1 Propithecus coquereli | reverse complement strand
TCACAGATCTTATAAAACAATCACACAAAGGAAGAAGACAGATGGATCAAATAGTAACATGACAAAATGTCATAAAACAAAATGAAAAAGAAACAGAGAATTTATAGAACAAGTAGGAAACAATTAACAATATGATGGGAATAAAGTTTCACATGTCAATATTACCCTTAAACATAAATAAGTTAAATTATCTATATTAACTATATAGATTGGCAGAATGGATAAGAAAAAAACAGGATCAAACTATATGCTGCTTAAAAGAAACTTATCTTTCTCCCAAAAGTACACATAGATTGATAGTAAATGAGTAAAAACAAAATATATTTCATGTAAACAGAAAGCAAAAGCAAACAGGAATAGCTATACTTATATCAGATAAAACAGAGTTTCAGTGCACACTCTCTGGGGGATGGGCATGCTTGTATCTCTGACTCAGGTGGGGCAAAGGCAATATATGTAACCAAAACATTTGTAGCCCTATAATATTCTGAAATTAAAAAAAAAAATTAAAAAAATACTTGAATTGTGGCTAGTCCAAATTGAGATGTACTATAAGTGTAAAATATACACTAGATTTAAAAGATTTAATATGAAGAAAAGAATGCACACAATATATTGTCTACATGGTGAAATGATATTTTGATTATATTGTATTAAATAAAACGTATTATTAAAATTAAAAAACAGACTGTTTCAAATCAATATAAGGTCATTATATACTCATAAAGTGATCGATTTGCAAAAAAACATATATATATATACTTGTATACATATGCATATGCATCTAACATGGGAGTACGCAGATTCACAAAACAAATGCTACTGTACCTAAAGAAAGGGACAGACAGCAATAAAATAATAGTAGGGAACTTCAATACCCCACTCACAGCACTAGACAGATCATCTAGACAGAAATTCAACAAAGACTTGGACTTAAATTAGACTTTTGACCAAATGGACTAAACAGACGTTTATAGGGCATTCTACCCAACGACTACAGAATATATATTCTTTTTAACAACATACGGAACATTCTTCAAGATAGACCACATATTAGCCACAAAACAAGTCTTAACAAAGTTTTAAAAATTGAAATAGTATCAATTATCTTCTTAGACCACAGTGGAATAAAGCTAGACATAAACATGAAGAGAAACTTCAAAAAATACAAAAATAAATGGAAGTTAAACAACATATTTCTGCATGATCATTGGGTAAAGGAAGAAATTACAGTGAAAATTAAAAACATTCTTGAAATTAATGAAAATGAAAACAAGATTTCTAAGAATCTGTGGTACACAGAGAAAGCATTGCTAAGAGATAAGTTTATATCATTAATTGCCTAAATCAAAAAAGTAGAAAGATCATAAAATACAAATCTAATGTAACAAATCAAGGAACTAGAAAAACAAGAACAAACCAAATCCAAAATTAGCAGAAGAAAAGATAACAAATGTTAGAGCAGAACTAAATAAAATAGAGAAAAATGATACAAAGAATCAATAAAAAAAAAACGATTGTTTGAAAAGAAATAAAATTTAATA
>NW_012142968.1:2717072-2718123 GCF_000956105.1 Propithecus coquereli | reverse complement strand
CTAATAAAATACCAATGTCATTTTTCAAAAAAATTAGAACAAACAATTCTAAAGTTCATATGGAACCAAAAATGAGCATGGATAGCCAAAAAAATGTTGAGCAAAATGAATAAAGCTGGAGGCAATACACGGCTTGACTTCAAATTATATCTGAAGGCTATAGTAACCAAAAAAGCATAACATTGGTGTAAAAATAGACACATTAATCACATTAAGACGGACTAGTGAACACAGAAACAAAGTCACATAGTTGCAAACAACTGATCTTTGACAAAATCAGCAGGAACATACACTGGGGAAAGGACACACTTTTCAATAAATGGCATTGGGAAAACTGGATTACCATAGGCAAATGAATGAAACTGGACCCCTACCTCTCACTATATAAAATATCCACTCAAGATGAATTAAAGATTTGAATGTAAGGTCTGAAATTATTAAAATTCTAGAAAACCTAGGGAAAACTCTTCTGTACATTAGTCTAGGCAAAGAATTCATAACTAAGACCTCAAAAGCACAGGCAATAAAAGCAAAAATAAACAAATGGGACTCAATTAAGCTACCAGGCCTCTGCACAGCAAAAGAAATATTCAACAGAGTGAACATACTACCTGTGAAATGGACAAAAGTATTTGTAAACTATACATCTGAAAGGGGACTAGTATTAGATTTTATGAGGAACTCAAACAACTTAACAACAAAATAACCCCATTAAAAAGTGGGATAGGGACATGAGTAGATATTACTTAAAAGAAGACAAATGGCCAAAACATGAAAAAATTTTCAACACTAATCGTTAGAGAAATTCACATTAAATCTATAATAAGAAATCATCTTATGCCAATCGGAATGAATATTATTTAAAAGACAAAAAAAAAAACAGATGTTGGTGAGGATGTTGAGAAAATGGAACTCTTATACACTGTTGGTTGGAATGTACATTATTTCAACCTCTGTGGAAAGCTGTATGG
This sequence comes from Propithecus coquereli, assembly GCF_000956105.1. NCBI lineage: Eukaryota > Metazoa > Chordata > Mammalia > Primates > Indriidae > Propithecus > Propithecus coquereli. The sequence continues at coordinate 2,717,152 of NW_012142968.1, read as the reverse complement.
AGATTTGTCCAAGAACTAAAGGTAGAACTACCATATAATCCAGCAATCTCACTACTGTGTATATACTCCCTTCCAAATAT
>NW_012142968.1:2713293-2714347 GCF_000956105.1 Propithecus coquereli | reverse complement strand
CTTGTGACTACAAATACATACCTAATTTCATTTTATGAAATGTTATTGTTCATGTGTAGAAATGCAATTAGCATTTGTATATTGATTTTGTACCCTGAAACTTTGCTGAACATATTAGTTCTAGTGATATTTTTGCATAATATCTTGGGATCTTCTGCATACAGAACTATGTCGTCTATAAATATAGTATTATTTTTCTATCCAAAATGGATGTCTTTGATTTCCATTTCTTTCCTGATTGCAGTGGCTAGATATTTCAGTTCTATGCTGAACAAAAGAAGCAAGAGCAGACATCCTTGCCTTTTACACAATATCAAAGAGAAAACATTTATTTGTTTAATGACTTTCTTAGAAGAATTCTCTAAAGTCCACATTTCCTATAACATACGGCTATGGAAGACTGTGCTTAGTTTGTGTGTGTGTGTGTGTGTGTGTGTGTGTGTGTGTGTGTGTGTGTGTGTGATTAGATCATGTTTGTTCAGAAATTAACTTAATTGCCTTGAGCCAATAAAACTGTCATCTTTTACCAAGAGGCTATTTATGTGTGTTAGCTCATGCCTGGGATGTTGAAGCAGTTAAAAAATTTGCTTTCTCCTTCACAAACTATTCACCTAGTGTATCAAGATCAGCCAGAGGCGAGAAACTAGGGACCTTACATTTGTTTCCTAGCCATGGGACCTTACATTTGTTTCCACAGCCCTGCACATGTCTACCACCTACCTGCACATGCCTACCACCTTCTAGAGTCTCAGGAATTTTTCAGAGCTTTAAATAACATCCTAGATAGCTAATGAGTGAGATGTCCTAATTATTTAGATAAAAATGACAACAGAGGTTAAACTGTAGTCTACCTGAGAAATAATCTCAATATGAATAATTCCTGTGAGTGGATTGTAAGTGTCACGTTTTGGTGGGTCTGGTTCTCCTGATTAAAAATCATTTCACACCTTGAAGAAATTGTTACAAGATTTAGAATCTCCCTATGTTTTAAGATATTAGTTCCCAAATCGACTGCTACAGAAGTTGGGGAGCCTGTGGCAGCTAGCTTTTAAAG